>NW_004443968.1:3799616-3916008 GCF_000243295.1 Trichechus manatus latirostris
ATGGGTTATCTGCTTCCTCTCCTGTTTTTCTTTTGTCAGTTTGGCGACTGGCATATAAATTTTGTTGATCTCTTCCAGGAACCATCTGTTGGTCTGATTAACTCTTTGAATTGTTTTTCTAGTCTATATTTCATTTAATTCTGCTCTAATTCTTATTATTTCCTTTCTTCTGGCACCAGAGAGCTTCTTTTCTGCTCTCTTTCTACTTGTTTCAATTGTAGGGTAATTGTTTTGAT
This sequence comes from Trichechus manatus latirostris, assembly GCF_000243295.1. NCBI lineage: Eukaryota > Metazoa > Chordata > Mammalia > Sirenia > Trichechidae > Trichechus > Trichechus manatus. The sequence goes on from NW_004443968.1 coordinate 3,799,853, forward strand.
TATGGCCCTTTCTTCTTTTTGGATGTGTGCATTTATTGCTATAAGCTGACCTGTGAGCCCTGCTTTTGCTGTGTACCAAAGGTTCTGGTAGGATGTGTTTTCATTCTTGTTTGATTCTATGAATTTCTTATTCCATCCTTAATTTCTTCTATAACCCAGTAGTTCTTGAGCAAGGTGTTGTTCAGTTTCCATGTGTTTGATTTTTTTTTTTCCTTGCTTTTTCTGTTGTTGATTTCTGTTTTTATGGCTTTATGGTCAGAAAAGATGCTTTGTAATACTTAGATGCTTTGAATTTTTTTAAGGCTTGCTTTATGGCCTAATATGTGGTCTGTTCTGGAGAATGTTCCATGTGCATTGGAAAAGAAAGTATACTTGGCCACTGTTGGGTGGAGTGTTTAGTATATGTCTGTGACATCAAAGTTTGTTGATTGTAGCGTTTAGCTCTTCCATATCTTTGTTGAAGTTCTTTCTGGATGTTCTGTCCTGCTAGGAAACTGGTGTGTTAAAGTCTCCTACTACCATTGTGGAGCTGTCTATCTTTCTTTTCAGTGCTGTTAGAGTTTGTTTTATGTATTTTGGAGCCCTGTCATTGGGTACATAAATATTTATTATAGTTATGTCCTCCTGGTGTATTAACCCCTTAATCATTATATACTGTCCCTCCTTATCCTTTGTGGTGGATTTTACTTTAAAGTTTATTTTGTCAGATATTAATATTGCCACTCCTGCTCTGTTTTGAGTATTGTTTGCTTGATATATTTTTTCCACCCTTTGAGTTTTAGTTTGTTTTTGTCTTTAAGTCTAAGGTGTGTCTCTTGTAGGCACCATGTAGATGGATCCTGCTTTTTTAACCATTCTACCACTCTTAGCCATTTACATTCAGTGTAATTATTGATAGATATGAGTTTAGTGCTATATTTTTGATGTCTTTTTTTGTGTGTTGTTGAGTTTCTTTGTTCCACTTAATTTTCTGTGCTGAGTCATTTTTCTTTGTGTGCTTTCTTTTCATTGTTGTTGATTTTGTGTTTGCTGAGTCTTTATATTTTTCTAGTTTTTTATTTTGACTTGTAGGATTGTTAGTTTCCTTTGTTGTTACCTTAATATTTACCCCTATTTTTCTGAGTTTATACTAGTCTTTTATTTCTTTATATCTCTTTGACTTCCTCTCCATATGAAAAGTCTATGTTTACATTTTTTAAGTACCTCTTTTTTGTTTTAATGTTGTCATCTTTTACATATTGACATTTGTTTCCCTATTTACAGTGTTGTAACTTATTTTATTTTTGTCACTTCCCTATCTGGGTTGATATCTGGTTGCTCTGTCCTATGTTCTAGTCTTCAGTTGTTGTCTGATGTTATGGATTTTTTAACTGGAGGAATCCCTTTAGTATTTCTTGTAATTTTGGTTTGGTTTTTGCAAATTCCCTAATCTTTTTTTAATCTGGAAATGCCCAAATTTCATCATCATATTTGAGAGACAGTTTTGCTAGATATAGAACTCTTTGCTGGCAGTTTTTTTTCCTTCAAGGCTTTATATATGTCATCCCTTTGCCTTCTTGCTTGCATCGTTTCTGCTGAGTAGTCTGAGCTTATTCTTACTGACTCTCCTTTGTAGATGACTTTTTGTTTATCCCTAGCCCCTCTTAAAATTCTCTCTTTATCTTTGGTTTTGGCAAGTTTGATTATAATATGTCTTGGAGACTTTCTTTTGGGAATATACCTTATGTGGGGTTTGATGAGTAGATATCTTCTCATCTTTCATGGTATCAGGGAAATTTTCTGCCAAGAAATCTTCGACAATGCTCTCTGTATTTTCTGTTACCCCCTAACCCCGTTCTTGTACCCCAGCCACTCGTAGGTTATTCCTCTTGATAGTGTCCCACATAATTCTCACATTTGCTTCATTTTTTAAAATCCTTTTGTCTGATTTTTCCTCAAATATGTTTGTGTTAAGTGCTTTATCTTCAATCTCACTCCCCTCAATTCTGCTCCTGTGACTTTCTATTGAGTTGTCTAATTCTGAAATTTTATTGTTAATCTTCTGGATTTCTGTCTCTCTATGGATTCTTGCAGCCTGTTAATTTTGACATTATGCTCTTCTTTAATCTTTTTAATTTCCTCTATTGTGTGTTCTGCATTTTGCTTAATTTCCTTCCTAATTTCTTAAAGAGTTCTGTATATTAATCTTTTGTATTCTGCTTCTAGTAATTCCAAAAAATTTTCCTCCTCTGGAAAATTTCTAGATTCTTTATTTTGGGAGCTTGCTGAAGCCACCATGGATTGCCTCTTTATGTGATTTGATATTGAGTATTGTCTCTGAGCCATCAATAAGTTATTATATTTATTTGTTTTATGTTTTCTTACTGTGTCCTAGCTTCTTGTTTTGTTTTGATATGCCCAAATAGGCTGCTGGTATGAGCTAGTTTAGTTATTGGCACCTTTGAAGCTCTAATGTCCTGCCACCAGCTGGTTAGATCTGTTACTGGGTATGTGAGTTCAGGAGTCTGCCCACTCCTCCTGTATGGATTCAGCTCAGGTGCCTAGGTAGATAGCCACCAAATGTGTGGTGCAGGCTCTCATTTCAGTCCTAGACAGGCATGGGTGATTGGTGTAGGCACAGGCATCTAGCTTCAGCAGGGGTACACACTCTGAGCAAGGTAGGGGATGACAGCCACCCCTGAGTGTCCAGGAGAAAGGCATGTCTCTGTTCCTTAGAGCACGCAGGTAGGTGGGTTTTGTAGCCAGACTATGAGCACCCAACGGTGTTGGCTCTAAGGTCAGGGGGGCACCTCTTATTCATGGGCCCCTATCACAGGTGGCTAGGTGGCATGGGTGGAGCCACCAGTCCTCAGGTCCCTGATGTGAATAGGCGAAGACCCTGCTTAATGGGCAGAGCAGTGTCATCCTGCCACTTCACAGCGGAAATAGTTGTAGTTAGAGTTCCAGTATATACCCTGTTGTACTGCAGTACTGAGGGCCTACGCTATAGAGATGGGCCCACACAAGTCTCTGCAGGGGGAAAGGCACTCAAAGTCTGTGGATCCCTTATGTCTGTGCCTAGGCAAAGTAGCTGTGCCTACCCTGGGTTCTTGGTTTAGGGGAGCGGGCAATTTATTTTTTCCTGTGTTTGTTAATTTGTTCACCCTGCAAGGCAGGGAGAACAGGTCCGGGCGTGTGACGGATCCTGTTTTGGCCCAGGGGACTCAGCAATTTCTGAAGCAGGCCCGGGACCCAGTGCAGAGCAGGGAGTGGGGAGGTAAATGATAGATTTGTTTTTCCCTAAGGGGCTGTTTTTGATCTGCATGGTAGGCTGTACCAAAGTACTTATCTTCATGAAGGGCTTTTTCTCACTGGTTCTGGGTGGTTGTGTAGACTCTCTGGCTCTGAGTCTCTTGCGGTGTGGAAAAGGCACCTCCTGAGCACAGCTGCTTGCCTGCCTCACCACTCATCTATGAGTTGCTCAGGCCTGAAGGGCTCAGGCTTTTGCTGGGTCAGGTCCGGCAACTCCTTGCTGCTTCCGAACCATCTCTCCCTTCCCCTGCCCCTCAGTCCGGTTCCTGAACTCTGCCTTTGATGTTCAGGGCTCCCAGATTGCCATCTACAATAGAATTACTTGCTTTTTCGGGTCTTTGTTTTAAGAGGGTCCACCAGAAGTGTTGACTACTCTGCCATCTTGACCCCACCCACTCCAAAGAGATCAATCTTAAAAGAAATAGAACTAGACTGTTCCTTAGAAGTGAGGATGGCGAGACTTCAGCTCACTTACTTTGGACATGTCATCAGGAAAGACCAGTTGCTAGAAAAGGACATCATGTTTGGTAAAATAGAGGGCCGTTGTAAATGAGGTAAATCCACAGTGATGGACATAATTGTTGCAACAGTGGATTTAAACATACCAATGATCATGAAATTGATGCAGGACCAGGCAATGTTTTGTTCTGTTATATGTAGGGTCACCATGAGTCAGAAGTGACTCGACAGCAACTAATGACAACAACAAAGTACCAGTACCTGCTGTGTTTCAATTCTTTCCTTTTCTGAATGAAGGCATTCATTGTGTTTATCCAATCCTCGATTCACCATGGTAAATTGCATATACGGGGTTTGGTAACTTGTCTTTTTACTGCTTAGGTTGCCAAGCCAAAAGAAACAACATTTGAATGCAATTAAGAGGACTATATATAAACTGGAGATAAGTGATTTTGACTGGACGTAGTGACTAATGGGGAAGTGGGTTATCTCCCTCGCAGAAGGAGAGAATGTGTTCTGCGTATGAAAGGAAGCGTGAAAAGGGTATTTGATGACCACAAGAGTGAATTGTCATGTATTTTCCAAATCTTATTCCTTTTTCTCCCTGGAGACAGAGCTTAGCTTCATTTCCTAGGATCCCCTGCATTTGATGTAGGCATCTGAGTCCTATTCAATGGCATGTGCGCTAAAATGATTTGTGTCACTTCTGAGATTAAGGGAGACAAAAATTCCATGGAAGATCTTCCTCTCTCTTTCACTGTTTCCTGGCTGGTTTATTATGCCTTAGGACATGGTGGACCCACAGGATGGAAAGAACCTGGATCCCTCATTTATTATAACCACGTTTCCTGATGAACAACTGCATTGTCACCTCAGAGAGAAATAAAGTTTTACTGTGTTAAGCCACTATTTTTTTTTTCTGTTACTGCAGTTAGCATTGCCCTATGTACTACAAAACTAAGATAAAAACTGATATTTGAAAGTGTTGTTTCAATTTAGGTGTGAGGACAGAAGCCAGATTACCCTGAATTGAAGTGTGACTGATAGACAAAAAAGTAGAGACAGTAACTGTTGACCATATCTTAGAAAAGTATGAATGAGAAAGAAAGGTGAGAATTGAGAGGACGAGAGAGAAACTCAGTCAAGAAGGATAACTTTTTGTTGTATAAAGTAGAAAAGATTTTAGTGTGTGAGGAGGGACAAGGAGAAGAAAAGGCTAAAGGTAAAAGTGAAAATGGGTATTTATGGAGCAAAAGCACAGGTAGAAGAAAGAACTATGCGCGGAAGAGTGTTTCATTCTTAGAACCAAATCATCAGAGATTTTCAGGAAAAAAAAAGTCATTAAGAATGGTAGGTTGAGATGAGGTCATTTGAGTTTGTTCGATTAGAAACCTCAATTTTCCACCTACGGAAGGAGTTGTCGTTTACTGTGTAAAATGAAACATAGGGGCTGGTTAGGGATTTTGAGTAGAGTAGGTTTTGAATAGCTACTGAGGGAAGTGGGAGCTGAAAAAAGACAAGTAAAAGCTTTATGAGCAACTGAGAGAAATGGGTTGAAGTTGAACGTTATAAACATTTAGTAGTGTCAGTTTATGGAGTTACATTATTTTCTTCAACCAAATTCAGCCCGAGTACAGAGTGGACAGTTTTATAATTGCTCCAGGAATAAGAGATGTGACAAAAGGACATAGGTGCAAAGCATTTGAGGGCACTTGTGAGTCTTCGTAGAAAAGGAAATGAGACAAATAAAGAATAACATGGGATCATGTCAGGACTTTACACAGTAGAAGGACAAGTGTAGTGAAAGTGGTTCCAAGAGGAATGTGGAAAGGTAAGGTGTGGTGAGAGAGTAAGAGAGGAGAATTTCTGGTTTCCAAAGTAGGGAGAAGTTTTAGTTCCTGAAAAAGTCCAGGAATAGACATGAAAAAGGGCTAGGGAAGAAGAGTGGAAGTCAAACCCTCTGGCATTGAGGAGACTTTTGACAGATGTGAATAGGTATTAGAGAAGTCTTCTATATGGACATGGAAATTGTTCAGGATAATATCAGGCATTCAGGTTAGGGAGTTTGTGATCCAGGTGACATCCTCAATGAAAATAAAGGTTATAATCTGGAGGACAGCTGATGACATATGCAAGGATGGTGTCTTAGTTACTTAGTGCTGCAGTAACAGAAATACAACAAGTGGGTGGCTTTCAAGAACAAAAATTTATTTTCATATATTTCTAGAGCCTAAAAGTCAAAATCAGGGTCTTGACCGTGTCAGTTTTTCTGTGGGTGTCTCTCCTAATTCTGGTGTCTGCTGGCAATCTCTGGTGTTTCTTTGCTTGTGGTCTGGTGCTCACATGGTACCTGACTTCCTTTGTGTATGTCTCTGTGTTTATTTTGCTATCTTCATAATTCAGAAATGATTAGGTTTAAGGCCCATTCTACTTTGGTATGATCTCATTAACATAACAAAAGCATAACTATATTTCCAAATAAGATCACATCCACAGGTACAAGGGCCAGGACAACAACATATATTTTGGGGACACAATTCAATCCATAACAGATAGGTACATTTTGTGAACAAGTGGACTGATATTTAGCATAGGAGGATTTTTTTTTTTATTAGAATATAAGCATAAAAAATGTCTCATAGGAGAAACCTGAACTTCCTTGAACAGGGGGCCAAAATGGGAGTAATTGGGGGACAGTTCTTCACTTTCCAAGCTGCATGATACGAGGTATAAGAGAATAAAAAATCTTTACTCAAGAGTGATGCAAGGAAAATACTACTTTTGAGGAAAAAACAAATTTGAATAGGAGAAAGTAGCTGGAGAGAACATTTTGTTTTCTGTAAAGAGGCTGAGGATGTAGTGTTTACGTCCTCAGATTGGTTGTAAAAGGAGGAGAGTCAGGAAGGAGAAAGAAAGAGTAGAGACGAGAAGGCAAGGAGCCTGAGAATTTTTAGTTGTGTGATGATGGTCAATTACAGGGAGGGTGACATGGGTGTTATTGACTGACTTTAAGCTTTCAAACTTTTGCACCCAGGTATTTTGATGCTTGAACTAGCTGAGACATTTAGGGATAAAAGATGTGTAGAAATCTACAGAGACTTTTTTTTTTCTGGTACTAGAACTACGTTACAAAATATGAACACCAAGTCAATCTAAGCAAGGAAAATATAATGCTAACTGAGAAATAGGGGTGTCTTTACTCCTTAGAGAATTGAGAGATAACTCATGAGAAAAAGGATTGTAATTAACTCTCTCTACATCTTTCTTCCAAATTAATATGTTCCTGAAAACTTACATGAAAATTTGCATACTGCAATATATCATATTTTATGGAAAATAAATTTATGCAGATTTTTACACACATTGGGGAAAACTACCTAGTTTGAGAGTCCAGTGGTGTGCATTTTTGTAAAATAAAGCTTGGGCATTTTATTTATTTGTTTAAAGCAATGCACATAGGTATGTTTTAAAATAATACATGGAAATCAAGTGCTAATACAAAGATAGTAAATGTGCATCTAAAATAGAAAGAATTTAATGTTTGTATTAGTTTTCTATTGCTGCTGTAACAAATTACCACAAACTTAGTAGCTTAAAAACACATATATTCTTTTACAGTTCTGAAGGTCAGAGTCTAAAATGAGTTTTACAAGCTAAAATTAAAGTGTCAGCAGAACTGTGTGCCTTCTGGAAGTTCTCAGGGAGAATCCATTTCCTTGTCTTTTCTAGCTTCTAGAGGCCACCTATATTCCTTGGCTCATGGCCTCTTTCCTCCTCACAGTGCACCACTCTAACATCTGCTTCCACAGTCATATCTCCTTTCTATGACTTTGACCTTCTTGCCTCCCATAAAGATGCTTGTCATTATTGGGCCCACCTGGATAATCCAGGATAACTCCTTATCTCAAGATCTTTAATCACATCTGCAAAGTCTTCTTTGCCATGCAAATTAACATATTCATAGTTCCCCTGTATGAGGATGCAGACATTAGTGGGAGCCATTGTTATGTCTCCCACAGTATTAAATGACAATTTTGAACATCAAAGTCCTTTGGGATAAAGTTTATGTATTAAATTACAGTTAAAGTTTTTATTTTTTTCATAATCAAATATTTAAAAAAGGAATGATTTAAGTTAAAGATTGACTACAAGATTTTATAAAGATTATATTTTGAATTTCAGAACACTACCCAAGATTATCTGCCTCACTTTATAATAGAATCTTATTCATTTTAAACCAATTAGGCTATGTTGCTGCTTAAGTGAAGGTTGAGTAAACGGATTTAGATAAAGTAAGAACCAGTTTGATCCTTTGTATAAAATGCTTCTTTAATTTTTAATGGTTTTCTTTGAAAAGTAATTTTTTCCCCAAACTTTCAATATGGATAGTTGGGTATAGTTGGGACTCAATTTCATTTCGAAATAAAATTGGTAAAATCATGCTTGCTGAGGAATATAGGTTGAAGTGTATATATGCGTTTGCATGATTATATAATCAGTATGCATATGTGTGTGTGTGGGTGTGTTGTATAAGTGTGGGTGTGTGTGATGGGTAAATGTGTGTGTCAAGGAGGCATTATAAAGATATTTCCTGATCCACTTAAACTAGGAAGACCTAAAATTCTCAAGGCTGGAATTTTATCCTCATGAGATTTGCAGCCTGATTAGTGTCCTCTTACAACTGCAAGTGTTCCAGTTATACCCCAGTCGGTGCTGGCTGCGTTTCCTGTGGGTTTGAAACTTCAATTGCATTAACACAGAGCCAGTCAATCTGACCCAATAGGTGAGATTGGGTTCTCAAGATAGATAGCAAGTCATTCTGACTTGATAGATGAGGACTGACAAAGCTTTTGTGTTCACCAGCTGCAGGTGCATTTAGAAGAAGGGATGAGTACAGAGAGCAGCAGTTCAGGGCGAGGAAGTACTGCTGAGTGTTATGTCTTCAAGTTTTTAAATGACCATCTGAACTAAAGTTAAATCTCATAAATCCTTGGTGTAGAATTCCACAATTTAACACTAGTTATTTTAGCCAAAATCAGCATTATTAACCTATTGCACAATTCTAACCAATACCTTCTGGTTCAATTTGGTGAAACAGCAGTGGAATCATTAAAACTCATATTCTTTGCTTTATATTTTAAATTGATACAGTAAAACCTGCGAAAACCAGAACGTGTGTAAGGTGAAAACCTGTCAGAGAAAGAAAACTCAAGTATTTTCCATTAAACAAGCGACAGAAAAGTGGTAAGACTGCACAATGTCAAATGTGGAAAACTTGCAAGAGCCAGAAACACAAGGCAGTCCCACTGAGTTCCGGCTCTCACAGGTTTCACTGTACTAGAAATTATAGCTGTGTTATGATTGCTGAAGTATATTTCTTAACTAATGTATTTTATGAATTTAATTTTGATGTAAAAACTTTGTTAAATCCATTTTTTAAGTAGAAAAAAATGTCTATTTTTAGAGAAAATATTTGGATAGGTCAATGTAAAGACTTCTGTCGTACTTGTTTGAAAGTTTCATTATTTGTCATTCATGCAGCATTCTTTCTAAGAATGATTACTAATAATTTCTGCCTGCAGAGAATCATGAAGACTTGGTAGGTAATGAAAACTAACTATAAAAAAGAACTAAATCCAACACTTTCTGCCATCTAATTATCTCAGCATAATTTACTGTTTGCTAGATTTAGTACTCAAATTCCTTTTTCCAAACTTAAATTTTATAAATCTCTTGATTACACAAACATGATAGTCTCTCAAGTATGTGAACTATACAGAGCACATAAAGAGTAATTAGATTCAACTGGATTTCTTTATTTCCTTTAACTTCGTCTCCAGCCCCAAGCTTTGAACGCAAATTTAAAATACCTCTTCTGCTCAGACGATCACACCATCATTATTTCTTCCCCCTCACTAAAATGCAACCTCTAAGATGTGTCTAGATAAAAACAAAGAAATCACACATTTGAAGATAATTAGTGTTTTTGCCTGAGAAAGATTTATCATTCTCAAGACATGTTTCTCTGTCCGTAGCAATCAGTGTTAGTCGTGTGGGTATCTCCCAGCACTTGATCAGAGGTTCACATTCTATCCCCCTAAGTATTAGTTCATAATTCATTAGAAACTTTTAAGGTGTCAGGGAGCAAGAGAGTAAATAGCTCAATGTACTATTCTTCTTGACCACTAAAGCAAGTACAATTAAAGCCATAGAAAAGACCAGTAAATGAGAAAAATGCAAATGTTCATCATGTTCCGTTGCTGTTTTGACACAGCAATTAGATTTGTGCAGAACAGCAAGATTGTTCCAATTCTATTCTCTCAAACATAAGCCTTAAAAAAAGAGGTTACATTTGTGACTGTAGCTCGTAAAGCATCCAATCTGGCATCCTGAAAATCCATATGTAAGCCACACTTATATCTTAAACCTGTCAAACAAATAAATGTACAGAAGCAGTAATTTATGTACTTTATAGACTGTTTTGCCCTTTTAGAGCAAAAGCCTAATTTTCAAGTGTTGCTATTTTAACTTCTGGCAGTGCCTGAGAGATAACTGAGGTTCAAAATGTGAATTTTACAAGTAAAATGTGATTCAGAAGTTGATTTACCCTGTTCTCACTACATGTGAGACAGAGAAGAGAAACGCTGGGTGTTTGTGAGCTTTAGGCAAGGGGAAACATATTGCTAAGTACAGAAGCCACGCAAAACTTTGCGGGTTTTCAGCTTAGAAATGAACTTGAGCCTTTCCCAGTTCAAGTTCTGTTTAGGGCCGGCAAAACATGACTTTCTGATTCAAAGAAATAAGGCTTAAAAAGGCCTATAAAACAGGCTCACAGGCTTCTTGTACATCAAATAGCTCTTACACAATGGCATTTAGATGATTTAAGTGTAAATGAATCAAAGACATATGGATTGCATTTCCCTTGAAATACGCATGGGTTTTAAATTGAAGGGAAAACACACTTGCCAAAATCCTTTTTGGTTGTTCTGCATCAAAAACATTTGGAAATGACTTTAAATGTTTGGAAGAACCCCAGACGTCGGGTTCAGTCACCCCCGGAAATTAAATCAGTGTCCTTCATCCAATGATAACTAGGCCCCTATTTTGCAAACATATTAAAAAAAAAAAAAAAAAAAAAGTCAAATCCCAAACCTGACACCAGTGAAAACTGATTTTCTTGATGTTTAAATTGCTAATTCATTGACAGGGTTTTATTATGGAATCTTCCCTAGGGATCAGGAATCCATTTTGTGTTAGTTAAGTAAGTCACCAGAAGTACATTTCACTTCTACCCAATTTCTCAAATGTGGTTAACAATGCAAGTTCTCTCCGTGCTGGAGGTAAAAAATCTGTGCTTTTAGGAACCCAAAAGGAAATTGAGTTTTCAAGTTGAATGAAAGAACTACATGGTCAAGAAAATTAAAATGAAAAACTGTGTTTGTTGCTGAAAATGAAAATGTATCTAGGGACAAATTCTGACATCACATGGCTGTTAGTATGTAGGTAGTCCTAAACGTATGATGAATTTGAACTACAGTTAGAATCATCTGGTTTTTCTTTTAAATTTTTGTACGTCTTGTCGTTAATAATATGTACTACATACAATGCTGTAGTGCGTAATTTGCTGATGTTATCATTCTCAGATGTTCACTCACAGATGTTTATAAGTAATGTTTCCAACCCCCAAAGAGAAACAAAGATTGAATTTATAAAGATACTGATTATAAAAGGCAATAACAATGAGAACAAAAAATAAAAAACAGAGGCATTTGATTTATGCCAGAATCGACTTACGAGAGTCGTTGGAATGGACGTAAGTTGGGGACTTACTGTCGTAAGTTGGGGGCTACCTGTACTTTAATTTACAAAAGAAAATAAAACGAATAAAGGAAGGAGAGCAGAAAAAAAGAGTCAGACAATAAAAAAAAGAAGAAGCAAGGGAAGGAACGGAGGAAGAAGGAAGGAAGGAAGAAAAGGAGAGAAAGAAAGAAGGAAAAAAGAAAGAAAAGAATGAAGGGAGGAAGGAAAGTGGGCAGTAGTGTCTTTGTTGCTGAAAAGAGATTGTGAGTGAAATGCAGAAATAAATAAGATTTAATAGAAGTAGGCAGTTTCTTGACAATAGCTAAGCTGCAATAAGAACAAAATATCAGGTACAACTAATTTAAAAGGACTCAGTAAATTTGTATGTTGAAATGAATAAAAAATGGACTGGCATAAGCGACAAAGAAGGCATCAAAAGGAACTAGAGAAGGGGGCTATATTACTGTAGTAAACGTGTTAGATGTTGGAATCAAGAAAAAATGCAAAAACACAGGACAGTACCTAAATGTGAGAAAGGCTACAAAGTCACTCAGTAGCTGAGGGAAGTATTACAACGGTATAAAATTTGTGCAGGGCTGTTATTTAAGTCTGTGCTGTTGAACGGCTGATAGTAAAGATGAGGTTTTGCATGCAGTTCTGATGTGAGAGGAAACAGCTTTCAAAATTGTTTAATGACCTCCTGATAGGAAGGTTAACAGAATTACCACACAGTTCACTCTAGGATGGACAGCGACACAGCACGTTCCTCACTCAATGTGTAATTCCAATATTCTCCTTTACAGGAAAGTATAAAATCATTGTGCCATTCAAAGGCATTAGTTTGAAAGTTGGGATACTTTTAATGAAGGAAGTTCAACATAAAAGGGAAATAAGGAAGGGAAGAAAATGGGCACTATAATCTGAACTCTTTTAGCTTAATCCTGTCTTTTCTAACTATGGGGTTTCCTAGGGGGCTGAACCTCTCTTGAGGTTTCAATTTGCTGTGGTCTCCTCTCACTTCTAACTGGGCTGCTTGCTGCCTAGGTAACTGGAGTGACATTCTCTGCTGCTTTTGACGTGTTACTATTCCTCTGTTCTGCTCTTCAACCGTTTTCTTATTAAACTGGAGAAATATTCTCCACCTTCCCTTCTGTTATGCAGACTCACAAAGCAATACTGCTTTATATTGTCAGTGTTCTGTGGCGACTCTAACGAGAAGGGTCTTTATGATAGCCTTACCTGTGATAGCTGTGGCATTAGTACCAGCTGGATGTGGGGAGAGGAGGATGGGGAAGGGAGGGAAGCAGTCCAAAGAATACTCTGAGCAAAGCAAAGCTCATCAGTCATGCTATAACACAAATCATCTCTTTTCTCTTTTGATGACTCATTATTTTTTGGATTCTCTGACTTTTGAGAAACTGTGTTTGTCAGGGTAATTAGTGCCAGGTGCCATAACAAACCACTCTAGAATCTTAGTGGCTACTTAATAAAGGTTTACTTAAGTCTGTGTGGCAAGTAGCCTCCGTTCTATGATTCTGGAATCTCAGCTTCTTCCACATTGTGGTGGGATCATCTTCTAGGGCCTCTTCAAAGTTCTCTGCTGAATTACTTGTATTTAGCTGGCTAAGCAACAAAGAGAGAGGAAGATGACACGACGCATTTTATGGCCTTGACTGGAAGTGGTGAATCATACTTCCAGGAGATGGCCCTAGTCTAACTGCAAAGGATGCTGGGAAAAGTAGTTTTCCTGAGTGCCCAGGTAGAGGAAATGTGATTAGTGTGCATTTTGCAAGTCTTGGCCACATTCACCAAGTGGCCATTCCATTCCTAATGCAACCTAACCCTCGTTAGGTCTATCTTCCCAGTTCTTTCCAGATATACTGAGTTCATGAACAATATTTAATGTGGAAACTGAGACTCAGATTATTTAACTATACACAGCTAATAAGTGACAGAGCTGGAATGTAACTCAAATTTGCCTGAATCTCAAGTAATTTTCTCCCCCAAATTTTATCCTTTGGGGACTGACAAGAGTCTAATCAAATGGGATAAGATCAGGAGCCTGAGTCCTTTACTTTGTGCTCCTGGAGCTCTCGGACATATCAGAGCTTCATTGGCTCAAGGGTTTTGTTCAGGTAGTCACTGTAGTTAAGGGTACTTCTCCTGAGTTTGCAGAGACAATCCTGAAGGTGATATTGTCTAACAGTGACAAGGGGTTGAAAAACATTGAATAAGAGTCCACAGTCTCTCCTCCACATCAGACACAGTAAGATAGCCACATTAAGCAGCTTCAGATGGAAATATTCTTTACTACCTCTTCTTTGACCAGAAAGCTGAAGTAAAAAGTCAAGGGAAGGCCACTGAGAAGGAAAGACTATATGATATATAGGATAAAGCTTGGATTCTAGTATCATGCTCAAATCTAGCTTTGTTTTTATTAGCTGTGTGGTTCTGGATGCATTACTTCACAGAGCTTCAACTTTCTTACTAATAAAATGAGAATAAGTGAAACTTAGCTCCCAAGGTAAGAATTAAAGAAGTTAGCAAGGGTATTGCCTAACACAAGCAAGTACTGCAGCTAAGAGGTACATTTTTTTTTTTATTAATACTTTTTGTTCTATATATATGGCATCAAGGGGAGGCACCGTGATGGAAAGATAAGTCTTCCAGATGCCACGGAAGATTGATGAGGAAAACTGATTAATTCATTAATTTATTCCTTTCTTTATTCATTAATGAACAATTAATCCATTCCATCATTCATTTATCCACCCATCCATCCATCCCATTCATTCAGTAGCTTATTCATTCTTTCACCCATTTTCCGAGTATATACTCAGTACTAGCAAAACACTGTAGTGAGTACTGGGGAAACCCAAGATGGAAAGGGCGATTCTTGCTCTCAGGATCTGTGTCCTGTAGTGGAGGAGGCAGGCATGTGCACAAATCATGGAAATAACAAGGTGGAACATTATAAAGGACATGAGAGGTATCTAAATTAAGTAACTTGGGAATACAGAGAAGGGGTAATAGATCAGGAATATGAGAATTTTAATTTGAGTTGGGACTTGAATGGTAGTGGCTCTGGAATTTCAGAGTAACTGTGTGATTGGCAGTAAGATAGGAGATTTATTCTGAAGCTGACTTGCATAGCAAGAACACCAATTTTTCTTAGAATGTTTATTAGAAATAAAAGAGAACCCATTTTTAAAGATGCTTTTATTCATACTTTCCTTATTAAAATTATTTTAAAAAATGTTTTAAAATTATTTAAAAATTTGCATGAAACATTTCTATTTTATTTTTACTTATTTACAGAAATATTAATAATTAGGAGCTGTGATGGTTAAGGTTGTGTGTCAGCTTGGCTGGGCCATGATTCTCAGTGGTTTGGCAGTTATGTAATGATGTAGTTTGGCAGTTATATAATGATGTAATTTGAAAGTTATATACTGATACAGTCATCCTCCATGGTGTGATCTGATGTGATCAGTCAATCAGTTGTAAGGGGAGTTTCCTTGGAGGTGTGGCCTGCATCCAGTATATGTATATATGGATGTTCTGGCAATGTTCGCTTGCTTGCTCTGGATCCTGCATCTGGCTTATCATCCATCATCTGACCTCCAGTTCTTGAGACTTGACCCAGCAACCTTCCAAACTCCTTGCCGATCTTGAGATTGATCGGCCTTCAAAGCCTGTGAGCCCCCAGCCTGCCGTCTTACCTGCCGATCTTGGATTCATCAGCCTCTGCTGTGAGCCAGTGGCCTGCTGTCTGACCTGCTGATCTTGGGTTTGTCAACTCTGAAGATATGTGAGTCAGGAGAAGCCTCCAGCTTGATGTCTGACCCATGAACTTGGGACTTGTCAGCCTCTACAACCGTGTGTGCCATTTCCTTGAGATAAATCTCTCTCTCTCTCTCTCTATATATATATATACATACATACACTTCAAAGGTTTTGCTACTCTAGAGAACCCAGCCTAAGACAGGAGCCCTTGTGGCACAATGGTTAATTACACACTAGGCTGCTACCCCAAAAGTCAGAGGTTTGAACCCACCAGCTGCTCTTCAGGAGTAAAGACCTGGCAATACGCTTCTGTAAAGACTACTACTTAGGAAACCCAGTGGCAAAGTTCTACTTTGTCATACAGTGTTGCTCTGAGTCGGTATTGACTCAACAGCATGCAACAACAACAACAAATATTAGTTTTAGTTAGGTGGATTGAGGAACTGACAGAAGCTCACCACTTGGTGTTCTCTCCGCCTTTGAAACATGATTATGACTCCATTGGAGGACAGATTGGAGAGGAAAAGGGAGCAGCATGATCTGCCTCATATTTGCTACAATTAAAAAAGCTCAAATGCACAATTCCAGTATGATTTGTATGCTTGTCTAAGCAATATCTATTTGAAATAGTGAAGCAATTGACCCTACTCTTCCCTTTCAGGTAAACCAGTGAAGATTCTCAGAAAGATAAATATATACATTTTCTAATTGCTGGTTTTATAGAAAATCCACACATGTTTTTAAAGGTTGGTAAACATTTTTACAGGTGTGTTAGATTTGTGTTTTTTTTTTCTGGCAGGTAGTAGGTATTTTTTATCCTACACATTTAATAATGATTAATGGCGTGTTCTCAAAAACTTACATACATGGCTTGTAGCAATAAAAACAACCACTATTAGCTGATTAAAAAGTATGGGACAACCTGAACTTTTGTGAGAATCTGACTGTTAATTTCAAAGCAGTGTCACCTTTCCAAATAAACCACCTATTTGGTAAAGCTGTTGCCAATAAAATGTGGAAAGTTGTTCTGATTCTTTTCTTGTTCTAGCTCATTTATAATGTCTACAATTCTGCTCCACAATTCACATCCAATTCTTAGTCAACTTATTTTTTTATTCAATACAGCTACATTGTGCTATAAAAAGAGAACTTGGACAGAATATCTGTTGGTGTTAGAATGTTTGTTTTTGTATCCCCTCAGTGAGAACTATGCCTGGGGAAATGCTGGCCCTGGGGAAATCACATGGTGTGCTCTCTTTCCTCCACTCCAGCATTTTCATGCAACTGAAAGGATGTTCAACTGAGCAGCAATGACTCTAGAAAGGGGAAAAAAAGGAAATCACAGATGGGCCAAGTGCAGCTTGGGAGGTGTTTGTGTAAGGAGGGGCAGGGCCAAGATGGCCTCTGGCCTGTAAGGTATTTTGTGAGAATTAGAAAAAGGTACTGCTTTCCCCAGGTGGACATAGCCAAAACCCTGTGCCAGGGTACATGGTTGGCAAGCAGAGGGAAGGATGGGTTTCAACTCCCATTTGTCCCTTCACGTGGGCAACTGTCTGTAGTATTCTTGTGCAGGGCCAAGTTGAGGCCTAAATTGAGGGATCAAGTTTCAGCAGTGCTTACTATAATGCTTTGTCCACAGTATGATATTGGAAAATGATTATGAATAAAACATTTAATCGTAATTACATTTGAACGGGACCCAGTCCTTTGCAAAAGACTGTATTCCAGATGTGTGTAAAACTCTAGTTTCTAAAGGCTATCTATTTGTCTTGCAGAAAAGCCTTTATGAGTTGTCTTAGTTACCTAGTACTACCGTAACACCAATATCACAAGAACAGTCATTTAATTTCTCACAGTTCTGGAGACTAAAGGTCCAAATCAAGGTCTCACCCATGTTGATTCTTACCTTGTTGGTAGGACTGGGTGTTCGTTGGGTCCTTGGGGTTCCTTGGCTTGTAGACAATTCTCACATGGCATCTGTTTTCCCCGTATGTGTGTCTCTGTGCCTATTCTAATTAGGTTTAGGATCCGCCCTACACTGGTATGACTTTATTTACGTAACAAAAAACTCTACTTCCAAACAGGGTCACATCCAAGGGTACAAGTGCCAGGAATGCAACACATATTTTTTGGGATACAATTCAATCTATAAAATGAATAGCCTAGTAAAATTCTAAATTCTTCCCTTGAATAAGGTGAATGATATTCAAGCTAAAAAGAATGAAAAGGAATCAGTATTATTTAGTCCATTTTATAGTCTATTCAGGTAAATGTGAATTTGGAATTAATAGATTTTAATGTGAAATGAAATAATGTTTTCTTTTTCTCAAGTCAGGTCAATAAATTTTGTGCAAATTCTGAGAGTATTGAGCAAAGCCAGAAGCTAAGATGGCTACGGCAGGGCCTGTTGCTCTTAGAGAGCTCTCTCACAGCTAAGAGGGTAGTTTTAATGTGCTCAAAAATAACCCAGTGGTTTTCTCCTCAGATTCAGGACTGGTTACATAATTTGCGGTGGAAGCGGTAGTGGTGGTGGTGGTGTTTGCTCTCAAGTTGATTCCAGCTCATGGCAACCCTATGTGTGCAGAGTGGAACTGCACTCCATAGGGTTTTCAAGGCTGTGGCCTGTTAGAAGCAGATTGCCAGGCCTTACTTCTGAGGTGTCTCTGGGTGTGTTTGAACTGCTAACCTTTTGGTTAATAGTCCAATGTTTAGCCATTTGCACTACACAGGCGTTGGGGTCCTCAGTACAAAATAAAAAAATGCAGCTTGGTGGGGCAGGGAAGTTGATTACCCCATCCCATGGGCCACCTCCCTAACCCATGGGGAATGGGTGATTCCCAAGGGATTGCAAACTCTGTGCTGGATGGGTTCAATACCTGGATTTGGGGTAAGCAAAAGAGTCCCACCAATCCCTGCCAAACATCTCATGGCAATGCCAGGCAGGGGCAGGAGAGTCACCCCCTTACTCCACCATGAAATGTCACAGGTGACACAACACTGTCTCTCTTTGCACCCATGCTCAGGCCCCAACATAGGGGAGTCATAACTGATACAAATTTTAACCTTGGCCTTGAAGAATCTCATTCTAATAGGTAGAGAAGAGAAGAAAAGGCAATAAAGGTAGAGGCTACTGCTCTAGGAAAAAGCACAAATGTGAAAACCCAGCCTTGTCAACTGGAGGGGTCTACTAGTTGGGGAGGGGATGATGATGGGTAGCTTAATATAAGGCTGGAATAGGATCCTTTCATTCAATGATCATAAGTACTGCTGATGTAAGGGTGAGCAAAATCAAATGTGTTCCCTACCCTCATGGGACTTACAAGTTAATGGAAAAATTAGAGTCAGAAGGAGGAGGTTCCTGAATGTGATTTGCATTCAGAGTTTCTCTGTCAATCTGAAAATCTCTCAAGTCAGAAAAATTCGTCTGTTTTGTCTCTCCCAAGTTTAAATCTTTTCTTGTTCTACATTGTGTTTATTAGTCTTTGGCCTTATCTTTCTAATGTTAAGGAATAATATATTTTTAATTCACTTTTTATTCCTTTCTGTTCTTTATTGTGAGTAAATACTGAAGACAGGAATGTATTACCGAGGAAATCTTTGCCAGAAGGTCACTTGTAGTTTGTTTGGTTGGAATTCAAAGCATATTACCCACTGTTAGACTTTGCTAGCCAGCCCCTAGAAACATATTTAGTCCATATGTACCTGCAATAAATACCATAGAATATAACTACCATATGGGAGAATGTTTCTGTGGGAAAACTCTCTCAAGAAATTCTGATGAAATAAAAATTTTTGGCCTACTAGGAACAGGTCTTTCTTGGTGTAATGATATAAGGGACTCCTGTTTCGGTTGTTTCCCACAACATGTCATGCCTGCTCTCTAAAGTGAAGAGTAGACACTAAGAATAATCCTGAGGTTTGGATGTCGAAGAAGTGAAAGACAGAGAAGGGAGATATAAGGCAGTAGAAGAACAGGGGCAGAACAGGCTTGGTCTGGGAGTGGGGCACAGAAGTGGGAGACCATGGACAACCAGGGGACTGTAGACACCTGAAGGATAAGAAATTGGTAAGAGGGACAGAAATTAGGAGGGAGAGGGCCAACTTGGTCTCATTTCTCAACTTTGCAGGAAGTCCTGGTAGTCTGCCCAGCTGCTGAAAGCCATCTTTGGAACCACTATTGTGTAATGAGGTCTTGAAGCATAGCATTTGCAGTCTGAAGGCTATGGGGCAAACCCCCACCCTTCCATTTATCAGTTTGTGGCCTTGGGTAGTTTCTTCATTACTTTGAGCTCTAATTTCCTTATCTAAAAATTGGGTGACACGAATGGCCCCAGAATTAAAGCATTATTTTGAGGAATAAATGAGGCTGTGTATGTATTATAGACCATATGCTCTACAAAGGTAGAAAATTTGTCTTCTTTGCTGCTGAATTTCCAGGGCTTAAAACAGCCTCTTGCACTTTGTAGGAGTTGAACAAATATATCAAGAATGAATCAATTAATAATAAGACAGAGCTTTCTAAGTGGGAAAGGCATTTTTAAAGGCCTAAGCCATGAGCTATTTGCAGCTCATACTCTAATTATTATAAGAAGTGAAGAGTCTAGAAGAGTGTAATTGCCTGAGTTCAAGTTTCATCTCTAGTACTTGCCAGCTTTGTGACCATGGGCAAGTTTTGGCCTCCAAGTTCCAGTACTTCCAAGGTATTTGGATAATTCCAATATTTGTTTCACGGGATTATTGTGAAACTAAATGAGAAAATGCAAAGCATTTCGTGCCTGGCACGTAGTAAGTGCTCAATCAATGTTAGGTATGATGAGGATAATCGTGGCAATTTTGCTGTTGAGTACAGTTCTCAGCTCTCCTGGCAGGTTGCAAGTTGACAAGCCTACTCTTGCCAAATCTGAAGCAAGAAGTGGGTGCTCTCTTTGTGAATCTTCTCTAGCCATCTTGGAAGGGTGTGTGTGGCCCTGAGTCTGGCAGGGACAGAGCTGAACAGAGCTCTTCACAGCAAATCTGGGATGATGATCTTCTCATCTGTCTTCTAAGCTGTGGGCGGCTCCTTCTTTGGGAAGCAAGTTATAATCAGAACTTGGAACAAGCTACCCTCTAAACAATGCTCTCATTGCCTTTTCTGCCATTTAATTAATGCCAGTCTAATTTTATAGAAAGTATATAAATATGATTTATGCATATTTGTACCTATCTTTTCCTCTGAGGCTTGCCACGAGGTACATAGCCATGTAAATCATGTCCTTCTGATAAATATCTCTGGCCTGAATACTTAGCATTATTTCTTATCGCCATATTTGAGGGATTTAGCAAGTAGGGGGATGTATACTGCTTAACCTAACCTTCAAGTTATCATTGACTTGGACCTAGCGATGAACTTCCTATTTTTTCCGGATTATGTATTGCTGTGGGGATTGAGGTAGATTTCAGCTGATAGCACTCAAGATCCTTATTGCTGATGCTTTCCTCCAGTTCTTGTCAATCTAACTCAAGAAATAGACAGCCGTCTATGGGCTGCCCCTTGAAGGTTATGAGGACGTGATCTGTGCATTCTGTTTTTAACTTCGTTTTTAGTGAATATAAAATTAATGCAGGTCATGCTTTAAATGCACTCAAATCCCAAAAGTGTTGCATCACACGCCTGCAGGTTTTAGCAAGGACCAATTGGGTAGAGTGGAGTGACTTTGCAGAGCTTTTCTACAACTCCATTTGCATTGTATCTGCAAGCGTGTGCAGCAACAAGCAGATTTTATTAGCAGCAACTTTGAAGCACTAGTATAAAAGCTTTTTCTTTTTACCAAACATGGATTTAAAAAATTACACAGAAATCAGCATTGTCAAGCCACACAAAGTGAAATTATAAGCAGAAGGCTTCAAACCCGTTTTTGCTTAAAGTCTTTATTTGATTTAGCTAAAACAACAGCAATAAATCCTATTCAAAAGCAGTTTTGATCCCTTTGCAATGGTATTATTACCAAGAGCAGGATCTACATAATATCCCCCTTTTTCATTTGGGTCAATTTTCCACAAGCTTACCAAAGCATCCAAGTCTGTGTTTACAGTTCTGGAGACAAAGGATTGCCTAGGCTCTACTGTCTGACACTTGGAGTCTGGTGTTATTCCACAATGATTGTATCATTGATACAGCACTGATCTTACATTTTATCGTATTCAAATCCTCTGTGGAAATAACAGAATCACAGGAATTAAAATGTGAAAATGTGTCACTAAACTGTTTAACACAAATGTCCAGTTTGCAATTTCCCTTGAAATTTTCAGCTTTACCTTTTCCCTTTATTCTTTTTCTAAAATAATGCCCTAAACATTGTCAAACCATAGGCAGTCAGTGACTACAATGAATATTCACTGGGAATGTAAATAACAGTAAGTCAGTAAAGTTGAAGAATATATCTTTGGCTTCAGTTCACTATAAGAATAATTCTTGAATGGCCATAACTATATTTGATATTTTCCCAAAGTTGCCCTGTCACATAAGATCTAGTACCTCTTCGATCCATCTTCATTCTCATGCCAAATTATGGCCGCAGAGTTAGATGATTTCAAATATTCCCGAAATCCTTTGTTCAACTAACATAAAAACATTTAGCAACCACATAACAGAGTACATATGGCAGATACCCAACTATCAGTTTGCTTTTATTTTCAACAACCCCTTCAAGTAGGTAAGGTAAGCAGTAGCATTTCTATTTTAAATGTGAAGACATTGAAATATGGGCAGGTTAAATGGCTTGCTCATGGTCACATCGTCAGTGACATGGCAGTTAGAGGGATTCAGGTCTCTTGATCCCGATGTACAAGATTTTCTTTACTACCCCGCACAAAATGTTGTCACATTAGACAAACCCTTCGGTAGAGGGCTGGTTAATTTTCTGATGAGACAGCTATAGGTAGCAAAAGAGGCTCCTTTCCTGAAGTTTATTATGGCATTCCTGGACATCCAGCTCCCTGGATGCACTCTTGAATTAGTCTTCAGGTGTAATGGTGATTTCAGGCATGCTAGAATATAGCATCAGAGACCTGGGGAGGTCCAGGTAGTGGACTGGAATAGCTGCAGCTATTAAATATCTAGGTCATCTTTTATATAGGGCTGTAATATACTCTAGCTTCTGATTTCAGGGCTGACAGAAAGGGAAAAAAAATCCCTCCTGCTAAAATGTAGTCAGACAGCAGTTTGTCTTTCCAAAACATTATTAGGTATTATTACAGAATGTGAACACCTTTCATTCCTGACAAACAGGAAATGTATGCTGCACTACTGGTATGTCAATCAGAGTGATAGCATCAATTTTATGGTTTTTAATTCATCCCCACCTCCTGCCGAGCCTTTTGCTCATCCCAAATTATGAATCTTAAAAGGTACGTGATTAAGAAGAAAGAAAAAAAAAAAAAATGTCTCTGCCTATGTGAACTCCGGTGTAAAGAGCTTGGAGCCGGATCTTGAAGCATTTGTAAAGCATGTCCTGACCAATCAGGGACTGGACAAGTGACTTATGTTTCCTGCAGCTGCGAGTGTCCCTTCATGCTTTCACTTTAGAATCTTGCTAATAACTCAAGCAGCTTTTTTTTTTTTTAAATGCATTGCCATCTTTGCATTTGTAAGGGACAAAAAGATAATAGGTAACATAATAAATGCTATATTTGTCAATCTATGATGCTTCAGAATTACATTTTCAATTGAAATTTTCAGTGTCTCGTTCTTTAGCTCTGGTGGTTTGTTGCTTTTCGATATATTAAATAACAAACACAAAGCCAATTCTAGAGCCTAGCTTGGAATGAGAACGATTTTTCTCACAATTCTTTTCTTTCCATCCTTTAATTCTTTTCTTCAAAAAGTAAGGAAAAAGAATAGCATTTTCAGTGACAGTATAAAGTGAGGCTGTCTAAAAATAAATAAATAAAATGTGCTTGTGGTGTGTGTGTGCATGTGAGTGCACACATACACACACACACACACATACACAATCTACTTCACAACAGGGAACTTGGGAGCCTGGGGTGCCTGAGTCTGTCCTCCCATGCTCCTCTCTTGTTTTTGGTGAGGAGCCATTTTTCTTGTTTTTCCTATGCCGCTCCACCTGGACTCCATTTGTTGCCACAAACTCTTCTAATATCACACACTTACTTAAGATTTCACAGCATGATTTGTTAGTGGCTGACTGGAAGGTAAGCAATAATTAGCAGCTGATCAAGGTCAATTTCCCCTTCTGGTGCTGACCACAAAGGGGATGTTTCATTGTTGGCAGACAATTCTGTATTTGCTGATAGCACATGGTGACATATTTCATGGATCTTGAATAATAAACACTTTCACTGAATGGTGGCTTCCATGTTCGAATCACTCTTCTCCATTTAAGTCTTAACCTTAACATTTTTAGTGCTTGGATGTTCCAGTGAGAGTGCTTGGAGCCTTGAAGTAACCAATGTGGCATTTTCTCGTGCAGAATTTCTCATTTTGCTTTTACCACTGCTTCTCCGTGATTCAGTATTGAAGTATGCTGGTTCGTTTCCATGCGAGAGAGCAAACATAGAAAACAAGCAAGAACTCTTCTTTTCCTGGTGGGGCACCAGCATAAAATACTGAGTTTTAAGAGTGATGATAACTAGGCATGCACAAATGTTGCTAATGCAGCAGAGCCTGCCATATAGGGAGCCAATGCCCTGCAGAAAAGCTGCCCTTCCCACTTGGGAAGAAGGAAGGGATCAAGGATCCTGTCAAAGGAATCTTCTGTAAGGGCCTGGCTACACCTCTGTTTCTTTGTGTACATGGTGTTAGCATTTACAAAGTGAATTTAGGTACTTCATCTCCTTTGCTTCCACAGTTAGGTATTATGTCACCAATTTATAGAAAAGGAAGCTGAAACTTAGAGATGTTAAAAAAACTTGGCAAAAGTCATGTGATAGATATATTTACAACAATGACAAAAAAATAAGAGTAGCTGCTGAGGCTGCTTATGTATAACCAAAAACACCATGGGATTTGGTTTCTTGGTGTGGAGGCTTAGGGTCATGGTTTCATGGGACATCCCAGTCAAATGGCCTGATAACATGTTTAGTGCTTCCATTCTACCTCCTAGTTCGATGTGTGGTGCCCAAGTCTTAACAGCTTGCAAGCAGCTATCCAAGGCACAATAATTGGTCTCTATTTCACTGGAGCAACAGAGGAAGAAGGAGAGTTAGGAGAATCTTATTCATTTTAATTACTTTTTGAAGAAAAGAATTACAGGGAGGAAAGAAATAATTGTGAGAAAAATCGTTCTGACTCATTCCAAGCTAGGCTCTAGAATTGGCTTTGTGTTTGTTATTTAACATATCAAAAAGCAACAAAACACCAGAGCTAAAGAAAGAGACACTGAAAATTTCAATTGAAAATGTAACTCTGAAGCATCATAGATTGACAAATATAGCATTTATTATGTTGCCTATATATCTTTTTGCCCCTTGCAAATGCAAAGATGGCAATGCATATGGGGATAGGGAATGTGGACTAATTTCCTCCATGAACAATTGCCTCCTTTGCCATGGGTCCAGAAAAAGTGGATGGTGCCTGACTATTATTACTGATCATTTTGGTCAAAGATTCCATAGAAGAATATTGATCAAAAGTGGGAAAATGCAGAACAGAATTTCAAATTCTCATGGATTCCAGACATCCTGGAGCCATGAAGTTTGGATAAACCCCTGAAACTATTGCCCTGAGATAATCCATAAACCTTAAACCAAAAATATCCCCTGAAGTCTTCTTAAAACCAAACACCAGTTTAGCTTAAGCAGTAAAAAAATGTCTGCTTTGAGCATTATGCTCTTTTAAGAACTATCTACATGGAATCAAATTGACAGTAGCTACTCGAAAGATTAGATAAGATCTTAGGAGGCAGTGAATTTATGTTAATCAGGGAGGAACAACTCAGAAAAGGAATGTAAGGATGGTTGCGCAACTTGAAAAATGTAATTCATGTCACTAAATGGTACATGTAGACATGGTTGAATTGGGAGTATGTTTTGCTGTGTATATTTTCAACAACAGTAAAATAAATAAAATTATGGAAAACAAAAAGAAACTTGCCTTAAGATCACATAGATAGTAAGTGACAGAGCTGGATTTTAAACCCATGTTTTCTGACTCCAGATCCAGTGCTCTTTGCTCTACCCTATGGTTGCTTATTATCAGAACCACTTATTTGGCACTTATTTGTGCTTAAATTTCCAATTAGATTATGTGATTATAAATTCCTTAATAACACTGACATGCTTTGTATTGCAGATTTGCATATGGTGCACATTAAATGAGTACTTTTTATTGATTAACAGGTTAACCAGTTTTCTTCATTCTCCCTTTTATAAGTTGTGACATTTAGTCATAGCACAAATGTTTACAGTCATTACAAGGAGTTGTGTTGGATATTGTGAGCACAGGTGATTAAAGCTAAATCTTATTAAAGTAGCTCATTATCCTGTGGGGTAGATAGAGAACAGCCATAGTTATTCCAGTGGGTTGGGTATATACACTTGTACTTTGTCCCTTTGGGATTGAATTCCAAGGGTATCATACCAGTGGGGTCAAAACACCCTCAAAGTCAAAATGGTTCAGAACATTCTGCACTTTTTAGAACTGCATAGCAGCACCTGAGTCTGTGTGGTCATGTGGTGAAGGTGAGAAAGACAGCAGTAGAGACTTCAAAAAGAAGATGAATCTGTGTCTTTCAGAGAATGAATCAGAGTTTTCCAGGGAGTCAGGAGGAAGAAAGTGCATGTTCCTCAGAAAGAACAGTGGTGTAAATATACATGGTGGAATCTTGGAATCTGGAGACCGTAACTACTTCAGTATGGCCAGAGCTCAGGATGTACTAGGAGGAGTTGTACAAGATGAGGTTGGAAAAGTAAGAAAGAGCCAGTTCATAAAAAAGAAAACAAAAACAAACAAACAAAACAAAAACACTACTCTGTATGTCAAACTTAGAAATTAGATTTTAGCCCGTAAGTAACATGGATGATATAAAATATTTTTAATCTGTTTAGTTACAGAATTAGATTTGCAGTTTAGAAATCTACTCTCGGTGTACGGTGGATATTGTACCGGAACCCAGTCTTAGTGTGGGAGTTGGCATACTATTTCAGGGAGTGTGCCGGATTATAAGTTTTGGATGAAAGGTTATAGAAAATCAGTAATGACTACTACCTTTACATTGCCCCCTTAGCTAAAGGACGCAGCCCAAATTTTAACCACTTCGGAATTTAAGCAATCTTTTTCTTTTAATTATGGCACTTGAATAGCTCTTATATCTAGAAAAAAATAAAAAGCTACTTTTTGTTCCTTTGGATGCCACACATCATAAATAACATCCCTGTTATGAACCTCATCAAAATTAGAGTGGCTTCAAAATGAATAGACCAGTGGCTTCTTGAGAAATTCAGCATTATCTACTTCCTCTAAACATTCTTTGATTTTATTCTTATGAGGTGTCATATTTTACTATGTCTTTACCTGGATCTACTTGAATTTTCATAAATGGATGTTTTGTTGTTGTTGTTAGGTGCCATCAAGTCAGTTCCGACTCATAATGACACTATGTACAAAAGAACGAAACACTGCCCAGTGCTGTGTCATCCTCACATTAATTGCTATGTTTAAGCCCATTGTTGCAGTCTCTGTGACAACCCACCTCATTGAAGGTCTTCTTCTTTTTCGCTGACTCTCTACTTTACCGAGCATGATTTCCTTCTCCAGGGACTGGTCCCTCCTGATAACATGTCTAAAGTACGTGAGATGAGGTCTCACCATCCTCAATTCTAAGGAGCATTCTGGCTGTACTTCTTCCAAGATATAGTTGTTCTTTCTTCTGGAAATCTATGATACAGTCAATATTCTTTGCCAATACCATAATTCAAAGGCACTAATTCTTCTTCAGTCTTCTTTATTGATTGTCCAGCTTTCGCATGCATATGAGGCAATTAAAAATACCATGGCTTGGATCAGGCATACTTTTGTCCTCAAAGTGACATCTTTGCTTTTTAACACTTTAAAGAGGTCTTTTGCAACAGATTTGCCCAATGCAATACATCTTTTGATTTCTTGACTGTTGCTTCCATGGGCATTGATTGTGGATCCAAGTAAATTGAAATCCTTGACAACTTCAATCTTTTCTCTGTTTATCGTGATGGTCCTTATTGGTCTAGTTGTCAGGATTTTTGTTTTCTTTATGTTGAGGTGTAATCGATACTGAAGGCTGTGGTCTTTGATCTTCATCAGTAAGTGCTTCAGGTTGTCTTTGCTTTCAACAAACAAGGTTGTGTCACCTGTATATTGCAGGTTGTTAATGAGTCTTCCTCCAATTCTGATGCCACATTCTTCTTTATATAGCCCAGCTTCTTGGATTATTTGCTTAGCATACATATTGAACAAATATGGTGAAAAGGATACAACCTGGATGCACACCATTCCTGATTTTAAGCCACACAGTATCCTCTTGTTCTGTTCAAATGACTGCCTCTTGGTCTACATACAGGTTCCTTAGGAGCATAGTTAAGTGTCCTGGAATTCGTGTTCTTTGCAATGTTATGCATTATTTGTTATGATCCACATGGTTGAATGCCTTTGCATAGTCAATAAAACACAGATAAATATATTTCTTGTGTTCTCTGCTTTCAGCCAAGATCCATCTGACAACAGCTGTGATAGCCCATGTTCCATGTCCTCTTCTGAATCCGGCTTGAATTTCTGGCATTTGGATGTTTTAGGGAGCCGCGAAAGAACAAATAAACTTCTTCAGTGAGCAATAATTAATGCCAGCCTTGAGCCCAGCAAGGTTCACGAAACATATAAACTCATCCTTGCCTGGTCAGGATGCTTTATACTGCAAGTAGTTGAAATATGGGAGAAAGTGCATGTTTTTATGGTGTTGATTGGATTTTCTTTTGTGTGCCTAATGTCTTTTTAAATTGTAGTAAGATCATTACTCTTAGACTCTCTTGAGAGTAACTAAGACGTGAAAAAGTGGACAATTTAGTTTTTTATGTGCCTTCCCCCTAAATGTTCTGCTCATTTGGTCCTTTTCAAACAAATTAAAGTATCAGTCCACTGGGGAGGGACTGTTCTTACTTTTATGTGTCATATAGAACCTCGATGCTGATGTTACCTGTTAGTGCTAACAACAGTGATGATGTGGTTATCATGACACCTGCAAATGCCTTTCTTCCTGTGCACTTGTTATCAATCTGGGAATCTTGTCACCCCAGTCACCCCAGAATGTTTCCTTATGACTGCATTCTTACTAGCTGTAAGTAACTCTTTTACTCAACAGGGAACAAGGGCCAGATGGCATGCAGACATGTGCTTGAGACTGGGTGAGTCTCATTTGTTCTCTATTTCTTGTTACTGTCACTCTTCAGCTAACCACACATAAGGAACCCACCCTGTGGGCTGTATTGTGCTGTGCATATCTGAGGCATGATTACAATAATGTGATTTTTATTAACATTATTGTTATAATGGCTTTTTTTTTTTGTTATTGTTTCAATCTGCTGCTGCTTTTTTTTTTTTTGGAAAAGTGAGATATAAATAAATTCAGTAATGTAAACAGGTCAGCCAGAACATAGATGTGTAAATACAATGAACGTTGTTCCCTTCTAATTAATAACCTTGAACTTATTCCAACAACATTGTTACTCCTCAAAAATAATTTTATTTGGGAAATTCTCTTTTGAAAACGCCTAAAGGGTTTTTGCCTATCAATCATAGCAAATCATCATCCTCTGAGGGTGACTTGGATTTTTTAAATTCAATTAGCAAATAATTATTAGGAGCTTAATAAGTGGCAGGTTGCATACCAGGAGCAAGGAGCAAAACAACATGGTTCCTGCCTTCAAAGACATTTGAGATCAAATCTGAGATGAATATCTGAGCCCTGGATAATACCTTTACTGATAAGAACAAGAAGTGACTCTACAGTGACAATCTTAACTGCCTCAAATGACAATTTTAAAAAAGAGATTTAAAACATTTTGAGTGATAGCAGCATCTCTGGAATAACTCTCAGATACACTACCTAGAAGACAAACACTGATTTTATATGCATACAGAATAGTGCTATATAGTTTATAATTTTTTTTTAATGTACATTATGTCACTCTCTTCTTACAGCAAATCTGGATTATCAACTGAGTTTGAGTACCAATTTCCTCCACTGTCAAATGAATAATCTCTAGGTGTCTTCTAGTCTGATATTCTGTGATTTTTATGCTCCTAATACCATTAATCCCATGCAGTCATACTGTATCGTGGATTCACTGCTTTAGAATAGTTCCCTGTGATCTATCTGGCTCAGGATCATCCTAACAGAGGTTGGTGTCCAATATCTCCTCTGTGGGGTGATGGTTGGTGGTAGGAGGCCTGAGGCTCTGACAGGCATGATATCTAGGAGCCTGACAAAGGACGAACAGGGCTGATCCTCAGTCATGGAGTGACTTTGGGGGACCAAACTTGAAGTCCTAGGTGAGGGAGTTTTCCTGGGAGTGAGGGAGGGTCTGAAACATCAAGTTCAAAGGATCAATCAGAGCACAAATCAACCTCAAAGCAACATGTTGGCTAGACAGAGTAAAAAGTTTCCAGAGGCAGAACCCAGAAGGCTGTCCTGAGGAAATAAGATTTTCGTTGATGGGGTGCTAGAGGCAGAGTCCAAGAACCATGAAGAGTGCTGAGCCGAAAAAAAGGAAATCTTTTGAAAATTAGATTCTTTTTTCTTAATCCCAAGAATCATTGAACAATGCAAGAAAAGAGATACGTCTCCAAGTCTAATTATTAAGTTGATCTAAAAATCACTCTTCTGTGGAAACATATACACAGTTAGCAAAGATTTATAGGAGGTTTGTATCAAGACTTCACTGGTTATCTCAGAAACAGTGGAGTGTTTGAATACATCACAGCCATAGTAGGAGATAAAAGCAGTCCTTGATGACTTTGGCGACATTTAAAAAAAAAAAAAGGAATGCAGGGGTAAACCATGGGGGCATTTCTAAGAGCTATGAGTGTGACAGGGCCTGTTTGCAAAAACTTCTACTTTGGACCCAGTATTTTAACACCAGGCTGAAAGTTAATATTTGTGTCTTTATCACTTCCTTTTCCAATGCTTCTTTTCTTTCAAGGCAAAAGGTTATTCCAGGTGAGATAAAGATAAAAGGGACAAAAGACAAAATTAAGCACAAGTCAAAATCTGCTTCTAGAGTTTTCTTCTGTTTTTATGTCTTTTTTTGTTTTAATCACATTTACTAAAGATGTTTCAAACTCATCCAAAAATCTAATTTGCTTGTTTTCCTGTTTAAGTCTTTTTCTGAAAAGTTTCTAAGTATCTAGGTTTTTTTATTAGTCAGTCATATTTCAGAATTTTAGCACAATAAGTCTACTTACAGGCCGTTTTGTTTGCTGTTGTTTTCTTTCCTCCAGCAAATTTATAACATTAGGTCACTCTTTACCCGAGAAGCTTTATTTTCCATCGGCTCTTCATGTTTGCTTTATTATTAGGCTATGCTTCTGGGATTCTGATCCCTCCTCATTTCCAGGACTCTTACTGAAGTCCATGGGGGAATATAGACGATGAGGAGCGCATAATAATACTCTGCTTGGCTCCACAGTCTGTTTTTGGAAAAGTATCTAGTCTCCTTGAGATAGGGCTTCCATTGGAAACTTCCTGTTCATTTCCTACAGACAGTGGGGCTGATGCATAGTATTTAATGCAACCGCTGGTACAGGATGATATACTTGCTCAACCACCCAAATATATTGACTTTCTGTTAAAAGGCTTTTAACATAAAATTTAAGAGATTAACAAAGTACATCACAGGCTGTTGCTGAGAATACAGGGTTTTTAACTACGTTTCTCCTACATTGATTTTGGTTAATATATTTTAACCACCTCCTTATTTTACTGTACCTTTTAATTTGTTATTCATTTGTTTGAAACCAGAACTCTGCTGAGGCGCTCTAGGCCCACAGGAACTGAAATAGCTTGCCTTCATTATCTGGTAGACCTGCTCGAGTCTGTAGCCCCTGACAGAAACCACAAGACTGTACAAACTGGCAACTGTGGGTTTGTCTGTTCTCTATTGATTCTATTTCTGGAAAAAAAACATGAACCAATGTGTGAGCCATGTGACTGTACAACTGACCCAATGCTACCATCAGAAGTGGGATTGAGACCTTTTACAGACAGGTCATGGATGGAACCTCAACACTTTTCTGTTTGCCTCTTAACCGTGGCCTTTGATAGCATTGACTTAGAAGTTTAATCCCTTGTATTCTGGAATATGAAACTGCAGTAAAACTTAAATATTCTATAGCTGTTATCATGTAAATTTTAGAGTGCCATGGGTCAAATGGTACCAAATATCTAATAAAATATATAATAAAGGCCTATTATAAACTAGCTTATAAAGTATCTTAGTTCTTTCTTCCAACATAAGATTTGCAAGACGCCTCCACCATAGACATTAAAAGAACACACACACACACACACACACACACACACACATATACTTTCAGTCTATGAAACTGCAACTGATATAGTGTTTCCTTTTCTCCAGCTTTGGTATTGGAGCTAAGTACTAGTATTCAAGTAAATAGAATTTATGACTTCTCTGTTGTATGGCTTAAGGAAAGAGTCCTGGTCTTGGCTCTAACAAGCTGTGTGTCCTTGGTCCTGTCTCTCTGCATTGAATGTCAAATGACCAGATGATTTCTAAGGCTTCTTCTAGTTCTAAGATACCAAGTGGATACTAGTTCTAAGATTCCAAGTGGATAAAAGCTCTTGATACCACCAGAGAGCTCCTTACACCACCAGGTAATGGAGAACACATCCTATTAAACACACACACACACACTCACTCACTCACCAGGAAAACCAAAATAGCTCCCCTCTCCTCCTCCTCCAACAATGACAATGCAGCCATCTGTTGGACGTTCCATTTCACTTAGCAGCTGCTCTCAGATACAGAAATCTGCATTCCTCTGGCTCCTGCTGGTATGCAGGCAGCATGTGTGGGTACTAGCATTTGACTCTCCCACCCAAAGGAATAGCTTTCATTGAATAAAAATGATCACAGAAAGTTTCTTACTCTCCTATCACACAAATGCCTTGTTCCTGATAATAGGCATTTGGAACTATCTCTCTTCCTCTGAGTATTAAAATATACTGTCTTAGAGATATTCACAGCAAATAATCATCTAAAATTGAAGATCATACCCAGGAAAAGACTTCCAGGAAACTCTTGCTTTTGCAGGAAAGTCCTCCTCGAAGGGGAGTGGGAGGGGTTGGAATATAAAGTTCCATTCTACTTCAATTTTGTCAATACCCCTAATGTTGCATTTTAAGCACCAAGAAATGAATATTGTTCAAAGGGAACTAGGAGGCTTTTAAAAGCGGCATTAATCTTAACATTAAACTAACACGAAAATATGTAAGATGGATCCCCAAAGGGGACAGAAAAGTGAAGACCTTTAAATACTCCATACACACTCCCCCACCCTTTCTCTGCCTATTCTCCAGGATGAAATTTTGTCTCCTGTGTGGTGTGTTATATAAAGTGCTCTATCGTTAGAGAAAAGGCACTTGGGTTGGGGGTTGGGGGGGAGCCCAAGTTATAAACAACAACAACAAAAAAGGGTCCTATAGGCGCTGCAGAGAGAGAATCTTGGGTAAAATTGGATCTGCTTTTGAGTACATAATTTAGGACATTTGTTACAAGATTACTGTGGTTTTCTATAAATGTTAGTTTGCTGTATTATTTTCCATGAACTAGTTTTCCACAATGCAGAATATTTTGCCCCCAAAACATGGAAGCACTAAAGCTCAGATGAGGCACTGATTCATGGGGAGTCACCCAGAAACAGCTGGTCAGCCATCTGCAGCCCCAGAATTCTCTTATTTTTACTTTATTCAGCTAATTCTTTATGTAGAGGCGAAGGCAATGCATAAATCCTGGGAGAGGAGTGTGGCTCGTGTAAGAAAATGATGACTAACTCCTGCTTGAGACTGATATCTGGTGACCTGATGTGCTGATTTATAGGGGTGCATTTCCTATGTGCATTAAGCTTTCAGTTCTTTACTACATGTGCATTATTTTCTGTGCATCCTGTTCTTTTGGAAAAGGAAAGATATGATGATATGCCATTGATTGTTTTGTGGGAATTGTTCCAGGATAGAGCACCCTCGAGAGCCATAACTAGTCTTTTCAAGTCCTGCAGAAGAGCCTGAAGGATCAAGGGCAAGCCTGGAAGTCAAATCTAAGTGTTTGTCCACTGATCTTTCAAGTGCCCCTGAATTAGGCCTTTTAACTGCCTTTGATTCTGTGTCCAAAAAACATTGAGGCATACAGACAATTTTAACGCAGATTAAAATATAAATCATAATTAAATACCATAGTCATATTAAAAAAAAAATACTGAGTAAATATTTAGGCAGCGCTATTTTGCTTTAAACACTGGTGCCTTTTTGTTTTTCCATTTGGGCATTACTATAGTAAAGTTGTGGGTAACTGAATCAGAATAGCCTTTTGCCCAGCTGGATGGGCAAATGGGCCTTGCTAACAATGAATGGCTATGCTATGCCTTCCGTGTGCTACTGGAGGCAGTTCATTCAGATGACAGAGCCAGATGACCATGTGGGAAGGAACACGTTCTTCAGATTCTAGGAAGGAGGCTCTGAGGTGCACAGGTGTATGATCCTTATGGGTAGGAGTAATTATAACCTAATCAAATTCTTGTGAGTCTCAGGAGACTACTTTTGGCCCACCTTTTAATATTTTTCTTGAATCATCAAAATCTGTTATCCATTCCCATTGTAAGTATGTGTGTGTGGTTGTGTGTGTGTGCTCACATACACACACACATACACATATATACATATATTACCTCTTTTTTTTCTTTATCTTGGCTTGTTATCACTTGTTTTTGGTTTCCTCAATGACTTATGGAACTACACGATAAGAAAAATCTTAATTTTTAACGACGAAAGGTAAAGGAGTTCAACTTTCACTGTTATATTTAACCTGTGTGGTGTTATTAACTCAGACATAATTTACTGATCGTCTCGAATTTTTCTGGTGCACAAGCATGAAAAGACACTCTGATGGTCGACTAGAACAAAAGGGAAGTGCACCTTTAATTGATAAAGCATACAATTTTTAAAAAAGAATTGTGAAACCATCTGTACTGTAAACTTTTGTGTCTCTTATTCATTCCTGTTTACTCTGCTATTCAATCCAAATAAAGATTGTTTTCACCTCAGCAGCACAAAAATCACATGGACTCTCCTTCAGGCTGTCAGTCAGAAGAAGATATACATATGCCCAGAGTATACACTTGTTCTTGTTCACAGTGTTATTTGGGGAAAATATGTTACATGTTCTCCTGGCTCTCCTAGTTATACATTTTGAATTAATGCAATTTATTCTAATTTATGACAACCGTTTGAAAGACTTGCTCTCCATTTTCCCATTTCTGAAGAAGTTATTTACATGGGGTTGGGGGGAACAGTAGAGAAAGTGGATTGCTTTGCACAGGCAGGTGGAAAAATCCAGTGGACTCTGTGTCTTTGTGTCAGCATTGTGTTCCGGAGCTCATTGTAAAGATGTCTCTTGTAACACATTATTCTGCCTCTTTGGAAGGATGAATGAAATTATGGAGAACCTTTCTTTTGCTTCTTAAAGAAAACCTTATACAATTGAGTTAATTACCTCCCCCTCCTCTCTTGTTCTCTCTTCCTGTATTTATATAGCAGCTATCACCATAGTACCTATACATGTTGATAAGAGTGCTATTTTAGAAAAAAAAAAAAAAAAAGAAAAGAAAAGATCACAAGGCAGAGAAAAACAGATTCTGCCTTGTCTTAATACAGGAGCCTCTAAGGCCAAAAACAATAGGAAGTCTCTATAACTTTAATTGTATTTTAAACAGCCCTGAATAAAAGGGACTGGCTTCATTGTACCTAGAGCAGTACCTCAAATGTTGGGGTTATTGTTAGTTGCTGTCAAGTCGATTCTGACTCATGGCGACCCCATGTATGCACAGCAGAACTGCTCCATAGGGTTTTCAAAGCTATGATCTTTTGGAAGCAAATCACCAGGCCTGTGTTCCAAGGCCCCTCTGAATGAGTTTGAACTGCCAACCTTTAGTTAGTAGTAGTCCAATGCTTAACTATTTTTGCCACCCAGTGACTCCCAATCATAGGAGATATTTAAGAAATATTTGTTGATTGTCATCACTACTATCCATTCTTCTTGAGTTCTTTGTTAAAAACAAAGTCTCATCCCAGAGTGCTCTGCCCTGCCTTCATGCCCCACGACAGAGCTTTATTCTGAGAGGACTGCATGGTGGAGAATGAGCTTGGGCAGAAAGAGAATGATAAGGACACACACTGATTTCAGGGCCTACATAGGATCTGGCTTTCCCTTGGGGCTTCCATAAAAGTCTGTTTCCGTTGGCATTTGGTGCCTATCCTGTTAAATGTGTATATGCACAAAGTGGTATATTATTGTTGTTTGTTGTTAGGGGCCATAGAGCCAGTTCTGACTCATAGCGACGCTATATACAACAGAACAAAACACTACCCAGTGCTGTGCCATTCCCAAGATAGTTGCTGTGCTTGAGCCCATTGGTGCAGCCACTGTGTCAATCCATCTCATTGAGGGTCTTCCTCTTTTTCGTTGACCCTCTGCTTTACCAAGCATGATGTCCTTCTCCAGGGACTAGTCCCTCCTGATAACATGTCCAAAGCACGTGAGACAGAGTCTTGCCAACCTTGCTTCTGAGGAGCATTCTGGCTGTACTTCTTATGGGACAGATTTGTTTGTTCTTTTGGCAGTCCATAATATATTCAATATTCTTCACCAACACCATAACTCTAAGGTGTCAATTCTTCTTCGGTCTTCCTTATTCATTGTCCAGCTTTCACATGCATATGAGGCGATTGAAAACACCACGGCTTGGGTCAGGTGCACCTTAGTCCTCAAAGTGATGCCTTTTCTTTTTAACACATTAAAGAAGTCTTCTGCAGCCGATTAGCCCAGTGCAATGTGTTGTTTGATTTCTTGACCGCTGCTTCCTGGTTGTTGATTGTGGATCCAAGTAAAATGAAATCTTTTCTCCGTTTATCATGATGTTGTTTCTTGGTCCAGTTGGAGGATTTTTGTTTTCTTTATGTTGAGGTGTAATCCATACTGAAGGCTGTAGTCTTTTACTTCATCGGTAAGGGCTTCAAGTTCTCTTCGTTTTCAAAAGGTAGGTTGTGTAGCATGTATATTACAGGTTGTTAACGATTCTTCCTCCAGTCCTAATGTCCCGTTCTTCTTCATACAGTCTAGCTTCTCAGATTATTTGCTCAGCATACAGAGTATATGGATATGTATAAATCTAGTTGTTAATATCCTTAAGCCCCAAATGTCTGTCCATTTGTTGTACTGTGGTGTCTCTTGTGTTGCTGTGGTGCTGGAAGTTATGCCATCAGTGTTTCAAATACTAGGAGGGTCACCCATGGTGGGCAGGTTTCAGAGGAGCTTGCAGACTAAGACAGAGTAAGAAGGAGGACCTGGCAGTCTACATCAATAAGCAACATCATGATAAAAGGAGAAAAGATTGAACTTGTCAAAGATTTCAATTTATTTGGATCCATAATCAACCCCTATGGAAGCAGCAGTCAAGAAATCAAGTGACATATTGCATTGGGCGAATCTGCTGCAGAAGACCTCTTTGAAGTGTTAAAAAGCAAAGATGTCACTTTGAGGACTAAGGTACACCTGACGCAAGCCATGGTATTTTCAATTGCCTCATATGCATACTAAAGAATGAAGATCTGCTGCCTTAGAATTTTGGTGTTGGCGAAGAATATTGAATATACCATGGATTGCCAGAAGAATGAACAAATCTTGTCTTGGAAGAAGTACAGTCAGAATTCTCCTTAGAAGTAAGGATCTGGAGACTTCTTCTCTCATATTTTGGACATGTCATCAGCAGGGACCAGTCCCTGGAGAAGGAAATCATACTTGGTAAAGTAGAGTGTCAGCAAAAAAGAGGAAGACCTTCAACCAGATTGACTGACACAGCGGCTGCAACAATGGGCTTAACCATGGTAACGATCATGAGGATGGGGCAGGACTGGGCAGTGTTTCCTTCTGCTGTACATAAGGTCACTAGGAGTGGGAACTGACTCAATGGCACCTAACAATAATAATGTCCTTAAAAGGAGTCACAATTTATGGAAGCTAAAACACTGTTCTAATCCTGTTATGTGTATTAACTTCGTTAATTCTTATAACATCTCTATTGTATATTTGTCATTATTATCACTGCCAATTTATAAATGAGGAAGCTGAAGGATAGAGAGCCTGTCATCATTCAGCAGTAATGAGCAGTCTCAATCCAGCATCCATGTTCTTAATCAGCATACTATGTGCCTCTCTCTCAGACTACTGATCAGTTACATACTTGACCAGCAATAAGTGTTGGGAATAAACCTTTAGGATAATGTAATTTTAGGACCTAGATCTTGCTGGTACAATACAATCCTTTGAACCTCAAATCTAGTCTAGCCTCAGAGTAGGTCACAGATCACAAGACTCCCAGGAAAGGATCATCATAACTTATTCTTTGTTCACATGGCTTTAAAATTTTTGCATACTTAACCTGCAAAACCACTCACTCATTAAATAGATGTTTATTGAGCATCTACAGTGTAAAGTTACTGAGGGTATAATGATGTAGAATAAATAATCTTTGCTTTTGGGGATGTATTAGTCTGGTGGGTGGGGGAGTGATTAGTGGAATCTACAAAATACTCTGGCTGAAAGGAAGAATGGTTTTAGTAGGTGAATGGTGGGGCTTAGTGAATAGCAGTGGTCAGGTCAAGGAAGTCTACATGGAGAACTAGATTCTTGCACTTAATTAAGTTTTGAAAAGTTGATAACAGCTGTGCAGGCAGAGAACCACGTAGGGACAATCTAGGAAAAGAAAGCAGTTTGTACAAAGACTTGAAAGTATGAAAGAACCTGATGATACAAGTATAAAATAGCTGGGGAGTATGCAGTGAGGGTCAAAGTGATGAGAGACGAGGCCAAAAGAGTAAGCAGGGATCAGATCATGGAAGATCACTTGTGGCCCTTATTTTGTAGGTG
This sequence comes from Trichechus manatus latirostris, assembly GCF_000243295.1. Lineage (NCBI taxonomy): Eukaryota > Metazoa > Chordata > Mammalia > Sirenia > Trichechidae > Trichechus > Trichechus manatus. The sequence continues at coordinate 3,838,373 of NW_004443968.1, forward strand.
AAGGCAAAACCATGAGTGATGATAAGTAGGGAACTGGTATAATCTTAATCTGACCTCTGCTTTTGAAACTGAGTTCAAAAGTCAGTGGCCTTGTTGTCGTTCTTGTTAGGTGCCATCCAGTCAGTTCTGACTCACAGCGACTGTATGGACAACAGAACAAAACACTGCCTTGTCCTGCACCATCCTCCTAATCATTGTTATGCTAGAGCCCATTGTTGCAGCCACTGTGTCAATTCATCTTGTTGAGGATCTTCCTCTTTTTTGCTGACCCTCTACTTTACCAAGCATGATGTCCCTCTCCAGGGACTGATCCCTCCTGATAACATGTCCAAAGCACGTGAGACAGAGTCCAACATCTTTGCTTCTAAGGAGCATTACGGTTTTACTTCTTCCAAGGCAGATTTGTTCATTCTTCTGTCAATCCATGGTATATTCAATATTCTTCACCGACACCACAATTTAAAGGTGTGAATTCATCTTCCATCTTCCTTACTCATTGTCCAGCTTTCACATGCATATGGGGCAATTGAAAACACCATGGCTTGTGTCAGGTGCACCTTAGTCTTCAAGGTGACATCTTTGCTTTTCAACACTATAAAGAGATCTTTTGCAGCAGATTTACCCAATGCAATGCATCGTTTGATTTCTTGACTGCTGCTTCTATGGGTGTTGATTGTGGATCTGAGTAAGATGAAATCCTGGACAACTTCAATCTTTTCTGCATTTATCATGATGTTGCTTATTGGTTCAGTTGTGAGGATTTTTGTTTTCTGCTTTTGAAAGTGAGTGCAGAAGTCAGTAGCCTAGAGGATGATAAAACTAAAGAGATAAGAGGCAATGAAATAATCTTCTGCCATAGTATTAGACACTAAACATATTATAACATTTAATTCCCAGAACAACATTACATAAAAGATATTATCTCTTTTTTTCATAGATAAAACAAAAGAAAACAAAATAAAATTGGGAATTATTAAGTTGCTTAAAATCTGGCAGAGCTCTTCCAATTTCATAAGTCTGATGAGAAACGCACCCACTTCTCATGTCTCCTATTTCAATATCTTTAAAAAAATAGTCTACATTCCCAGTATCTACTTTAAATCACTCAGAGTTTCACTGATTCTCTTCTTAACCCTTGGAATATACCTCCTCAGCCTCTGTTGTTATATATCTTCCTCAGCCTCCCTGTTTCTCAAAGTTCTCTTCTCAGCACTCTACTCTTTATCATTTTTCTCCCTATCATGCCCATCGCTTTCCCTTGACAAGATCACTCTTTCTGTAGTAATCCCATATACTCCATGTATCCTATTCAGGAACAAGAAGATCATCTTATCCCCTGCCTCTTCTCATCTAACTCTAACACCTAAAGTGTTCCCATATCCTGTTGCTCCTTTTTTTAATTATCTCTCAACAAGTCTATTGGTTGCAGCTCTAGTTAAGCGATCATTATTTCTTGCCTATACTATTGCAGCAGTATTTTAACTGATGCTGGCTATCAGAGTGATGTTTTTGAGCAGAGATTTGGCTACACTAGTCCCCTCTTTAAAACTCTTCCTTGGCCTCCTATTATGAACAGAACAAAATACATTTTTCAATGCAAGAACGCTGAGATGGGGCCACCAGTTTTATCTCAAATCTTATTTTTCATTGATCAGCACATTGTCTGGCAATAGTAAATCACTCAATAAACATTTGTTGGATTAATGAAGGAAAGAATAAAACTAATGTGCTTAAATTGATGCATTTAAGAGAATTAGAAGTATATAGATTATAGAATAATGTCTTCATTTTTTTTTTTTCCAATTGCTATCTCCTGGTTGCTGGTAATACTCAAAATATTTACGATCAGCAAAGCATCTGCACTGACCAGCCAGAACGGATGTGGGCTCAGAGTAACTGTACAATGCTCACCAGCTCAGTATCAACCCTGGCTGGACTTCTCCCTAGTGGGTAGGTTTTTTATTAGTTGGAAGCCCCCTAAGTTGAGTGTGCTTGCACTCACACTAGGCAGAACTGCTACTGCATGGAGTTCTCTGAGTTTAGACATGATCTTAGAAGCCTCCTCTAGCTCTAGTTGGCTTTTATAAAGCGGCTGAAGGGCCAATGGGCTGGAAATAGGATTTATAGATGGGATCTAGGGCAGTGAGAAAAGAACAGCTCCTAGGTTCCTGTAGAGGGGACACAGAAAGAAATCAACCCTGTTCTCCACATTTGCCCTACTCACCCACAAAAGTTCTGTAAAGAGACCTTTGAAAGTACACACAGAGCACTCCATTCTTTTGTGCCATTAACTTTCCAGGATCTTTTTTAGTCCCAGGCTCACTTGCTTCCATTCTGCTTGTCTCTCTTTCTCACCTTTTTCTGTTACTTATGCCTGTTTCTATTCCTCCCAATGACTTTTTGTCCTTCTTTCTCCCTCTTTCTCCTCCCCTTAAGCTATCCTTATTTTTTAAATTAAATGAAATTGTAACCCAACTTACATAGTTAGCATATTCATTAAATGGAGTTTTACTACCTAAGAAGCAAACAAGTTAGACCAAAGCAAACCAAACTGAAACAATAAAAAACTTTGAATATGTCTAAATTTTGCCCTAATGGGGCAGTGAACTGCTTCAACTAAAAAAAAGAAAGAAAAAAAAATTCCTACTGTAATCTGAGTGATTAAACAAATAAAAAAAGCAAATTAAAGGAGAGGCTGATATTTAAAAAAGGAAGAAGAAGGAAGAGGAGGAAGGCATTTCATGGAAGTTAAAAAGAAAAAGAAAAGAAAAGAAATTGGACAAATAAAGAAATAACCTGTAATAATTATACCCTGCCTTTCTCTAGTTCATAGTCTTTCTCTCCTAAACGTAGGTGGAATTCCTACCTAGCCAAAGGAAGAATAGTCAGAAGGGAAGAAATCACATCTGGTTTTGTTAAACAATTTTGTGAGGAGCTACTATGTACTTGGTGTTGTTCTAGATAGTTGAGAATCTGTATTGTTGATCATCTGTATTTCTTCTTTACGTTAAAATCACTTTCTTTCTAGGGAAGATTCTTTTATTTTGCCAGTCTTTGTTTTTGTAAGTTGCTTTGTATGTCAGCCAAAACCAAGACCAAAATGGTAAAAAGCAAACGAATAAAATCACGCACGTAAAAGCCTTATAAAGGTTTGTATTCAGTTTACTGTGGAGTGAAGGTGCAACCCTTTTCTTATTGTTTTTGAATCTGTTTCTCTATCCCTAAAGGGAATTAGCGGAACAAACCCCTACTGTACTGGTGGAAGTAATGCACAGCGGCAACTTCACTGGTGCGGCTGGATATTAATGCTAATGTACAGAAGTTAAATTTAGCACAAAGCAAGGGTGTCAGAAAGAAAACACAAAGCAACCAACTTCACACTGCAAGGGGTGGGTTGGGGTGAGGGAGGTGAAGAGATGATTAGACCCTTAAGCATCAGGATAAACCGCAAACATAGGAAACAGATAAGAGCGGACTTAGGTGAGTATAAGGAACTCAGTCCTGCTATCCTAATATACTCAGTGGCAAAGAAAACCCAGGAATGTTGCCTGGATGGGTATGGAGGCAAGGGTCTAGAAAAGCGGCGAAACTTGTTGATTAATAAGCAGATTCAACAGGAAGCAAACTGAAGGGTCTAAGTTTTCCGGTTCATTCCCACTTTTAACAGGAAAAAGTACTAACTAAGACCATATCTCATTCACTACCATAAGTAGTAGGGCATGAAAGTCCTATAAATCTACACAGTCTCCACTGACTAATTGTTAGATGCCATTTTGAAAAACTCTAGAAGAAATGTGAAGGGGTTTTCTTCTGAGAAGTTGAACCGAGGTCCTAAGATTTTTTCCTAGAGCCATGGAAAATTTTGGTTGTAACATGTACCGCCGCATCCTTTCCCCAGAAGACAATGTATGTACTCATGAAAGCATTGACTGGGTTGTTGGGACAGCTGTATTTAAGAACTGTTTCTTTCACTGCAGATCTATGTAGTCTTGGAAAAGTTAGCTTCTCAGCATATTTTTTGTATATATATACATACATATATTTCATTTCTAAAGTGAGGTGTTTAAACCTGATAACCTCAATCGTTCTGCCTAGGTTCTTAGCAGATTAACCTAAAATGCCCAGTTGATGACCAAACATAGAAATTGTGGTAAATGCTTCAACAACAGAGGTCAATGATAAGCTCATCCCTGCTGTGGAGCTAGTGGTAGAGGAGCCTGGCCCTCCTCAGGGCACTAAACACCTCCTCTGGGGGGAGATTGTTTTCCTTAAATCAGAACAGCTGTGTCTGTACCTGACTGCAGCTTTTTCTGAGTGGCTCATCTCTTGCGTTAACTGACATATTCCCCATTTTAGTACAGTCAGTAGTATTTTCTAGGTGCTCAGAAAATCTTTGTTGAATAAATACAATAATTGTCTCCTGGGACTTAAAATCTGTAAAGGGCAAGAAATACTCTCCCTAGGGCATGTAATACTGACTGTAACAGTGGATAAAAGCAAAAAATCTGTGTTCAAATCTTGACAATATCACTTACTGTCTGGTTGACCCTGTGGAAATTACTTAATCTCTCCAAGTCTAACGCTGTTATAGAGGAAATAGATTTAAAATTATATCTCACTCTTACAGATTTTGTGAGGTTTAAACAACTACTGAATTATTAGCACAGTGCTCAGAAAATATGAAGTATTCAATAAATATTAACTATACTTAAGTTAGATCTGAGATCTGAGGAAACAAAAGAAACGGAGAAAAAATTTTCCCAAAGTCATAGTGGATGCAGGCTTATTCTCTTAAAGAACTGACTAGTTACTAAGCAAAAATCAACTAGAGATTTTTTTAATATGCTCACTATTAAGCTTGATTGCTGTTTCAGTCATCTAGTGCTGCTCTAACAGAAGTACCACAAGTGGATGGTTTTAACAGAGAGAAATTTATTGTCTTCACAGTCCAGTAGGCCACAAGTCCAAACTCAGGGCATCAGCTCCAGGAAAAGGCTCGCTCTCTCTGTAGACTCTGGAGAAAGGTCCTTGTGATATCTCAGTCTTTCCTTGGTATGGGAGCATCTCAGCGCAGGAACCTCAGGTCCAAAGGAAGCTCTGTGCTCCCAGCACTGCTTTCTTGGTGGTGTGAGGTTTTCTCTGCTCGCTTCTCTCTCCTGTATCTCAAAAGAGATTGCATTAAGACACTAATCTTGTCAACCTCATCAGTATAACCTCATCACAGTGATAGAATTTATAACACATGAGGAGATCACATGTAATCTCATCATAGTGGTAGAGTTTACAACACATAAGGAAATCACATCAGATAACACAATCATACTATACTGGGACTCATGACCCAGCCAAGCTGCTACCCACATTTTTGGGGGACACAATTTGATCCATGACAATTGCATTGTGTGATGTCTTAGTTATCTAGTACTGCAATTACAGAAATACCGCAATGGATGGCTTTAACAAAGAGAAATTTATTCTCTCACAGTCTAGGAGGCTAGAAGTCCAAATTCATGGTGTCACTTCCTGGAGAAAGCTTTCTTCGTCTGTCAGTTCTGGGGGAAAGTCCTTGTATCAATCTTCCCTTGATTTAGGAGATTTTCAATGCAAGGATCTCAGGTCCAAAGGACGGGTGCTCCTGGCTCTTCTTGCATGGTGGTGATGAGGTCCCCATGTCTCTCTGCTCACTTCCCTCTTTTAAATCTCAAAAGAGATTGACTTAAAACACAAGATTGACTTTAAACACAATCTAATCTTGTAGACTGAGTCTTGCCTCATTAACATATCTGCCTCTAATTCTGCCTCTGTAATATTGTAGAGGTAGGATTTACAACACGTAGGAAGATGACATCAGATGGCAAAATGGTGGACAGTCACACAATACTGGGAATCATAGCCTAGCCAAGTTGACACACATTTTTGGAGGACACAATTCAATCCATAACATGTGACGGGGGAGGAGGGCAGGATGCATTTAAAAAAGGAGATTAAGAGTGAAGAAGAAATAATCATGAACTCAACAGACAGAATACATAGGATCCATATTGGATGCTACAATATAACATGGATTTTCTCTTAAGGAATTAGTACAGGGTCATCCAAGAGGGGCAGTGAGCTTGAACTACACAGAGTCTCATTCACTAGGGCAAAAGATGCTAATCAGGTTTGCTTGAGTGTCTGGCTAGGGTGAAGATAAAGGACCAAAGAAAATGGTGCAAGCTCATGCTGTGCCCCCAGCAAACATGTGGGCCAGGAGTGGTAACATGATTCATAGGTATGCACAGGAACACTAAAAAGTTTTCTGACAGAGCTGCTTTAGGGTGATTATATCCACCCATTTAGGACAGCACAGGGCAGACAGTAACTGAAGGCAGAGGAAGCAGGGCCAGGGATAGCAAGAGCTGGGGAGAGTATTAGATCATGAGCAAGTTAGCTTGGATGCAGCAATGACTCAAGCCCTAGAATAAAACTAGGTAAGGCGCTCAGAAAATAGTAGAAGTTATGCCTTACATCAAGGCAGACCCTGAGCTTTCCATCTGAGCTAATATAGCCGGAGAGGAAATAGGGAGTTACGAGAAGCGCTTTGATCTAGAGACTGTAGAGACTGTAGAGTCATCCATGCTTTGCTCTGTTCTGGTAGGCAGCAGAGATTAATTCCACATTACTCCATCTGAGACTGACACTCCCCACACACATTCTGCTTTGACACCATTGGCTCAGAAAGTTCAACTGGCTACAGTGACAGATGATAAAGAAACCTGGCAGGGGCTGGCAGGCAGGGCTATAGAGAAGAAACAAAAGCAAGGAGAGGAATGAGAAGAAGAAAACGAAACTAAGCAACACTGACCACAGAAAAGAAAGCTAAACTTTAAAACATGAGTAAAAGGCTTGTATCTCAAATCCAGGAAGATTTATCTGAGGCAGAACTGGCTGATCTGGTGACTGGGAGGAATTTTAATCTGCTTCCAAAGGGGCCCTACCTGGGGCCTGCCAGGAAAAACAAGCCACTTCCTTCCCCCACTTACTTCTCCTGGTGAAAGAGGCTAGAAGGAGTGTTCATATTAAAACAGGATGGAAGAAGGCTAATATTCTCCAAACAGTCCATGGCTTAGGGCTCAGAGAGAGACCTGGGAAAGGAAAGCGATAACAAGAATTGAGTTGGCTAAATTTTATACCTGTGAAATGTTGTGTTATGTATATTTTTACAACAATTAAAAAAACGTAAATACCTGAAACAAACTGTGGGGGGCTAGGAAATAGTAACAAGCAATAAGATAAGATGTTACTTTTGTAAATATAAATAGCCCATAAACCAATTGCTTTCAAGTTAATTTTGATTCATGGTGACCTCATGTAGAACTGTGAACGTAGGGTTTTTAATGGCTGATTTTTTGGAAGTAGATCACCTGGGTTTTCTTCAGAGGTGTCCCTAAGTGGACTCAAATATTCAACCTTTTGGTTAGCAGCCCGGCACATTAACCGTTTGTACACCCAGGACTCCAAATAGCCCAGAGGTTGAGCTTATTGTATCCTTACACAGGATAGAGATCTGCTGAATAATTGCCATTAGAGAGATTGTGAACATGGAGTGGTATGATTGCAGTTTGGGTGGGTTCCCACTAAGAAATACAAAGTCAGGAAAGGCCTTGAAGTTTGGGGTATGGGTTTTATAATAGAAAAATAACAAAATGTAGGAAGTTAAACAGGCTACGGAGCTGCAGATTTTCCAGAAGGGTCCTGTTTTAACATCAGCTTTAGTTGTTTCACTGTTTTTAATTCATTGATCAGCTCTTTACTCTTCCCCACTTTGAAACTCTACAGACATCATGACTGTCCATTAAAATTCATTATAGGTACAGATGCTGTTCACTTCATATATGTGTTGTCCTCCCCCACAATGTCAGGTGCCCTCAGATGCCACCTAACTGGTATGACTTGCAAGATGCCAACAATTTACATAAGTCACTGCAGCTCACTGTTAAAGTGACACCAATGGTAATTATCAGTCATGAGCCCAGTTTGCCAACTTTCTACCTATTAGAAGTTGGGGGCTGACATCAGGGAACAAAGGAGAAACAATGCATGACTGTGGGCCTGCATTTGGATGATTAGTGGAGAAAATCTTAGAAACTATCTAGATTGGTGGTGATAATGTTGGAGGACCTCTATGAATTCAAATAGAAGATTTACGGTTACAGGGAAAACATATTTGTAATAATTCTCAAATTTGTCAAATCTGACTCCATTAGAAAACAAACCAGGAGTAGTCTGAGGACCTGTCTGCTTGTCATGGTAGAAGAGATACCCAACACCCTATGTTGCTTTCAAATTGTTTTTTTTCCTCTTGCACAAACCTCACAGTGGTGACTTAGACATTCTCTGATTGAACGTTAGCTATAACTTAGTGCAGGTAGCTCCTTTTCAAGATATAAAGCAATCAGAAACTGTTTTAAGATTTGAGAACCATTTTTGTCCGCCCATAATTTTGTGCAATATTTTATGATATACAAAGTATTTTTACAAACTTTTACTCATTTACTGACCAAACAATTCAAATAATTAACTACTATAGGAATAATATAATTGAAATAAATAAAAATACCAAATCAGTTTAAGCATAATTGAGTGTGTTATTTTATTTAAATTGAATTAATTAGGTATAATTTAGTTAAATATAATATAAATTATATATATTATAAACTAAATTAATTAAATTAAATAAATATAATTCTGTTATAAAGAAAGCCTTTAAGCACCATTGGAAACTTGCAGAGCAAAGTAAGGGGGGAGGTGGTCTTGACCATGCAAAGGATTGATGTGATTTGAAGGGAGAGTAGCGAATGGAACATTTGTTTGGCTTAAATTGGGCAACTTGATTTAAGAAGCACCAGAACAATACAGAAAACTACATATGCCATCCAATACTGTCAAGAAATACCATTCCAATGCTGCAGGGCCGTGCCAATTCATTTCAGAGTGTCATCTTCAGCCAGCCTTGTACGGCAAATCAAAAAAGAGTCAAAATCATTTTCAGTTTCCTTTAATCCCCACGAGATGGATTCAAGAGGCCAGTCTGCCTTTTTCACACAGTTGGGGAAATAGAGCAGCAAGCACGAGCCTTCATAATTGCTCTTAACTTTATAATGCTCAGTAACCATACAGAGCAAGTACTCCTCTAATATATGCTGATTTTTATTGAGGACTGCAAGTTTCTGAACATCAATTTCTTTTAAAACAAAGTCGGGCAATCAGTAATGAATAGAAACTTTAGAATAGGCAAATTAATTCTATTTCGAGGCTCCAGTACATGTTTTTTGGTGACATTTAGGTCAGGCAACTATCACTGGGGTTACAGTCCATTTTTGTCAACTATTTGTCTACTTAACCAACAGGGATCCTGGAAACTTTATCATGACAATGAAATAGATTCTTTTCTCCCATCTTGAAGGTTGCTATTTATATGGCCTCTGGAGGACTACTAGTAGAAAGAACATTTAATTTTGTCCAATTTGTTCACTAGTGAATGGAATGAAAAATCACATTAAGAAGCACAACTAAATTCAGTGGTAAAGTAGAAATGAATAACCCTTGATTTTTGTAGGCACAGAAACAGACTTCAATTCAGCCAGAAATCTGGGGCATCCTACAGTTCTTTCTAATCCTCTGAATTTAAATCATCACCAAGATGATTCAGTGAGAACAGTTAAAAGTTAGAAGTTGAAGTTAGAAGATTCTTGCTCCTCACTGACAAGTTGTATTATCCTCAGTGTGTCACTTACAATCCCTGAACTTTGGCTTCACCATCTGTCAAAAATTAAAAGTGAAATGATCTCTATCTGGCAGGGTTAAGTGGGAACTGAGGAAATGTCTATAAAGATAGCTTTTAAACTATATGACACTATGATGATAAACTTTCACCAAAAATCCATGTTTCCTTCTTTCTGTACCTAGACTACATTCCCTGTCTTCCTTTCCATGAAGTATGACTACCTGAATAGTATTCAAGAGTGGATAATGAATGGAAGTGATGTGTGTCACTTCCAGGCCAAGGCTTTTAGGAAAGAAATGTGCCTCCTCCATCTTTTTTCTTCCCTATTTTGTAATCCAGATTAAGGTGATTATGAGGCTTTAGGAGGTGGTGGTGAGACTTAAAAAAAAAAAAAAAAAAAATCCTAGGTCCCTGAATCACTATGTGGAGGAGAGCTGTCTTCCAGTCAAAAACACTGTTATTGGAATATTATGTGAGCAAGAGATAAATTTTATTTGATTTTGAGCTATTATATATTCTTGAATACATTTGCTACTGTGGTCGTTACTGTCCTAACTAATTCAGGCAATATAAAACCATGAGATGCAGTTTTTCGTGTTATCATGTCATACTCTACTTAATTATCACTATCCAATGGGATCTACCCAATGAGGTACGGTGTCTGTAATAGAGGATCCATGAGATTTGAGTTTGCCTCCATAGTTTCTTTAACATATTTTATCACAGTCTGTAACAATCCAGATTTATTTAATAAAATTTAAGAACATACTATGAGTGTCCAGGGTCACTGCTAGCCTATACTTTTAGAAAATGTTAGTCCTCCTAGAGGAGCAGGGTTTGGCTATTGGAAGGAATAATAGAAAGATGTAGCCCCACTTGGCTGTCTCTGGGTAGCTTGATTAGCACATGGCTCACTGTCTGTGCTGACCCAACCAGCATTACATGGCTCGATAGGCAAAGGATGGGCTAGATTTTAGCTTTCATATGCCCTCTCTTTTGAGTAGTACACAAATTGCACAGCCATGTTCAGTGGCCTAAGAATGCTTGGTGTATAGGAGGAGGAACTTTATTAGGAAATGAAAACATAAAGAACACGTGGATCAAGAAAGACCTCAAGGAAGTGTTAATAAGAAACTATAGCATAGAGGACAGTATGATGAGCTATCACAAATGTACCAAATCACAGGAATTTCACAGGGAAACTCAGAAAAGTTTTTATATAGAAGTTCACATCTCTTGTGGGCCTTAAAAATAGGTGAAACCTAGATATTCAGAAAATGGAGAACACAAGAATATTCCATTTGGATGTAAGACTACAGGTGAAAACACTAGGGTGCCAAAATGTACAGATAGTTAACTGGTTTACCTGGAGCTTGAGAGTTGAGGAAGATGAGAAGGGAGAGATAGGTTTGAACCATACCATCAAATTTTTGAGTTCCAAGATAATGATATAATTATTATAACATAATAATATAGTTTAGATATTATTTTGAGCCAGAAGAAATGATACTAGGCCTCTAACAGGGATATTCTATAAGCTATATGAAAATGGTTTTGAAGTGGAACAGCCTGGAGACAGTGGGAAGAGAAAAAAGGAATAGATTTTACAATAAGACTTGAATATTTTTAGATGTGAGGGAGAAGAGAAAAGGAAAAAAGGATCAAGACTAAAATTTAAATCTAGGGTGCATAGAAGAAACTGATACACTTAACAAAGATTGAGAAGTAATGAAAGGCACGCATTTTTAAAGATGAGTGAATTTTGAACTCCTTAATCTTGACTGGATCTATAAACAGACACAAGTTTTATATCTGTGTCCATCTTTAAATTGTGAATAGCAAACACTTATGAAGCTCTTACTACTTGCTAGGTAAGGAGCCCTGGAGGTACAGCGGTTAAGCACTCAGCTGCTAACTGAGCACCAGCCACTCCCTGAGGGAAAGATGTGGCAGTCTGCTTCCTTAAAGATTCACAGCATTGGAAACACCATGGGGCAGTTCTACTCTGCCCAGTTGCTATGAGTCAGAACTGACTCGATGGCAATAGGTTTGGATTTTGGTTATATGCCAGGTACTACTCTAAGCACTTTAAATATATTAACTCAATATATACTCAAACAATCATAAGGTAAATACTAATATTAACCTAACTTTAGAGATCTCTGATGCTCCCAAATTTACCCAGATAGGAAGTGTCAGAGCAGAATTTAACTCAGGCAGTCTGACTCAAAAATCCATGTTTTGAGCTACCCTAACACATTGCTTCTTATAAGGTCACTTAGGGGGAAAAAAAGCTTCAGAACCCAGCAAAGAAAGCATATTATAAATTGTAGGTATTTAGGAATGTTTCTAATAATTATTACTAATCCAAATTCTTTCAGTGCTTTTGATTCTTCTTAGATGAGCTTTTTTGTTATTGTTAGTTGTGGTCAAGTTGATTCCAACTCATGGTGCCTCCATGTGTGCAGAGTAGAACCACTCCAAAGAGTTTTCAAGGCTGTGACCTTTCAGAACCAGATTGCCAGCTCTGTCTTCTGAGGTGCCTAGGGTGGGTTTGAACCGCCAACTATTTCGCTAGTAGTGGAGCACTTAACTGTTTGAGCCACCCAGGGACTCCTCAGTTGAGCATTAAGCATCTTAAATGAAAACAAAAAAACCCAGTTGCCCTTGCATCAATTACAACCAAGGCAACCCCATGTGTTTCAGAGTAGAACTGTGCTCCATGGAGTTTTCAATGGCTGATTTTTTGGAAGTAGAATGCCACGCGTTTCTTCTGAGGCAACGCTGGGTGAACTCAAGCCTCCAACTGCTTGGTTAGCCGCTGAGAATGTTAACTTTTTATACTACTCCAAACCAATAATGACCTATTTTATAGACAGTAATCTTTTTCAGACAGGAATATGTTTCAGAAAAAAATATATGGGACTAAGGAGAAAGGTGAGATCTGCTGTTAGGTTCTGTCATGGACAGAGGAGATTTTCAAATGCAACAATATGTTCGTGCCCCATGAAGAAAGTCAAAACAGTTTGTCAGCTTGGGCTCTCACACCCAGCCTTGTTCTTTCTGGTTGGCCTTTAGCCAGAGTAAATCCTCCCAACTGACAGCTGTCAACTGTCACATGTTACAGAATAAAGTGACAAACTACTTCGAATGGCTGATAAAAAATACTGCAAAACCCAGAAATTCTAAGCAGAATCTCTTATAACTAGACTCTGAGCACTAAGAGTACATTTCCATATCTCATAACCATTTGTCCAAACAATTTTGGCTTTACAGTAGCATTAACAACTGAAAATTGATCAGTAATATTATTTTAAGTTCATCTGGAGCCTTTAACTACAGCATCTGTCCTTCTAGACCCAATATATATGATAATTGTCCAATTCTGCTGTGTTTTCTTCATAACCTAACATATTTCCACTGAGAAATGATTGGAAAATTTGTCATAGGAACTGACCTCTAGCTGAGGTCTGGCATGTGCAAGGATCCAGGATGGAGGATGAGTTGGGTGACCATACATCACAGTTTTCCCTGGACAATCCAAATTTACCCCTGGTGTTCCAATGCAATTATTAATAACCTCCCATTTCACATTCTGAAAAGTGTTCTAGTTTGGTTGATAAAATATACTGTCACCCTATTGAGAAGAAACCCCCAAGTGTCTGTCAGTTTGTCGTACTGTGGAAGCTTGTGTGTTGCTGTGATGCTGGAAGCTATGCCACCAGTATTCAAATACCAACAGGGTCACCCGTGGCAGGATGGTTTCAGCTGAGCTTCCAGACTAAGACAGACGAGGAAGAAGGACCCAGCAGTCTACTTCTGAAAAGAATTAGCAAGTGAAAACCTTATGAATAGCAGCAGAACATTGTCTGATACAGTGCTAGAAGATGAGCCCCTCAGGTTGGAAGACACTCAAAATACGACTGGGGAAGAGCTGCCTCCTCAAAGTAGAGTTGACCTTAATGATGTGAATGGAGTCAAGCTTTTGGGACCTTCATTTGTTGTTGTGGTGTGACTCAAAATGAAAAGAAACAGCTGCAAACATCCATTAATAATCAGAACATGCAATGTACGACGTATGTATCTAGGAAAACTGGAAGTTGTCAGAAATGAAATGGAATGCATAAACATTGATATCCTAGGCATTAGTGAGCTGAAATGGACTGGTATTGGCCATTTTGAATCGGGCAATCATATGGTCTACTATGCCAGGAATGACAACTTGAAGAGGAATGGCATTGTCAAAAAGATACTTCAAGATCAATCCTGAAGTACAATGCTGTCAGCAACAGGATAATATCTGTACGCCTACAAGAAAGACCAGTTATTACAACTATTATTCAGATTTACACACCAGCCACTAAGGCCTAAGATGAAGAAGTTGAAGATTTTTACCAACTTGTGCAGTCTGAAATTGATCGAACTCGCAATCAGGATGCATTAAAAATCACTGGTGATTGAAACGCAAAAGTTGGAAACAAAGAAGAAGGATCAGTAGCTGGAAAATATGGCCTTGGTGATAGAAATGATGCCAGAGATCACATGATAGAATTTTGCCGAGACCAATGACTTCTTCATTCCAAATACCTTTTTTCACCAACATAAATGGTGACTATACACATGAACCTTGCCCGAGGGAATACACAAGAATCTGATCAACTACATCTGTGGAAAGAGACAATGGAAAAGCTCAATATGATCAGTCAGAACAAGATCAGGGGCTGACTGTGGAACAGACCATCAATTGCTCATATGAAAGTTCAAATTGAACTTGAAGAATATCAGAACAAGTCCGTGAGAGCCAAACTACAACCTTGAGCATATCCCACCTGAATTTAGAGACCCCCTCAGGAATAGGTTTGATGTGTTGAACACTACTGACTGAAGACCAGACAAGTTGTGAAATGACATCAAGGACATCACACATGAAGAAGGAAAGAAAAGACCAAAATGGATGTCAGAAGAGACTCTGAAACTTGCTCTTAAATATCGAATACCTAAAGCAAAAGCAAGAAATGATGAAGTAAAAGAGCTGAACAGAAGATTTCAAAGGGTGGCTCCAGAAGACAAAGTAAAGTATTATAATGACACGTGCAAAGACCTGGAGGTAGAAAACCAAAAGGGAAGAACATATTCGACATTTCTCAAGCTGAAAGAACTGAAGAAAAAATTCAAGCCTCGAGTTGCAAGAGTGAAGAGTTCTATAGGGAAAATATTAAAGACACAGGAAGCATCAATAGAAGATGGAAGGAATACGCAGAGTCACTATACCAAAAAGAATTAGTTGATGTCTAATCATTTCAGGAGGTAGCATATGATCAGTAACCAAAGCTACTGAAGGAAGAAGTCAAGCTGCATTGAAGGCATTGGCAAAAAGCAAAGCTCCAGGAATTGACGGTACTGATTGAGATGTTTCGACAAACGGATGCAGCACTGGAAGTGCTCTCTAGTCTATGCCAAGAAATTTGGAAGACAGCTACCTGGTCAACCGGCAGGAAGACATGCATATTTATGCCTATTCTCAAGAAGGGTGATCCAACTGAATGCGGAAATTATTGAACAACATCATTAATATCACACGCAAGTAAAATTTTGCTGGAGATCATTCAAAAGCAGCTGCAGCAGTAGATCGACAGAGAACTGACAGAAATTCAAGCCGGATTCAGAAGAGGACGTGGAACCAGGGATATTATTGCTGATGTCAGATGGATCCTGACTGAAAGCAGAGAATACCAGAAAGATGTTTACCTGTGTTTTATTGACTATACAAAAACATTCGACTGTGTGTATCATAACAAATTATGGATAACATTGTGAAGAATGGGAATTCCAGAACACTTAATTGTGCTTATGAAGAACCTCTACATAGATCAAGAGGTAGTCATTGTTACAGAACAAGCCAATACTGTGTGGTTTAAATTCAGGAAAGGGTGCATCAGAGTTTTGTTCTTTCACCATACCTATTCAATCTGTATGCTGAGCAAATAATCCGAAAAGCTGGACTATATGAAGAAGAATGGGGCATCGGGATTGGAGGAAGACTCATTAACAACCTGCACTATGCAGATGACACAACCTTGTTTGCTGAAAGTGAAGAGGATTTGAAGAACTTACAGAAGAAGATCAAAGACCACAGTCTTCAGTATGGATTACACCTCAACATAAGGAAAATAAAAATCCTCACAACTGGGCCAATAAGCAACATCAATATAAATGGAGAAAGACTGAAGTTGTCAAGGATTTCATTTCATTGGACCCACAATCAACATTCATGGAAGCAGCAGTCAAGAATTCAAAAAATGCATTGCATTGGGTAAATCTGCAGCAAAAGACCTCTTTAAAGTGCTGAAAAGCAAAGATGTCACCTTGAAGACTAAGATGTGCCTGACCCAAGCCATGGTGTTTTCAGTTGCCTAGTATGCATGTGAAAGCTGGACAATGAAAAAAGAAGACCAAAGAAGAATTGATGCCTTTGAATTGTGGTGTTGGCGAAGAATATTGAATATACCATGGACTGCCAAAACCATGAATAAATCTGTCTTGTAAGAAGTACAACCAGAATGCTCCTTAGAAGCAAGGATGGAGAGACTACGTCTCACATACTTTGGACATATTGTCAGAAGGGATCAGTCCCTGGAGAAGGACATCATGCTTGGTAAAGTAGAGGGCAAGTTAAAAATAGGAAGACCCTCAACAAGATGGATTGACACAATAGCTGCAACAGGGGGCTCAACCATAGCAACAATTGTGAGGATGGCGCAGGACCGGGCAGTGCTTCTTTCTGTTGTATGTAGGGTCGCTAAGAG
Organism: Trichechus manatus latirostris; assembly: GCF_000243295.1. NCBI lineage: Eukaryota > Metazoa > Chordata > Mammalia > Sirenia > Trichechidae > Trichechus > Trichechus manatus. The sequence goes on from NW_004443968.1 coordinate 3,854,945, forward strand.
TCAGAACCAACTGAACGGCACCTAACAACAACAACAACAACATTGAGGAGGAAAGCATCAAAAGTTTTGGAACCTAGACTTAGAGCCCTAATTCTATATTCACTTAGGTAATTATGTGCAGCCAGTTATTTGAAGGCAGTCTCAGAGCTTTCCTCACACATAAACAGAGTGTAGCAGTGAGCTAAGGGCCTCATTGAAATAACCCAGATCTCCTCTCTAGTCTTTTTTATCTTTGCTTTATCTATAATATGCTTGTTGAATTATAAAAACCCTCCACTGTCGAGTTGATTCCGACTCATAGTTACCCTATAGAACAGAGTAGAACTGCCCCATAGGGTTTCCAAGGAGCACCTGGTGAATTCGAACTGCTGACCTTCTGGTTAGCAGACATAGCTCTTAACCACTAGGCCACCAGGGTTTCCTACTGAATTATGGACACCTAGATTATTTAGCTAAGATAATCAGAAGAAAAATCAATGCATAAAAACTGTGATGTTGGTGAAAAACGTTCAATATACTCTGGGCTACTAAAAGAACAAACAAATCAGTCTTGGAAGAAATATAACTAGAATGTCTCTTAGAAGTGATGATGATGAAACTTTGATGCACTTACTTTGGATACATCATTAGGAAACACCAATCCCTAGAAAACAGATAATGTTTGGTAAAGTAGAGGGCCAATGAAAATGAGGGAAACCCTCAATGAGATGGATATACACAATAGCCACAACAATGGACACACATACCAGTAATCCTGAAGATGGCACAGGACCAGGCAACATCTTTTCTGTTACGGTGTTGCCATAAATAAGTCCAGCCAACTTGATGGCAACTAACAACAACAAGACAACCAGAAATCTGAGCCCAAACAAATTATCTGTAACAGCAAATTATGATGTGATCTAGCAGAGTAAAGCAGAGGGTGCTAGTTGTCTATCTCAACTTCCATTCTTCTCCTCCTCTTTAGTAGGATAACTCTCAATTTATTTGAGATGTCAGTATATCAAGCTAAAGGACTACATTTCCCAGAGATATTTGTAGTAAGATTTGACAATGTGACTAAGTTCTGGTGAAAGAAATGTATTCAAAGGGTGTGGTACTTCCTGAAATTCTTCTTTAAAAAGGAGATGGCAGAAGTTTCTTCCTCTTGCTATCTGGGATACAATGGAATGACTATAAAGGAAGAAGCCAACTTCATCCATGAGTCAACACACCAAGGATGGTGGAGCAGAAAGAAAAAAGAAGCCTGGCTCCCTGATGATGCCGTAAGCACTATACTAGCTCTAGACTGCCTGCGTTTGCGTATCTTTCCTATGAGAGAGAAATAAACTTTTATCTTATTTACTCTACTGTTATTTTGCCCTGTGATCACTTGTAGGCAACCTTAATCCTAATTGATTCAGGAAAAAAACATGAAAACTCCATTTACAGGATTCAAAGTGGATAGTACTGAACATTGAGGAGAGTGGGAATATGTTGGATAGGAAGGAAAAAGGGTTCAGAAAGGGGGGAGTTTCTTAAAAGTGTTCATAGAACTTTAAAGATACAGCTTACCAATGGGAGAAATTTGACCACTGAGAAAATCTGATGTGTCTTATTATACTTAGCAATGGTAATCCTCTAGTGTGAGCAATAAAATGCACTGAGTATGTCAGAAGTATCCTCAGCTTTTTTAGCTGAATGAAATACAATAAAGTATTCAAGCACTTGCACTTCAGCTTGGAGTCCTCAACTGTCTGGAGAACTTTCTTTAAAGGAAGGCATATTGTAAATTAGTATGGTATCAATTGACTACAAAATGCTTTAACAACTTCCCAGAAGAGGTTCAGCTCATTTCAGTACAACATGACCGGGTATGGACTACCCATTACGATATGCTAGCACGTGAATTCATTATGTGCAATATCTCAGCCCATCAATGTCGATCTAAGCATTTCAATGGCCAGAGATCGTAGATCCATCTTAATACAAAGTCTGAAGTTTTGGCTTTCAGGAATACATCACGGACACATTGCCTTACCTCTCTGTGGAATCAGAGGGCTTACACTTGGGTATCTAAGGGCTTGCTAGGAGTGGGAGCAGATGGTAGTTTTTATATGTTCTTTTTATAAATGCAGTTTGAGCAGGTTTTTTTTTTACATGAATATTTCATTTATGACAGGGTGCTGCTTAGTTATATAAAAAGTAAATATATAACAAGCGAGGTGTAAGTATAGAAGCAATGTAGTGTTGAGGCTAATGGGTGGAGAAGGGGTTTAAAAATACAAAGAGTTCTCATTTTAAAAAAGTACTTGCAAACTTTAAAATGAAAGATAAGTGACTTGTTTCTTCCCTGCTTCCTTTATCTCCATTTTTTTCCCCTAAGGTCTGTTGTGTGCTTGTCTAGGGAAAGAGGAAGGTTTATATTCAAGAAGTCAAGCCTGGATTTCAACCCTTATTAGGAGGACTGTTTTTACAAGGATCGTGAGGATGGCACAGGATGGGGTAGTGTTTCGTTCTGTTGTGCATAGGGTCACTATGAGTCGGAACCGACTCGATGGCACCTAACAGCGACAATAGTTTTACAAATTTGAGAAAGGACAGAAGCTGCCTACATAAAATGAAAATAGCAAGGGCAAGAACCACAAACAATAGCAGCCTAAGGTTAAGAGACCTTGGATGGCTGGATACACAAGCATCAGTAGGAGGAGGAAGAGAGGATGGAGAACAACAGCTGCCATAGCTGAAATGATGGGCCTTGATCTTCATGAGGGACAGGTGGCCAACATATTCCATAAACTTCCCATTGTGCAGCATCATGTATATTGTCACAACGTTCTGGGCTTCAAGACTGTTTACAAGCTTATCCTTTCTAGAAAAAATACTTAAGCCAACTTGAGAAAATATATCAAATCCCACTTTCTTATGAAGTTATTTTAGCCCAGGTCTATATGATATATTGCCACAACTAATTGGAATAAGTACTTTTGATTTTAGTTTCATTTTAACCTAAGCTATGTTAGTGAGTACCTAAAACTTAAAAAAAATACTGTAATTTTGATTAGTATATCAAATCTTGAGAGAGCAGATACTATACTGATTTTGTGCACTATATTTAACAAAACATGAATAACATGGATGTCCTGATCTTAAAATGTAAAATCAAAATGTCCTTCCTATCTGCAATGATCTAAAGACAACGTGGGTTGTAAGGAAGTAACTATGACAAAGTAATTTCATGTTTTTCTAAATGTTCCTTGAAGATAAGGACTTGATTTTATACGGCAGACCCTTAATATTTGTGAGGGATACCACAGTCCCAAATTTATGAATATCAGCTTAGGATGTAATTGTCTCCATAAAACATCTATTTTCTGGATAAGAACCATCATTTTCTTGGATAGTTTTTCTTCCACTTTATTTTCATCACCATAGCTAACAGCTGATTTTATTTTCAGGAAAAATATTCACAAGGAAAATAGTTTTTTTAGGTTTATTTTTTTAATCATATCTTAAGAATTACTACATAATAGCTTGACCACAAGTAGAGACTATCTAAACCACTGTGAGAAGATATGTAGGCCAGCCATCTAGATACACTCCACTAAACGACTCATGCTAGACAGCAGCCTCATTCCACATGTAATTCAATTTCATGCCTCAGCAAAATTGCAAATTACTACATGTCATGAACCCATGACTATTGCTTGAGGGTAGTCAAAGTAGCAACGTTACCTCCTCAGTCAGTAACATATTTCTCTGTATTCCCAAATATAACCTACTACCTTGCTTTATATATAGTAGATTCTCAATAAGCTTTTGTGTTGGTTGATCATCTGACTGATTATTTTAAAGAATATGTACTTCAGTAAGTGCGGAATGGATAAGATTATTGGGAAGTCCAATGGAACACTCCACTTTGAGTTACTCTTTGGCCCCATCTAGTGCTTCTGTTAGATGCAATATAGTAGTTTTAGTTAAGAATAGCATTAGACTAATGGGTGCTAAACAGTGTTACAGCTGTTGCTAAGAGGGAAAAAGGATTAAATGGAAAACAAATGTGGTCTGCATAGGAATGGATGAAAACCTTAGAATACCTTCTTAACTTTGCTAACTTTATGTTAAAAATATTTTTAGATATTCTCTAGGAGTTAAGTTTTGTAGTAAATCAGTGAATAAACAAGTTAACACCTTTCTCAGGCCAAAAGTGCATTTATTACAAGCCCCAGGAAAAAGAGTTATGGAAGTTCTTTTGGTTCTTGGGTCACCCATAGGACAATTTATCATTCATTAAGAGTGATGTAAGATGTACAAGCAATAAAAAAACTAAAACTCAGTGTCATTGAGTTGATTCCAACTCACAGAGACCCTAATGGACAGAGTAGAGCTGCCCCATAGAGCTTCCAAGGCTGTAAATCTTTACAGAAGCAGACTGCCACATTTTTCTCTCACGTAGGGGCTGGTGGGTTTGAACTGCTGATCTTTTGGTTAGCAGCCAAGCTCTTAAGCACCATGCCACCAGGGCTCCTTGCACATGTAATAGTTAACTTAAAAATGATAATCTGTACTTGGATTTTCCATCATACCTACAAAGGATTTTGAGTATTTGGAAATATTTATTATAAGCATAATGTAAACAAATAATCATATAACATTTTCTTAGTTTTCAAAAAGGATTTTTGCTCCAAACTTCAACCTGGCCTGCACAATTGGCCCTTCTCACATGTAATTTTCCTTTTGCTAATCCACAACTTTTGTTGATTCTTGTATCAGAGAAAACATAGTTTTGCACAAAACAATAATATTTAGAGTTTCATAGAAACTAAGATTTCCACTATAGAAAACAAATGTGTTTAATAAAGAGAAATATAGTAAAATTTTTGTTTCAGTTCCACTTCTTGATTCTCACTAGGTCTTCTTTAATTTCTTTCAGGCTTAGGGTTGGAGGGCTAATAACTCTTTTATGCTTTATTGCACATCTTAGAAGCTTTCATCTTATTTATTTTTTGGTATTATAAAGAACAAAGAGGGAAATAAATTAAACTTCCTGAAGAATATAGAGTGAGTTAGTGGAAATAATCACTGAATGTTAAATATCCATTTTGTTAAATGGTTATATCTTGAGAGCTGTGTGATTTAGGGAAAAAAGAATAATCTGAACACTGGTGAGAGATTTGAAGTGTACATCAGAATGAAGGCCAGGAGTAAGAGAGACAATGGCAAGGTAGGTAGACTTGACTGATAAAAGGACAGATATGGGAGTAGAGGAAAAAAGAGAAGTAAAATCAGGGCAAGTCAGTGAAGGAACTTGAAACTGAGGGTTAAAATCTTAGTTTTACAGTTCAGGACAAGTGAAAGATTTAACAAAATGCTATTCTATAATTTTTTAAACAAAACATACCATAATATACTGGATTGTTAAGAGCATTTATGAGATAATTTTCTGCAGTAAGGTTTTCCATCTGTTATTTGGGCAGTGATTTTCCAGTGCTACATAAAACTACTGAACTCTCCTCATAAATTGTCACTATTTCAACATCAGCATGAATAATGTATATAGGAGATAGCATAGGAAGAAGAATTCAGATTTGTAAAAGAGGAACAGCAGATGCTGGAAACCCTAATTGCGGTTATTGGGCAATGTTGTCTAGTCCATAGCTCAAGACTTTGACACTTACTGACTTTAACAGGATTGTGCAATCCATGGACATGGGAATTTAGCTTGGCTGAAAATGAGTGTATTTTACCTGATAGTTTTCTCAAGAAGGTGATGGTTCCCAAATGTCTGAATTAATCTTTTAACTGAATTCCACCACATATGCCTCATCTCTACCAAGCATAATGGAAGACTTGTGTTTTGGGGTTGATTAACAGAAGACACAGGATTAGCACATAGTAGACTAAATTGTAAATGACAGAAAAGAAGCTCATTTGTGTCTATTTATTCATCCTTATTAATAGTTTTGGGCACTTAAAAATGCCTCAAGGAAAGGCAGAACTGCAAGTAAATAAAGTTGTGAATACTACCATTAAACTCTGGGGTATTTGAAATACACAAAAATGGTGAAAATTAATGGATTCCAAAATCTCAAGAAATCGGATTTTCTAAAATACATCTATAATTCCAATTTAAATTATTGCCTCTTGAATACCAAATATTTATTTGTTAGCAAGTAAATCACATAATAGCTAAAAGAATTATTAGTTCAAATGTTGATTTTGAAAGCTATTAAGAGTTTTGTTTAAGTAATTTTGTGAAACTCTAACACGTTTCAAGCAACTGAATTTTAAAGATCAGTACTGAACAACAGTTTTTATTTTCTTTCAATAAAATATGTTGAAATAGCTGGCTAAGGGCCAGAAAGGAAGGTGGTAAATCAAGGATTTATTAGTGACTATTCAGAATATCAACATTTTTATCATGAAAACTGAAAAATCCTTTCATCCTTTTTGGATATTCTCAGAAAAAAAATATTGCCATGAAAGTAGAAGGCAGAAGAGACTGTTGAATAGGGAAAATTATGCCGAACAAGGAATCAGAATACTCATATTCTGTAGTCCTGATTCTGCTATATCTAGTTATATAATCTGGAAATTCACCCAAATTATCTGAGCCTCATTTTTCACATCTGTAAAATTAAAGGGTTAGAATAAATAATGCATAAGATCTGTTCCGTATTCTATGGCTTTATTATGCTATAACACAGCATAGAAGTTTGCAAGCTCTTTTCCAGAAAGTTTTCCTTGAGCTGTACCAAAGTGTTCCACTGCTAAAGTTAATATTTTCCCAGTTCATTGGGAAAAACATTATTTTTTCCCAATTCAATGTTTTCGTTGCTAATTTTTTTCTTACAAATATCAGTAGCTGTTATTATTTGTCTATACAAAAATAAAATATAAATGTTATCTGATTTAGTCAAAGCCTTCATTTTTAGACATTTTTTAGTTTAATATACCATGATGGCTAAGAGGTGCTCTACACCCAACTGCAGTCAGGAGGCAGTGCCCCAGTCAGCTACCTCATTCCCTGTCTGAGCGTAGCACACCTCTGAACCTCTCAGGGGCTCATGTCTTGATAATCAGTTAATTCCTTCTAATCATACCATAGCATTTCATATAATAGGACATACTCAGTGGAGTCATTCAGAAATTAGAACTCAGAAGCAGGCCAAGGAAATAGGAGAGCCCCCAAGGAGTTTACAAGTTGAAGGGTATCATGGTAACTTTCAAAGCATATAAACAAGTCTGTAGCTGATTGCAGCCATACTCCTTGCAGTCAAGTTGATTCTGACTCTTAGCGACCCTATAGAGAAGAGTAGAGCCATTGTATAGGGTTTCCAAGGCTGTAAATTTTTAGGGAGAAAGACTGCCACATCTTTCTCCCGCAGAGCATCTGGAGCATCTGGTTGATTTGAACTGCCAATTTTTTGGTGGTTAACAGCCATTCTCTTAACCACTGCACCACCAGAGCTCCTTGACTACAGCTATACTTGGCAGAAAAATTAATTTAGGGCAGTATTTTGTGTTCTTTTTTAAATGTGAATAAAGAAAACCCTAAAAACCCATAGCTAAGTCTTCCGTGAGGACCGCCACATCACCAAATCTTCCAAGATAATTCTATGTGCTGAGAAACTTTCTTATTAATGGTAATATATTTACTGGACAAGGTGAAATTTCTTCTGATGCTGCAATCATAATCTTTTATTAACCTTGCACTGTTACTTAATTATTTCCTAGTTAAGATATACAAAGCTCTTAGAGGATAAATATTATCCCTTATAACTAACAAATTCCTATGTTAGATCTTAGTACATAATTCTACAATGAATTCATACATTATAACAGTATTCTGAGTGCGAATACTGTGCCTAAGAGTCTGCCCATGACTATTTTTGTACACACACACACACAAACACACCCCACAACAAAACAAAACTGCTTCTAAGCAAAAATATTATATACAACATTTTATTTTTCCTAATCTCAGAAAACCTAAGAACCATCTAGATGATAATTTGAGGAATTAGCAGTCAACTGAGTTCTGAGGATATATAAACCAAAAAAACCAAACCCATTGCTGTCAAGGCGATTTCGACTTATATGAGAGTATATAGTAAACTACTTTTCCTCATGTCTCAAGATCCAAAACATGCAGCTTAATCTCTGATTTAAAAGTCTGTCTGTAGGCTTTTGACATCTGGGGGGTTGGAGGGATGAGCAGAGGAAAGTTGCCAGAGAAAGCATGTTTGGAGAACAAGGAGGACAACCAAGTGCACAGTGTCATCAACTCCAAGGGAGGAAAAATTATAAGATGGAAGTGATGGTCAATAATGATGGTGGGAAATAATGCTAAATATTGCAAAGAGACTTTGGAGGCTTTTCTGGGGATTTACTATTGATTGCTGAAGGTGGAAACCAGACTGCCAGAGGGTATCATAATTGCCAGATGGTACCATGGTTTCTATGTCTCGTTTCAGTTTATATTTCTGTTTTAGCAGATATTTTCTTTCTTATGTTGGAGTTCTGATTCTATTGCTCACTCTTCTAAATGCCCTGCCTTTCAAATGTGACTTATAATGTAACTTGATCACTCACTGCTGCTTCCCTCAATTTGGTGATGTCTGTGGGTAAGTAGTCCCCTATCTAGTGTACCCATTGTGTCACAGTGGTCTTGGCCATTCTGCCATATAAACTCAGCGGAAGCATGTAAACCTCTGACCTCAACTCTTTCTATTTGGTGTGGGTAGACTGTGGGCAGGATACTCTATTTCTCATAAATTTCTGTAGTTGCAACCATCTTTCATGTGCATCACTAAAGAAACCACAGGGACATTGTTATTTCAGTATCTTGATTCTATTTGACAAAGACAAAAATTGTCCTAAACTGTCTGGCTGGGTTCCTTTTGTTTTGCTTTGAATTCTTTGCTGGAGATTCTATAAGTTCAAGGCAGACAGAGGTCACTAATCTAGTTTTCTTGAACTCTGAGACCCGAGGGAATGTGCTGTATATTCACTAGTGGTAAATTTAGACGACCTTTCTTTCTTATTTTCAGAGATGGTTGAACTATAATTATTTAACTCCCAGTATGTATTCAAGTATCACATTTGTCTTGAATATCTATTCTCTTTTTGTGGGTATTCCTTTAAGATGCCTAAAGTAATATAGTGGATTGTTGAACATATCACCCCAAACAAGATTTTCTTGTGAATTCATCACAATAATTTTCCCTTTATTCCTTTGTAAAGAGGCATGCTAAAAAATTTTTTTTTTTTTACAGCTATGTAAAAATAACCAGTCGATGTTTTCAAAAAAGCTCAATGGATACTTTCTGTATGATCTCTTTTCAAGAATATGTTCAAAACACACAGCAATATTCTTTATTTATTTAGTCTTGTTAAAATTTCTTCATGTTCATGCCATATACTTTTTTCTCAGGGTTTCTAGAGACAACAACACTTTTTAGAGTAAATACTTGTTAGGGTTATCAAGGTGCTCATCAGCTATACTTTTCACTGAAATACAGGCAGTAACCGACACTTATATCTGGATGAAAATATGTTGTTACTAGTCATTGACTCATCTCTTAGACGTTTGAGAATAACATAGTCTGTTCTCGTGTAGGAAGTGTGCACGTGTTCATGTCATGCATAAACGTTGCTCCTTGAACTTTTCCAGGACTTTTCTCGCGCCTTCCTTGCTTTGTGAAGTGAGTTAAAGGCTTTTTCATTTTATGGTCTGCATACAGGCTTAAATGTGAGGAATTCTGAATCTTCATTTTCAATGAAGTAAGAATTTTCTGGACATTCACTGAAAAGACATAAAATTTACTCTTTTTGTAATTCTTGTTTGCTTAGAATCTATAATAACAGGGTAGTCATTTTTGAGAAAAAGAAACTGTATGTCATTATATACTACAAACATGGTAAATAAGGAAGAGTCAATATTAAAATATTTTATAATCTGCATTTTTTATTTTCCGTATTTTCGGTTTTGCTATTTTAATAGACTTAGTCTTTATGTTAGTCAGTAGATGAAAACCTTTACCTTTATATCAGCCTGGTAGGAAACAAATTTCACCATATGATTCAAATAAAGAGACAAGTAATTAGTCAGAGATGTGAAAGGGGTAAGGGAACAGACAAAATATGGTGAGGCCCCCAGAGACTAGCAAGAGTGGGGAGTTGTTACTCCTCTAGGGATGAAGGGAAATGGGGAGAAAATATTGTTGCTTGAGCCCAGTGAGAACTAGAACATTGGAGAAGGGTCTGCTAATGGGAGTCATTGAGGGATACAGCTACTGACAGAGATGCAGTGCTAAAGTGGGTAGGGATTGAGAAAAAAAAAAAAAGATCTTTTTCTCCTTTCATGCACCAGTCTCCCTCCAGTGCCTCCCACTAGCTGACCCCAACCAGAAGTCGACTAACAAGGTGGTGCATAGAAAAGAGAAGAGAGGAGATATATCTGGGAAGGTAAACAATGAATAAGAGCAGGTTTTAAGGTTAAAACTAGTCTTTGATTAGAGTGTTAGTTTTATTTATTTTTACTCTGGATTCAGCAGTAATACCATAGACTGAAGAGTAGGTGTGCTGTGTTAAGTACAAACCAATATGACTACACTGTTGGCATTCAGGGTTTTACATAGTCCTGCTGGACTTCTATAGGACTTAAACAATTTTGGATCAGTGGTTTCTAAAATTTTATTTTAATGCTTGAACCCTTTTTACAAATAGTATCTTACAAAAAGTACCTCTATAAACAGAGAAAATTGGAGATGGCTGATTGAAGTAGCAGTCCAAGGTCGCTTCACTCAGGCTTTCCTATCCAAATCTCATCCTAAAAAGATCCAACTGGGCATTCCTGGGCTCCACAGAACCCACTTTGAGAAACTTTGCTTTATATAAAGGGATTATAAATTTAATTTCAGATTCCTTTCATAATCCATGATAAGTTTGCTGTTTCTTCAGTTTGTAAAAATGTGGACTATATTAAGAAATGTTGTACTTCTGGATGGGACAGTCTCGTTTGTTCTATCATTTTTTTTTATAAGGAGTCTGCCATCTGATAATTTTAAGACTGAATGTTTATAAGTAAGTGGAGGATAGATACTCCGCCTCTAGTGGGAAATTTGAAGGATGTTTGATGGTTACAGCATTAGTGTATTCTCGCTGTCAAGCAAATGTGTCAGTCAATTACTTGCTCAGTTTATTCCTTCATGAAACAAATATTTAATGAGCACCTACTAGGTGTCAAATGGAGTTCCTGGATGGAGCAAATGGTTAAGTGCTCGACTACTAACTGAAAGTTTGGCAATGTGAATGCAGGCAGAGGCACCTGGCAAGAAAGCCCTGTTGATCTGCTTCTGAAAGGTCACAGCCTTGAAAACCCTGTGGAGCAGTTCTTTATTCTGTGCACATGGGGTTGCCAAGAGTCGGAATCGATCCAGCGGCAACTGGTTTGATTGGTTAGGTGTCAAATACTGGTACTTTCAATAAGGAGAGAAGAATGATAAGTTTCCTGCTCTCGTGGAGATTACTATTTACTAGGAGATGCAAATAATATATATTAAGCAAATATGTACAAAAATAATTATTTAATTACATTTGTGGTAGTTGTGATGAGGAAGTGAAGAGTTACAAGAAACTTCAAAATGTTTACTTGTAATATATGTGTTTATATATAACAGAATACACACATACATACACACATATATATGTATATATAGAGAGAGTTGTTGGATGCCATCGAGTCAATTTTCAATTCATAGTGACCCCATGTGACAGAGTAGAACTTCCCCATAGGGTTTTCAAGGCTGTAATCTTTACAGGAGCAAATCACCAGATTTTTCTCCTGCAGCGCCCCTGGGTGGGTTCCAACCACCAACTTTTCAGTTAGCAGCCGAGTGGTTAACAGTTGTTCCACCAGGGCTGTCTCTGTTTGTCTGTCTGTCTATCTATCTAGAGAGACAGAGATATATATATAGAGAGAGAATAGTACAATGTGTGTTACTTATAAAAGCTTAATAAATGATATACATATATCGTGATGAGTGCTCTAAAAATTTACCAATAGACTCGGAGATCACTGGTTCACAGAATAAACTCTGAAGTCCTCAGTATAACAACAACCAAGGCCTTTGTAATCTGGCCCCAATCCATTTTCTCTAATCGCTCCCCCACTTACTCAAACCCAAATTCATATCTTGGCTGACATCTATTTGCACCCTGCATTTCAATACCCCTAAATCCATGGTTTTGTTCTTTTTGTTTTCACTGCAGGGGAAGTCCCTCTCTTATTTCCGCCTACTAAACAATTCTTCATTTTGATTTATTTCCCAATTTTGATCCTTATCAGTTCATACAACACCATGAAGCCTCCCGTCTTTATTCAGGTCAAAATGATTCCTCCTTCCTCTGAAATCTCTAGTATTTATCATGTTTAGGATTTATACCCTGCATTATATTGGAATTATTTGATTATATGTTTTATAACTCATTCAATAAATATATAATAAGTGTTTGTTATGTGGCAACAATGAACAAATATATAAAATCTGCTGTAAGAGTTTATGTTTGACCTTTTTGGTGAAATTTGCTTCCTAAAGAGTAAAATTATGTTTACATACTTCTGCAATTGTACCTACCTCAGAACTAGCAAGATGCCTTGAATTTGATAGTTGCTGAATATATGAGGTTATTTTGTTTAGTTCTTACAACTTTAAAAACTATCACGCTGTTAATTTTTCCAAACAGTTATACCTATTCCTAATATTTTCTGTATATCACACAAGTCTGGACTAAAACAACTGAAGAATTTACCTTCTGAAATATATGCTGAGTTAATCTGTATATACCATAAGGAAAACTATGAGAATTCATTAGGCCTCATTAATATATGTGAAAGTACATTGAGAAAAATACATCAAAAGGAATTATTATGGAAATAATAATTATTTTTATTTAATTTTATTTATTATTTATTTTTATTTAATTATTGAATAATAATAATTATTATTTTACTTTGCCTTACTTACATAGATAAATAAGGCAAAATATTTTTTAGGAAGCTTCAACTCTTTAATCATCTCAGTTCACCACTTAATGACCTATCTAGACCCTGAGGCTTGGTGATTCCACCATCAAAACTTATTCCCATGAATGCCCAACAGAAAGAAAAAAAGTAATCGAAAGGAGAAGTAGGTGCATCAAATTTTGCTTAAGTCTGCTGGCAGATTTTCATGATGTCAGCCCAATTTTCTTTTTGTTTTCAGTGCAGAGGCCCTTGGACTTATTTCTATTGTTTCTTTAGACCAGTTCTCAGTCATGATTCTGAGGATCCTCCTAATATATAGAGAATCAGATTACCTGGTTCCAGTTGTAAACTAAATTTTTGAAGATAGGATTTTATGTCTTTATCTTTCTTGGCAGTTGATAGGTGACTCTGAGTTGCAGTCTGACTGAGCTCCTGAAAACAGTACTGAGAAACTAGCTATAAATAAGTAGTTTCGTTTACAGGAACTTACTGGGGAACTGGACTTGTAGCACCTGTCATTTGGCTAAAGCTGAGAAGTAAGAGGAAGGGCTTTCAGTCCCCTATGATAATTCAAATTAGCCACTCTGCTTATGTGTAAGATAGCTCCTTTATCTTGTTATCGTCAACTAAATACGGTACCGTTTCTCTCATTAATGCCTATTACAGCTATTGACAGAGTTCTTTTACATTTTCCTAGTACACCTGGCCCTCTCTTCCTGCAAGCTTTCTAAGAACAAATTTCCTTTGCCTAAAGTGTCAACTAAAAGAGAATTGGGTGGGATGAGAAGGACTATATGAAAATAAACTGCCTAGACCTATGAAAATAAATATCTGCAAATCCTTGTATACTTATCCCCAAATTCTTAATTTAAGCCAGCTAGGAAATTTCAATTCTGTGGGCAAGTGGCAAATGGGAGTCCATATGGAGTTTCTCAATTGAGCTTCTGAGTAGGTGGGATATAAATACCAGCATTTCTGTCATGTCCCTTTCGTGGTCAGGAAAGCAGTCTTTTCTGTCAAGTTGGCCCCATGCATTGTGTGCCATTAGTGAATTTTGTGTCACGCGGTGACCACACTCAACTAGTATGCAACTGAAATCAGGCAAAGTTTCCTGAACACTCCATGAAACAGAAAGTAATGTAAAGTAATATTCTGGAAGATAATCTGAAAAAAAAAAAAAAAAAAGCCTATTATTCTTTCCAAATTTTTACCCACCCAGCCCACACTTACCAGTGTCAAAGCCCACACTGACTCTGATGGCTGGGAACATCTGTAAGATGAAGAACTAGTACTGTATTCTGAGTCACATGTACTATTTTTATTTCAAAGTCCTATTTAGAGCTGGGTTACTATTAAGCTTGTCCTGATTTTCCTCAGTCACTTGATTAGCCTGTTGGTTACTTGCAAAACGCACAGTAATAGAGACTCGTTTTAATGGATGCTGAGGGATGGAAAGATAAAGAAATTGATAGCTTGTAGGCCAAAAAGTTAAATAATCTTAACAAAAGGAGTATATTTATTAAATTGAGGAAAAGACAGAATTATATTTTCTTTCTTAAAAGTGGAAGTGAATTATTTAGAAACTTTCAGAAGAAGCCATCGATCAATGAAAACAACAGCAGAATTGAAGCCAAGACCTACCCACTATTCTGCTCACTGCCTTGTATTCATTAGCAATTATAAGGAAGTAGATCTGGAAACAGAGATGCATGATAGTGAGACATCAGTACAGTAACCTGTACTTTCAGACATCACCACAAAAACATACACTCAGTATTTCACAACCCTCTCATACTGGCAATGTCACAATGCTGCCTCGGGCAAGGTTTTCATCTCCTTTTTGGGTAAAGCTGGGTTCGTTTTTTTCCCCCGCAACCACCTCCTATAAATCACTTTTCTTGGAGGGCAAACTTAAGTTTCTTGTTTTCAAAATCATAACTTGTCATAGTGAGGGAAATCCTATTCATGTCGTTAGAAAGTCGCTTAATGCATTTGGTTAGACTACAGGGAATAATTATGTGCACAGTTCCTTGGCAAACTACTTGAGTCAATTCAAATATAAAAAGCCTTAAAAACACAACACAATTGTGTTTTGTTAATACGATAGTTTATACATAACCTGTATATTTGAAAAAAGTATATTTCTCTGTACTCTTTACTTTTGAAATATCTTAAGCCAATGTTGTTATCAGTGTATTCACAAAAGATAGCAAATTTCATGACATGGAATCCTCTCCTTGTCAATATATTCTTCTTGCCTCTATTATTGTAAAAACCCTCTTAAGATCCCCCTACCCCTGATTATCAAATGCTAAGTGAAATGCAGAATTAATACATGCATCAATTTGATGGAGGTTAAAAAAAAATCCTAAAACACACTCCACTTTGAATATTCAGTGGGTTTTATTTTTATATTTGAATTAAATGGGTAACGGCTTAAGTGCAGCCCCAATGAATTGAAAGGTCAAAAGAGTACTCATTTTTCATTTTCTGTTGTTGTAATTTTAAAGGAAATCATCACTAGCCAAGTGGTGAAATTAAAGACAGTATGATATACTTAAATAAGCAGGGTCTGGAGCAGGGGATCATCATTGGCCACTGTCTGGAGTGGTAAAGACTGGTAAGGTATCATGAGAAGAGGAAAAGGACCTAGAGTTTTATATCATTAATTAAGGCAATGGGGTCTGAACAATGACTTCTGGAAAGTCACTGCCATTGAATCACCATGGTAACAATGTGATTCATTTTAGGCAGATTCATAATCTCATGAGGAAAAAAAAGAGAAATCTATAAAGAGTTAAAGACTTTCACCTGTAGTATTCACCAAAGGACAAGCTAATTGTTTCTTCAAGAAAAGCCTACTCATTTTCATATTTCCCTCATTCCATTTACATACTAGTGAAAATCTCCATAAAATTCACTGCAAACCTTAAAGCAAAATGCATGCATATTACATATGAACTACTGGAGATATATTTTCAAAGAGTTCCATTTAAAGAACTCTGAAACTCATGATATGTTAAGAAAACAAGTCTATAAAATATCCAGGACACATTGCAGTATTAGAGATTCAATTTGATCAAAAAATTTATCGTCTTTATTATGTTTACCAAGATAATTATTAAAAGTATTGCTGAAATTTTATTGTATCTCTAAAAAAATGGATGATTAATTCATAAATGAAAGAAGCTAAGTTCAAGCATAGGGCTAATTTCCAGAGCAATTTACAGCTGTTCTAATTTTTTTTTTTTAATTCTCAATTAAATTGATGTCAATTTACCTGTGCTGGAACAAAGTATATCATAGGAGAAGAAAGAAAGCATAAGTAATTATGGATATATTCCTTCATACTTGAAAGAGCCTCATTCCTTAAGGTATAGTAGAAAGAAAGTGTCTTCTTTGCCCCTGGAATCTTTTTCAGAAATATTACTAGGCCATTCAGATAGAGGATAAACATATTTGCCACAACAGGTCACACACCTCAGAAGCTGAGAATTAGATGAGATGTATATGTATTCCAAGTACATAGCTGTAATGGTGGCGAGAAACAAAAAAATGTACTTGGCAGATTTTGATAAGGTCACTCTGTTTGCATACTTTACCAAAATAACACTCAAGTTTATCCTGGGTGAGGAATAGCTTGGGGGAACATATTGGTCATTCATTCATTTATTAATTCATTCCATAAACAGGTATTTAATGAGTTCTACTATTTGCCATGAATAGTAAAAACCTGGAGAACCACATGGCACTCTTGAGTAATTTTTGAACCAAGTCACAGTGCTTTAAAAGTTGATTTATAATTTACTGAGTAGGTGCTCAACAAAATCTCTTGGCAATAGATAATTACCACAGATTATGAGTTATCTGAAATGTTTTGGATTCATCGTATTGTCCATACTTGCTAATGCTACACGTTATGAAATCCCCAAATATTCTGGATATATACTTGTCATTATCTGCTCTTTTCACCTACACTTGATACATGAAGCATGCTGCTTGCTGTAAGTTGAAACTATCTTGTGTGTTTGTGTGTTTTCCACCATGTTTTAAATTGTCATTGAGGAATAATGTGAAAACAATGTGTGGCATAGATCCTGGTGCAGAGGAAATATTCAACAAACTATATTTTTTAATGATTAAAACAACCATAGTATATGTGTCTTTCTAAATGAGAATGTATTTGGTCATCATCATTATCAACACTAAAAGTAACACTTCACCACCTTCATCCGAAACTTGCTCCCTTTTCTGTGTTTCTAATTTTAGGTACTGGCATCATTTACACCACTTAAGGCAGCAAAGCATAACGTTTCATTTAGGAGCATCTCATATTCTAGGCTTTTGTAGTCTGGTAGAAGGAAATGAAGCTAGAAGGAGATGGCAGGAATTGGGATGATCCCTGTGGACAGAAAATATGTGTTACTTACAGTGTCTGGTACAGTGAAAACACTCTGTTGGTGTCCAGTGGAGGGGTTAATAAATGAGTGGCTGGGTTGTTCTTGCATCTGATGCCCACTAAGCCATAACTCTGACACTTCACCATGTATATATTTTTAAATGTTTATAAATTAATCTTTATAATAGAGGAGTTTAACTAAGACTCTTTCTATTATCTCAGTATTTTATTTAAAACCTCAAGGCTAAGAACAATACATGATAAACACTACCACAATCTAAAGGATGAAACAAGTAAGCTACCAGACAGATACCATCTCTAAGACTCCCTAAGAGGTGGCCAATTTGTCCTTCCCTTCATTCCCATTACCCCAATAGGCTTTATAATGATTAGACTAAAAATTTAAGAAGAGTGGTTGAAGCAGTCCAAATTGTGGGAGTAGAAAGTCTGTAGCCTCTGGAGAAATTGTACACCTTCTCCCCACTCAGTGAGTGAAAAGTGCTCCAAAGCAACAGCTCTTAGAGCAGGGGGTGGGGGGTGTTTAAGAAGAGAAGACTGGCGTTTCATTTATTGATTGGATATTTGCCTATACAGCAGACTGGCTGATCTGCCCCTTGATATTATTTGAGCAGATAGGGAAGACAATTGGAGAGATAACAAGAAGAGGGAGGCCAGTAGCATTTTGCACCACTACTTTTAGGCAAGAATGTGTGTAATTTTTGTGAATCCAGTGGATGGCACAAAATGTGATCAAATTTGAGCAATTTTGAAGGTCTTCTACCTGAGAGTTGTGAGATTCTCTGAAAAAAGGCTGGGACCAGGAAACAGGGAAGGAGTAGCTTTTAACTGGTCATCTGGTCCTCTAGAAAGAGCATTACCCATGTGAGGGAATCCTGCTCCAAGAGAAAGCCAGTGTTTGGATACATGCCTCAGAGAGGCCATCTGCAGCCAAGAGTGAACCACCAACAGAAGCTATTAAGTGAAGAGGATACTGCTCCTTTCTTCTAAGTCCCCATCTTTTTCTGCTCTAACTCTGGAGGAGTGAAGGGTAGAACCAAGTAAGGGAGGAAAAGCTGTCAGAGTGAATTAGCTCTCTCACCTCTCCCCACAAATCCTTTAGGTCACCCATTAGGCCTAAATTGGACAATGGAGAGGTAAATTCAGTTTTGTGGGGCCTTATGAAATTTGGGGTACCCTTGTTAAGAAGTAGAATGCAATTGTTGTTAGGTGCCGCTGAGTTGATTCTGACTGATAGCGACCCTATGTACAATAGAACGAAACACTGCCTGGTCCTGCACCATCCCCACAATTGTTCCTATGTTTGAGCCATTGTTGCAGCCACTGTGTCAATCTATCTCATTGAGGGTCTTCCTCTTTCTTACTGACCCTTTATTTTACCAAACACGATGTCTTTCTCCAGGGACTGGTCCCTCCTGATAACATGTACAAAGTATGTGAGACAAAGTTTTGCCATTGTTGCTTCTAATGAGCATTTTTGCTGCACTTCTTCCAAGACGGACTTGTTCATTCTTCTGGCAGTCCGTGGTATATTCAATATTCTTCACCAACACCATAATTCAAAGGTGTCAATTCTTCTTTGGTTTTCCTTATTCATTGTCCAGTTTTCACATGCATATGAGGCTATTGAAAACACCGTGGCTTGAGTCAGGCACACTTTAGTCTTTAAAATGAAATCTTTACTTTTTAACATTTTAGAGAGCTCTCTTGCAGCAGATTTGCCCAATGCAATGTGCCATCTGATTTCTTGACTGCTGCTTCCGTGGGCGTTGATCATGGATCCAAGTAAAATGAAATCCTTGACAGCGTCAATATTTTCTCTGATTATCATGATGTGGCTTATTGGTCCAGTTGTGAGTATTTTTGTTTTCTTTATGTTGAGGTGTAATCCATGCTGAAGGATGTGGTCTTTGATCTTCATCAATAAGTGCTTCAAGTCCTCTTCACTTTCAGCAAGCAAGGGTGTGTCATCTGCATAAGGCAGGTTGTTAATGAGTCTTCCTCCAATCCTGATGCCCCATTTTTTCTTCATATAGTCCAGCTTCTCGGATTATTTGTTCAGCATACAGATTGAATAAGTATGGTGAAAGGATACAACCCTGACGCACAACTTTACTGACTTTAAACCAAGCAGTATCTCCTTGTTCTGTTTGAACGACTGCCTGTTGGCTTAAGTACAGGTTCCTCATGAGCACAATTAAGTATTCTGAAATTCCCATTCTTCACAATGTTATCCATAATTTGTTATGATCCACACGGTATTGAACGTCTTTTCATAGTCAATGAAACACAGATAGACATCTTTCTGGTATTCTCTCCTTTCAGTCCTCTTCTGAATCCGGCTTGAATTTCTGGCAGTTTCCTATCAATGTACTGTTGTAACTGCTTTTGAATGATCGTCAGCAAAATTTTACTTGCATGTAATATTAATGACATGGTTCTATAATTTCTGCATTTGGTTGGATCTCCTTTCTTTGGAATGGGTACAAATATGGATCTCTTCCAATAGATTGGCCAGGTAGCTGTCTTCCAAATTTCTCAGCAGAGAGGAGTAAGTGCTTCCAGTGCTGTATCTGTTTGTTGAAACATCTTAATTGGTATTCTGTCAGTTCCTGGAGCCTTGTTTTTCGCCAATACTGTCAGTGCAGCTTGGACTTCTTCTTTCACTAGAAAAAGAACTATCGGTTCTTGACCATATGCTACCTCCTAAAATGGTTAAATGTCTCCCAATACTTTTTGATAAATACAGTGACTCTGTGTATTCTCTCCATCTTTTTTTTTTCCCCCTCAAAAGAAGTATAATATAAAATTACACATACAACATTAGGTATAGATTTTGTAAAGGGCTCCTGAAAGTTCAGGACCCTGATGCTTAAAATTCATATCTTTCTGAAATCCAGTTGTTATGGGGGTAAAGAAAAAAATCCTGAATTAGATAAGACATTGAAATTTTTATTTAGTAGAGACTAGACTTTTAAAAGTTTATTTATCTATCGATCTATCTATCATCTATCATCATCATCATAATAATATGAGTGTTCTTACAACTGAAAGTGATTGGAAACTTAAGATATGCTCAAGCTTTTATCAAGAAGTAGAGAAAGTAGATCCAGCAAGGTATATTAAAAGAAAATGACTGTGGAACAACAAAATAATTTCCTGATTATACCCCAAGACCATTTAATATCCTCAGCCTTAATTTTTTATAAAATAGTCAGGGAGAAAATAGTACTTTTTAGTTGCTTTAAATTTTACTCATTAATTAAAAGACAATCAATTATAGATAAATAATTATAGATAAAAAATATGAATTTCAGTTGTAATAAGTTCAGAGTCTCTAGGTGTGCACAAAAGTGCCAGAGGCACCAAGGTCCATCAAGTAGATTATTCAGCTCAATTGTTAAGGCAAAGTTCCAGCCCCATTTTATGGATAATCAGCCATTATTATGGGTCAATGGACATAATGACCATTCTTTTCCCTGAACTGACTTGAGTCCCTGTCATAAGAGTCTATTTCAGTCATTAATAGGAATTTTTACTCTTGGAGAAGGAGCATTATTATTACATTCAATTAAAATAGGAGAAGATTGTAACTGATTGACTAACTCATTCCAAGCTCAAAGTAGAAAACCAAACCAAACCAAACTCATTGCTATCGATTCAGTTCCGGCTCATAGTAACCCTACAGGACAGAGTATAACTGCCCCACAGAGTTTCCAAGGAGCAGCTGGTGGATTCAAAATGCCCACCTTTTGGTTAGTAGTTAAGCTCCTAACCACTGTGCCACCTGGGCTCCCAAAATAGAAAGTCTGCCTCAAATACATGGTATTTGGTCAGTTTTGCCTCTTCCTTCTATTGCCAGTTTTTCCCTATGTTTCAATGGGAACATGAAAATCCTTGAAATACCTGTTTGGGAACTAGTGCTTCAATTTTGTCTCAATTTCAAAGAGTAAATAAAGGGTACAGAAATTTGGCTAAAGGCTGTCAATAATATGCAGATAAATAATATTTAGAAAATTCATCCATAAGTTTATGTTACAAGGTAAACTAGCTTGTCTTAAGCAGTCACTGAACACTTAATAAATATCTGCTTAAAGTTGTGGACAAAAAGACATTCTCAAAAATCTAATGTTTTTTTGTCACTGTCCCTAGACAATAAGCTACGAAAAGGGCAGAACTCTTTTCTATACTATGTGTAAATCCTTAGACCCAGCCGCATTGCTTGGAACACAACAAATACCCAACTATATTTTGAATCAATCAATTGAATCATTAAATCTATCACAAAGAAATATGTTGGGAAAATGAAGTATTACTAATAATTAAGCTACATAATAAGAGGGAAGAGAGATTAGGAAGAAGCTTTACTTCTGACTTGAAATTTAATTGTTGCCAAAAATTCAGGTGTAGTTTACACAATTGAAATAACTACCGATGGTAGAATTTATGTAAGTTGGATTTCTGAAGTAGAAATTTCCCTAGCCTAGACTCTATGAGTTTGTGATCCACATAATTAAGATGGATTTAGAATCTAAGTCTGTGGGATTCAAAATCATCGCACCTTCCTCTACACCAAATTGGATTCAGAATATAGAAGGAATGCAATATAACCGTTAAGCACTCAGAAGTGACAGAAATAATAGCCATGGTGGTCTGTTCTGTTGATGCTTTTGGAGAAAGTGGCACAACAAAATGTTGCACTCTCTGACCTTAGCTTGAAAAGCCACAAACTTTGTCAGTTTTGGCTGTAAGACTCTTCCCTCCAATCTGTGCGAGGGGCCATCAGAACGTACTGGTGTTATCAGGGGAACACCCACCCCACAGGAAGTAACACTCAAGTAAAAACACATCTAAGCAACAATAGTAGCACCTTCAGACTGAAAGTTCAAATTTACCCAAGTGGCACTTTCAACTGGAACAAAAAACCTGGGGGATATTTTTAGTAATAGTCCTCGTCATAGAAAATGCACCTACTCTTGTGTTTTCAGGCTCTAAATCTTTTGCGAATATGATGTGGGGGTTTGAGAGGTTCTCTTAACAGGCTTGCCTATTTTGCCTATTTTAAAGTGCCTGATAAGTAGATACTTAATATCAAACTCATTCATTTTTGTACCAATCCTCTTTAGGGTGTTCCTCCTACTCATCCAGGCTAAAGCCTTCAATGTTTTATGACTCTTAACCAAGTCTGAAAATCTAAACAGATGACAGATTCTAGAAATTCTTCCTCAACAGTGGAATCTAAAATCCTCTCTCTTGCCCCATTCCCTCCATTGCCCCTCTAGATCCTGCGAGTTTATGGCCTTACCCGTTTTGCCACAAAAAAAAAAAAATTGATTGAGCTTCCCTATCTCTTATCTTTCCTCTTGCTCACCCATCTTGTAAGTCACTACCTGACATACTTGCATAAAGGGCTGCTCCTATTACCACACAATTACCCTCTTTCAAAGGTCTTTTACCTTATGAGATGAAAAACAAACTGACTCTGCAGTCTGATTTTCAATCCACTGTATGGGTTGAAGGCACTCTATGCTCCTGTTAAATTTGCCCCTTCACAATTTTTCCTATTGAGGACATGCTTAATTTTTGACTTTTGCATTGTGTCTTTCTCATTTATATGCTTTGACCCATGATCTTGCTTCCTGGGATCTCCTTCTAAGCCTACTGCTACCTATCCATCACTCATGCAGATGCATTATCTCCTAGAAATGTTTTGATATCTCTAAATAGAGATGATCATTGCTCCTTCCTTTGAACTCTTTAAATATCCTTGGCATTAACTGTTAATTATCACAAATTTCTTTTGTAAGAGTCATTCTTATACATCTCTTATCTTACCGAATAAACTGTAAATTTCTTAAGGTCTATGCCTTATTCAACTTGCAGTGCTTGGAGTAGTACCCTGAATATGATAGTCGATGTATATAGCAAGAGTACATAGCTGCATATCTAGATACATATGTTTTTACACATATTTGAATTCAATAGATGAAAGAATTAGAGTTAAACCAAAAAGAAGGTGAGCCAAATTTCCCTTCAGGATAGAGGTGGTGACTTAATTCTTTAGCTGATTGCCTTCTTTCAGAGACTAAAAACAGCCCCAAAACTACAATGCAAAAGGTAGGTTTTTTTTTTTTTTTTTTAATCAAAGCTTATAAAGCTTGTGCACATGATTCAGAAGATGAAATGAATAATTAAGTCACTCCTGCAGTGACACATTATAAACAGAGTGCTTTTCTGTTATATCTACCCAAAGAATAATATTACGGACTTTTCCACCTACAACTTTGTCTCATGATAAATTGCATTGGAAACTTTTGTATGCTCCGTCTTTAAAATAGCATACCAACTTCAACATTTCCTTAGCTGGCATGCTGATTACTTAAGAACATCACTTACCAATTATTTGCCAAGTTATTTTTATAAACTCGAGTTTCTACTGTGGGAAATCATTTAAAATATTTGGCTGACTTGGGCCTCCAACAAATAGTGCTTGTCCATAAATATTAAACAATCATATGAATATGGAGTTGAAAATATGAATTATACCTATGCCATGGGAGTTATTACCCTCTTCTCAAGATGCCTGAGATATGGAGGCTAAAAGGTCTATTGCAAATGCTGTATTATTCATTGAGAAACATCCACGGAGGACCATGACTTGAAACGTTTGCAACTGTTGACTTTTATTATAGAGCAAGTTTCTTCAGTGTGCCATCTCATCAAAACAGAAAAACAAAAAGGCTGACAAACCACTAGGGCTTCCTTCAAAGGTATTTTTGTCCTTTCGGGTAGGTTTTGGATGTAAAATATGAGATCTATCAATTTGGGGTATTTGGAACATGAGTTTCTGTTTTGTTTTAGCTAAATAGTTTAAGAACAAAAGATTAAATAATTCCAATAAAAAAGCCACATCCAAAAGGGTGAATATCGTCCAAGATAGCATGGCTGTAGAAGAGCTGGGGCCATCTGTAAACTCTTTATTTGGCTGAGTAATCCAGAGTCCTAACTACAGGTGGCCAGAGATTCAGAAGTGGATGGACTGTCTTTTTGTTTTGTCGTCAATGTTACCTTAGTAGTCAACTAACCAACATTGTTTCTGTTTGTGTTTAATGATCATGGAATGTGACAGTGCAATGGTTAGGAGCATGGATTTGGGCCAGACTGCCTGGTTCAAATCATCATTTTGCCACCTGACAGCTATATAACTGGAAACAAGTTACTTAACCCATCTGGACTAGTTTCTCCACCTGTAAATTCAGTATAATGGAATTACTTTCCTCATAAGGCTGTTGTGAGGATTGAATGAGTTAATACTTTTAAAACACTTAGAACATTGTCTGGCGCAAAGTAAGCAGTATCAGACGTATTAGTTATTAGTTATCCTGTAACCTCAGCATCTAACACGTTGGCCGGCCCATGAGAAGCACTCAATAAAATCTGAATCAACCGTGTTGAGTGAACATCTAATGACACCTGGCTTCAGCTAGAAACTATCAGAAGGAATCAAATGATTTGCAACTTTCTACGCTCCTTAATCTGGTTCATTTCTGTCTGACTCTACAATCAGGGTGAACATCAGTACAGCTTAGAATTGCTCTAACCTAGGCACCTTGAATCTTGTCTGATTGTGTTAACCAGTAATTCCAGAACTTATGAATTCAGTTTGCTCTTCAGTGGGACTGTGAATATGATGCACTTCAGAACACCTGAGTAACTTAAAATGTAGTGACAATTTGGGTTCCCATAGTCTTCTCAATAATGGGGGTGGAGGTTCTCCAGGCTTTATTCTGAGGCTCTGTTGCTATTGTGAGTGTAAGAAAAACTCCAGGGGACTTCTAGATCCTACTCATCCTAACCCTAACTCACTGGATTTGGTCAGCACCCACCAGGCTGGGGAGTGAACTGAGTCAAATCCCTGTTTGACTCACTCCTCTTGGCTCCCTCTAAATCAGTGCATTGTCTTCACTAGTGTCTAACCTCACCATTGTTCTTTCTTTCCTCCCCCACCCCTCAAAGTGGAACTTGAGCCATATGACAAAGTCTGACCATCTAGCTACTGCTTTTTTGCAAGGCTGATGCTCTTAGCTGAGGGTGGTTGTCTAAGTAACAGAGAGTGAACTCCTATGCACATTACTGAGTAATAGTTTCTGGGAGACTGTGGAGGTATGCAATATTGGCATAATAGATCAAGACTTCCATCAACATAAAAGGAAAGGAATTACAAGGTACTTGCTGACAGGGAATTGTAGCTTGATTGGGCACTCTGGGGGCAGATACACTAAAAGCATTTTGGCACGATAAAGTGTATTTCCTGGACAGATGTGTTCCATTCGTGATGGAAGGGTCTCGCACTTCTCACGCATTCTAACATGCCAGTTACAAGTAAGCTGAAGCCATGTTGTGTCAGATACTGTTATCACAGGAAGTCCAGTGCTGTCAACCCCCTTAAGGTGACATGACTTCAAGAAAGCCAGACCAGTGTTGTTTTTTGAGAAAAAGGGGATACCTTCTGAGAAAGATTCCATTTTTGTTTATTTTCTCCTCCTCTCAGCTTGACAGGCAGATCAGGTTAAAAGCAGCAGCATTTGGTTCAGGGTGTATACTCATACAATTATGGCAATTTTAACACACAGCTTCATTTTGCTTTTTACAATTTCTCTTTATAAATCCTGAATAGTATCGTATCATTGACATTCAGAAGGGCTAGCTTGCAAAAGTGATGCTTAGAAAGGAGACATTCGCTCAGAGAGAAACAAACAGGGAGAAAGAAAAAAATCCTCAATAAAATAATTCTTAAACATTTTAGTAAAATTGCAAAATATATTTTTTTCCTCTTCTTGTGTATAAGAAAATCTGGAAGGTAGAAGTTGTTATTTTCCTCCAATTTTCACACTGTCTATAATTTTTCAACTCTTCCTGATGCCTGTTATTTTCTTTAGAGCCGAGTAAGTAGATTCAGATTTTCCTTAACCCAGAGAGCCCCTTTTCATCATGAAGTCTAATAAGAAGGCCCCAGACATAACTACAGTGTCCCAGACTGCCCTTTTACACTAGACGCAAGGTAAAACAAGCCAATCAAGTAACAAACTACAAATTGATGCAGGCAGTGAGAACAGAAGACTGGTTCTCTGCCCTGTAATGTCTGCATATAAGTGGAGAATATGGTTAAAAACATTGGCGGCAGCCAGTTACCGGAATAGCTAGCACTTCCAGGAACAAATGCATTCCTAATGAATTTGTGGACACTGCATTTACCGCAACAACAGCAGGTTTTCTCACATATGCACTCCACAGCACCCGCCTGTGCAGGGTTTATTGACCTTCTGTAAACACTGATGGAAGAGCGGGCTGCCAGAGAGTGAGCGGCAGAGAGCCATCCAAAACATCTTGGAAAGGCCTCTGAGAGAATATTTTAGCGTTTAGAAGACATACTATTCATCTCTCTGCCAAAAGTCATTTTTCTTTTTTTGTTGCAGGATTCAAAGAGTGAAAAAAATATGGTTTTCTAATGACATAGTCATGCAATCCCTTCCAAGGCCCACAATACCTGCCGAGACTCCTGTTTCATTCTAAGGCAGCTTTAGTTCCTTGACTGTAGTATAAACATACAATCTGACTGACTTTTTGAGGACTTTTTTCTTCACTGTTCATTTACACGGTTTTGTAATCTTCGTGTGTATTCATCACTTAGTCTAGCATGAAGAAATACCTTTCCATAAGATGCTTCCTTGCTTAAACGCTAAATAATTTGGACCTTAGAACTGGCTGGAAAGACAACACTGTTTTTTTTTTGGCCACATCCGACTAAAGCCAGAGGAATCAAAAGTCATCAAAGAATGTTTTAGTCACTTCAAAGTCACCAGCTGGCCTCACCATTAGGTACTAATGACAACAAGTCAGTATGGTCTGATAAATATAAAACTACAAGTTTCATGTTGGAGGAAAGATCCTTTATGAATCAAAACAATTCTCTTCCTGAGAAGTTCTTATATCTTTACACTTGAGCAAATTGGCTAAGGTTAAAAAATTCAAGCCTGATTTAATGCAAACATGGCCATCTTGTTCTCCTTTATGTAAGATCTGACCGTCCTAGAAAATATTCCACTAACTAGAGTAATTTAGTTTTTCTGGTAAAATTCTAATACTACACGGAAAATCACTCATCTCATCCTCTATGCATGTACAATTAAAGCAACAGAGTTCTTCAGCTAAGCTCTGTTCTATTTGGGAACAATAAAAACCTATAGTTATATTAGTTGCTAGGATGCAGGTAAATTACTCATAGTTGTCATTACTATAGGATTCTCCTGCCCTTACCCTAAAACAAACGCAGAGAGAGACAATGGTGCTAGAACAAATCGCCATCAAACATTCAATTCTCAAGCAACTATTCTGTATATAGATCTGGAGTAAATAAATTATACAACTACCACGAATGCACATTTATCATTTCATTTTACCAGCGATGCTACTGAATCAACTTAAGACCACATACAGTAAAGCCCTGTTTTAATGACCAGTTCCAGACATCACATTTATGCCGCTCTGGTTGCTTGTGGTTGGCATTCTAACTACTGAGTAAATGGTTCTGTCTTCAAAAGGCTTGGCTGACCTGCTGATTTGAAACCGCTTCCCAGCAGCATTAACAGTGTCCTCCCAGCTGAGATCAGAAGAGCTGAAACAGGCCTTTATGACAGGCACAAGGGAGGAAATTACCTGCCAGATAATCAGGACTTGAAAGTATCCCAGAAGTCCAGATCTGTAAATAACTAAGGTACCAGCCACCATATGTTCACCCCAAACATCATCAGTTTCTGTGTAACTGAAGAAAACTGTCATCTCTTCTTTACACCCTGGCTACTGACTCACTGGCCCATTTCTATGGTTGTTAGCACTTAAACCCATGGTGGTCAAGGCAAGTGACAGAATATGAAATAGTCAAATGTGGGACTTCTTAGTAACTGAAAAAAATGACAAGAGGAAAATCCCAGACTGGACAACTGTGCGAACAGTATTTTGCGATTATTTGCATTTCAAAGCTAAAAAGTATATGGTGCCTTGAAAGATCTCATCTTAATGTTTTTCATTAACTCTAAAGTCACCTTTTCCAGGAGTTTTTGTTCCAATAATTCCTCCTGACTCTGGTTATTGCTCCATTTGAAGAGAATGTTTTCCACATGAATACGTTGATTCCAGTGTATTTTATATTTATTTATATTTATTTATGTTTCTTTTCCATGTCTCTTTAATCTAGTCTAGTGGGGCTAGCCTTAGGCAAGATTGTTAAGTATTCAAATTTTGTTTTGAGAAATTTTGGTTTGTAATATCTGCTTGGCTGAAAAGATTTGTTAGTATCAGATTGCTGAATGAAAATATAATGTGTTTAGACTATGATTTACCAGGCAGAGTTTTTATAAAGTACCTATAAACTTTCTACCTGAGCCTTACCTCAAAGGTTTTTGATTCTACTGGTCTGGAGTAAGATTGGAGCATTGATATTAAAAAACAAACAAGCAAACACATAAAAAACAAACAAAAACTCATCAGATAAATCAAAGTCCCAGAAAATGGTTCAAATGAAGCGACCTTAATGAAGGAACTACTTACAGAAGTGTGAGCAAGGTTAATACAACAAGCTCAGTGTTAAGGAGAGGGTGGCAAGAAATTAGCAACATCTGAAATCCATTCAGCTTTCTGGCAGAAGCTGTAGTTACAGATGTACAAAACTACTGACAGAGACATGATTCCCAAACAGGAGAAGACTGAAGAAAAAATGCCCTGACTTTCCCTTCCCACCCACTTGTCTCCCGTAAATACCTTCCATCTGCCAAATTCTATGAGAAGCTAGTGGACAAGGAAACCTAGATGGTGTACTGTGTAGAGGTCATCCTCCAGTACATACAGCAGTGTAGAGAAGGATAAAGAATAGATGGGAGAGAGAAAATGGAAAATAATGGCATAGCAGGTGACTTATGTACAGCCAAGAGTAAGGGCCATTGCTATAGACAGTGGGTGGACCAGGAAGCTCAGAGGAACATGTAATCTGAGGTCAAAATGGTAGGGCGGACTTTGAGATTGTCTAGTCTAACATTTTAATTTTACACTTGAAACTGAGACCAGAGAGTGATATTACGCATCCAGTGTCACACATCTAGGAGCCTCAGATTCAGGGACAGAAGGTTTCAAAGTCATTGAACACAAAAGTGGTATGAGGAAAGTTCTATTTAAGGACAATTAATCTGGTGACAAAGTGTAGAATGTCTTCAAAGAAAAAGATATTAGAGACAAAGGCACAAGTTAATAAGAGTTTGGGGGGAAATTTTAGGACTCTGACCTAAAGCAATGGAAGTTGAAATGGAAAGGATAAAATAGATTCTAGACAGAGTGCAAAGAAAAGTGTACTGGATTTTGTAAATTATCGTGTGGATGAGGTGAATGAAAAAGAATTTTGAGTCAAAAATGACTTGGGTAAATCTAACCTGGACAAATATGAGAAATAGAATAAGGGAAGGGGTGGAAACTATTTCCCTAGAGAAGAAGAGTTCAGTTTTAAGTGGGCCAAGTTATCAAGACATATGAATGGAATAGTCCATTGCCAGTTGGAGGTACAGGAACTTTAATATGTGAGAGATCTGTTTAAGTACATATTGGTAAACATGTCTCCAATCCTAAGATATTTGTAAAGTTGTTGAAATACTTGGGGTTTATTTCTTATCCATGTTATATTGTGCCCATTTATCAGACAGGGAAAGTCTTAGAGCCATGTTAAAAATAATTACTTATCAGGATAAAAAGGTGGGCCTTTTCTAATCTTTTTCATTTCTGGTCTAACTGTCTGAATGACTTGAGTTTCCCACAATAAGTTCCAAAAATATTTTATTCTTGAATTTGATACCAATAAATCTGTGGGTTTCAAAAAATTCATATAATAGTAAATTTCCTTATTTCAGCTTATCTGATAATGCATATTTTACTTTCTTCCTGTTTTGTTGTTGTTGCACACTAACAAAGAATGATTCAAATCCAAATATTATGATTTTAACTGAAATTGAGACATAAATGATGTTATATTTAATTCAGTCTGAGTTCCTACCCTCTAGATAAAGGGATAGTTCTACTCTGTCCTATACGGTCGCTATGAATCAGAATCATCTAGAAGGCAACAGGTTTGGTTTTTTTTTTTTTAGATAAAGGGATTTCTAAATAAAGATGGTCATTGTAAACATTGTTAGATTCTTTGGAAAAATATGCTTTCAAGGAAGAAATAGGTTTTATCAGTCAGTCTCTGGGTGTATTGCTTTATTCTGCTACCTGTTCCCCGAGCCACCCACTTAGTTTTATTCGATGGTAATTTCTGATGCTCTATAGAAATGAAATACAAATAAATTATTTCTCAAAACGAAAGCAGTCATTTTTGACCAATAAAACTACACCTACTACTAATTTCCATGGCTTACCGTATAACTTCTCCTCCACTATTTCATGTGGTGACCCATTAATAAGGATATTTATTCTGAAAAAAGAAATAATATTTTCAAAAGGAGTTTACTAAATATAGTAGCCCTCTGTTTATCTTCCTTTTCCACTATCCCACTTATACTAAGAAAAAAAAGAAGCCTCTGGAAAAATAAATTCTATAATTGAAAGTTTAGGGAAATTCTGAATTTTAAGAAGATCATCCGGCGATTTTTTTAAAGACATTCCTGTGTAACATGCAATGATGAAAATAATGATAAGGAAACTAAAGGAATGATTTGTTTCAAATCAATCTAAGTGATGAAAGAATATTTTCTCTGTGCTAAGTATATTTATTTGCAAATTGATAGACTAACTACCAATAGGTAAGTCTCTATAAAGAGTTACCAAAAAGTACTTTCTCCCACCATGAAAATAGTGGTCTTCTTTCTCAGACTTTTTTTATTTTTTGTGTGTTTAATCTCAGTAAAACTGGTGATAAATTATCCAGATATATTAACTCATTCTGCTTTTCAAACAGCATAATTTACTTTGCATGCTTTATTTAATTGTATTTAACTACAGTTTCTTTGTTATAGTTAAAATCAACATTAACACACTTCTGTTCACGTTTTGCAGAAATGCTGGGCATATGGAGGTCTAAATCACAGGAGCCCGGTGCTACCTCTGCCGAGTCCAGAGTCTCTTATTGCAAGACTTATGTTGGAATTTGTAACCCATATAGCATGTTGGAATCATGGTAATCAACTCTAAAATGCCATGAATTGAAGACGAGTTTTTTTTTTTTGGAGGGAATACTATGGTTGGTTTTTTTGGTAGCTCTGAATACTCTGCGAACTGAGGGAAAAATAACCTAAATTACACTAATTCACATTCCACTGTCAACCATACTACTTTGAGACTTTACTCTCAGTTTCACACCTCGCACTGTTCTCTGATGAGGCTGACTTCTGAAGAAATGCACAAATTTTCAGGTCTGCCCACACCTCAAGGGGTAGATCATAAACAAAATCAGGCAGTGTGATATTTCTATTGCCCACTTCTAAAGGTTTCCACAGACTCTTGGAATGAAACATTTTAAGGCACAGTGTTTATTCTTGCTTCATGATATTTATATTTGCATGATGCTATAAATATGAATTCAAATGCATTTTTAAACTAGCTGATGTATAATACCACCCAAACCTTTTACATTTTAGTTGTTAGAAGTAAGATGTCATAGTCTAAGGTGTAAAATCCAAATCTAGTTTGTAGCAGGCAAGAAGTGAAAATAAGTGAAGTTTTTTTTTTTTTCCAGAATGGAAAATCCAAATGACAGAGCATTGACCTTCTGTGTCCCTACCTGTAGATTTTGCTCACAGGGTGAGAAAGTCATGTCAATTCTCTATTTTTTGACACATATACACTGAGTGGTTCATCAATCATAGAGTGATTATCCCATGGGTCATTGTCATGAATACAGCTAAGAGTCCTGAACCAGTCCCAAGATCCAGTTAGTATATTGTCGTGATGGTCCATCTTCCACATACTCATTTCCCAAGTATTGAGCTTGGAAGTTATTGAAAGTTAAGGGGTGGGGAAAAATGAGAAGGAGAAAAATTCACATGATTGCTTATTATTTTGCCACTCCTGATGATCATTTTGCTATGATCTATCTGTACCTTGCCCATCCCTATTTCCTGTTCTTGCTTTTTCTCAACCAATAGGAAAGGAAAAAGAAAAAGAAGTGAGCAAGCCAAATTATTCTTAGGGCTAAGGACTACAAGTTATACATATTTCCACTCACACCCCACTGGCAACAATTTGGTTATATGACAAAAGCAGCTGGAAGGGATTCTGGGTAACAGAAAATATAAATGAGTGACCAGGTGTCCAGTAAACACGCTGGGAGGTTCTATTACAAAAAGAATGACCAGGAGATTGGATAAAGTGGGAAATCAGCAACCAACTGAGCTAAGCTAGTATGTACCATATACTATTAACCAAAAAGAAAAAAAATAAAATAAAACCCATTGCCGTTGAGTCGATTCTGACTCATAGCAATCCTGTAGGAAAGAGTAGAACTGTCCCATAGGGTTTCCAAGGAGCAGTTGGTGGATTTGAACTGCACACCTTTTGGTTAGTAGCCAAGCTCTTTAACAGCTATGCTACCAGGTCCCCATATACTATAGGAAAAAAAAAAAATTGCCTTAGAGTTGGCTTTGACTAATGCCGATCCCATGCGTGTCAGAGTAGAACTATGCTTCATAGGGTTTTCAGTGGCTGATTTTTCAGACATAGATTGCTAGGCCTTTCTTCTGAGGCACCTCTGAGTGGACTTGAAGCTTCAACCTTTCAGTTAGCTGCCGAGCATGTTAATCATTTGTGCCACCCAGTGACTCCATGCTATAGGAAACTATTGGGTAAAATAATTTAATTAAAAAAAAAAGCAGGTACATTTCTATTGAGAAAAGATTACTCTTTCATATTTGTACCAACCGTAATAATTTTTCTTGGTGCACAGCATTAGAGGGACAGGAATATGTGTGAAAGAGTCAGCATTTATAAACATATTAGGGACAAATGTTGAGCATGTGTCCTAAATTTCTAGTTTTCTGAATGAAGAAGGGACATTTAGTCACTTATCTTTATATCTATTTATTTGCAGTGTCCAGAAAATTTGCATAATTTATTTTAATGTCTCAGTGATGTGTAAGGTAAATTATTATGCCTTAATAATAATTTTACTCTTTCCTTTGTGATGGGTTCATGTAACAAGATTTCTCACTGGTTGGTTGTTTTACAGTAGAAACTCTTGACTGTGTTTAAGAATGACAAGTAAATGAGAGTTTCTTCAAGGCAAAAACCAGTGAAGTATTAGGGAAAAGTATACATTTGCCTGGAATTGAGTACAAGAGTTATGGCCTTGCATCTTTGATGAGATCAGTGGGAGTGTGACATTAAAGGAAGAAACTGATGGGGAAAAAAATAGTATGATTTTAAGCAATGCAAAGTAATAGCACTTGATGCATCTAATCTCCCAAACCAGAAACCTAGGTGTAATCCTAGGTCCTTCCCCCTTCCCCCAGATTTTCCTTACTCTCTAATTCATTATCATACATTTATCGTTTATGTACTGTTCTCTATACTACTGCAATAGTGTATTCCTCCAAATGCACATCTACTCAAGTCACTCCCCAAAGGAAAAAAAAAAAAGCCCATTGCTGTCAAGTAGATTCTGACTCATAGTGACCCTATAGGACAGAGCAGAACTGCCCCATAGGGTTTCTAAGGCTGTAATCTTTACAGTAGCAGATTGCCACATCTTTCTCCTGAGGAGTGGCTGGTGGGCTCAAACCACTGACCTTTCGGTTAGCAGCCAAGTGCTTAACCACTATACCACTGGCCTCCTTCTATTCAAGTCACCCCGTCCTAAAACCGTTTGAAGGCTTCCCAGATTTTCAGGATAAAAGAATATGTCCTTAGCTCAGCAGAGGTGGCCCTTTGTAATATGACATTTACCCTCTATTTAGTCTCACCTGCTGTAGCTTCTAAATATACCTCTCCAACAAAATCAAATGATTTGCAGTTCTCTTGATGTTTCCTGCAGTTTCATACCTGTATGCCTTGAATTACATCTTCTCCACCTTGTCCACCTCACTTTCTTCAACTTCATTTTCAAGACTCAGTTTAGATTTCATTAAAAAAAAAAAAAAAAAACTTTCCCTGCCTGATTTTCTGCTTCCAACACCAGGGTTAAGTGTTCCTCCTATGGACGCCAATTAAATTCTGTTCATATCTCTATCCTACCACTTCTTGCACTGTATTGTATTGAATCAATTCATATTATCTTAAAAACTACACTAGTTTACTTGATCTGTGTGCTCCTTAAGGACATAGACTATGTCTTTTATCTCCACATTCCTCGCACCTAGCACATATATAAAAGATAATCAATACTCTGTGAGGCCTGTTCAACAGAATTAGTTGATGTAGTAAGGATAGAAATGTATGGTGTCAATGTTTAAGTCTTGGAAGTATTTTCCCTAACTGAGACAAATCCACTAAACAATTTTTTATTAACTAGTGGGATTGAAGAAATATACTAAGGAGTTTCTAGTCTCAGGACTACTCACCCCACCCCAGATAAGTTATATATTCACTTTTCCAGCCAGCCACCAAATATACCAATTTAAAGAATTCTTTATTTTACCTGAACCCTTCAGGTCCTCCCCTCATCCCCAAATATTCTATTATTACTCTTTATTTAAACGAAAGATGTTGAGTGAGCCTGAAACAAAAACCATTCCCTTGGTACAAATTCCTAGAAGTCATTGTAACTGAATTTGGGATGAGTTAAATCACATGTGTGTCCATATTTGGAGACAGAGTATTAGCAGCGGTATGGCATTGTAAAAATTAGAGATACAAATCTAGTTCTTTTACAAGAAACATTGATATCACACATTTTTTACCTATAAAAATTACTTCTAAGCACAAAAGACCTATGTATTTGGAATAATATTTAATATACAACTATATTAAAAATAATTTATACACTCTCCTTCACCATAACAAGATTTGACCAATTTGAACTATAGATGCCTCTGAGGTTTTTTTTCTTTTTTTTCATTTACTCTCTAATTCTGTCTAGAATAAAATGTACTCATATTAAGGTGAACCAGATTACAAAGTCATCTAAACAAAACTTTTGAATCAACTGCTTTGAGTGAAATTTCTACTAACTTCATGATTTTCTTCCTTTAATTGTCTGGTAGAACACATAATTGTTAGCAGAATATACTTAAATCATCAGCTGTTTTGGTGTCACCTAAATAGGGAAAAGTCATTTTGCTGAAAACATTCTACTAAAATTCACAATTTCCCTTTTGTTTTTTACTGCTCTTTTGCTTAAGTAACAAACTTTGAACAGATAGCCACTGCTGTCGAGTTGATGCCAACTCCTAGCAACCCTACAGGACAGAGTAGAGCTGCCCCATAGGGTTTCCAAGGCTGAAAATCTTTAAGGAAGAAAGAAGGCTGCCACACTTTTCTCCTGTGGAGTGGCTGGCGGGTTCTAACTGCCAATCTTTCCATGAGCAGCCAGGTGCTATTAACCACTGTGCCATCAGTGCTCCTTATTGAACAGACACTAGTTGTAAAGTCCTTTTCCCTAAAGAGAAGTTATATGGCTTAAAAGAAACTTGAAAAGTCAGTAGTTTCTAAATTGTATTGTTTTTTTAATTCCTGTTTTTAAAAAAGGAAATAGAATTCCTAAAATAACACTGTATGCAAAAAAGAAGAAAAAAATTTTGCATTTGGTAGACTAAGGAAAGTCATGGGTTGAATCAGTTCTTTCCCCCGAATTCTCTGTAAACGTCCTCTCTATGCCACTTTCAATTTGAAATAAACATTTACAATAGATATTGAAATGGTTCTTTGATATTCTTGAAAACAACCTCCCACCTATTTTCCTCTTCCTCTTTCCTTCCACTTCCTCCTTTATTGGGTCTTCTGTTTTCAGATACCTGATTTAAACACGAAAAGTTATTCAAACACCTAGCTGGGTCTTCATTTACCAATTTCGCAAAAGGAAGTTGTCACTGTCTATCAGGGGGTGTTAACCCCACTCAACCAGAAGAATCCTGGCTCACATTTGGAATGACACTTGACTTCACTCATCAAAAAATGATACAGATTCAGATTTATGGACATTCAAAATTAAAAAAAAAAATCTGTTGTAGTTTTCATTAGAGGACTTTTGTGTGACCTTGTTTTGTGCTTTTCAGAATTACGTATGTGGCAGAAATCTCACCCTCATTCATTTTGTTTATTTTGTTTTTAATCTTAATATATACCTAAAGAACTTCTTCCTGATCTTAACCCATAGTGCAATGGAATATTTTGGTTGACTCATTTCAATTTACCCAAAGCCAAAATTATTAAATACACATTTCTCCTTTTTCTACATATATTTTTCATTCATAATTGAGGCGTCTAACATGGTATTGGAAAACACTACCACAGTGGCTGCATTATGTAATTTCAAGACATTTGACTGTGAGCAAGATGCTATTAAGTGAACACATTTTGTAAATCATCCAGCTCTTTACATATGCCAGTTATTAGCGTTAGTCTTAACATTTTGGTGTCCTGTGTATACCTTCAAACGTCACTTTTATACAGAACTTTTCATGTTGTTATGAAACAGCTAAATGAAAATTTTTAGAAATGAAATTGTAACTCACATTTCTTAGGCTTTATACAACATACATAATAACATTTAAGCAACCTCAAAAATCACAGGTATTTGCCACCCTCCCTTGGTGATGTAGGATTTTCAATGTCTGTTCCAAAGTCTTAGCCAGTTATGTCTGGGAGTTCACAGGAATGTCTCCAAGGAACTATGCACTCTTCTGCTATGTTCTATTCTGCTAACATTTTTGAGTGGATTTCACTTCACATGAAGTCACTGGAAATCAGCCTATCGGTAATGCCAATAATTTGGTGTATAATATTGCAGATGATGCAATATTTATATATTATAAACAATGCATATAAATAGACAAAGGCATAGACATATATGTCCATATATGTGTACTTCTATATTTTATTTATTTTTCAAATAAATTTACAATTTATATACCAATATACAATACAGCATGGACGTTTTCCATGTGCTTACAGACATATTTACCTTACTATTTTGTTTTGTTTTTGTTTTTTACAGTTGCATGCTATTTAAGAGCATGGCTATAACATAGCTTATGTAACCAGTCTCTCATTCATGGATATCCAGTTGATCCCGGTTTTGTTTTTTAATTTTTATTGTTGTTATTATAAACAATGCCCTAATGAACACTGTGATTGTTAAGATTGTGTGTCAACTTGGTAGAGCCATGATTCTCAGTGGTTTGGTAATTATGATGTAGTTTGGCAGTCCTATAATAATGTAATTACCTCCATGATTAGATCTGCTGTGAGTAGCCAATCAGTTGAAAGGGAGTTTCCTTGGGGGTGTGACCCGCATCCAATATAGGTGGACTTTCTGGCAAGGCTCATAGGTTTTTTCTTGCTTTGGATCCTGCAGCTGGCTGCTGTTCACTTGACCTCTGGTTCTTGGGACTTGAACTAGCAGCTTACCTGCTGAGCTTGGGATTTGTCAGTGTCAACAGTCTGTGAGGCAGAGGTCTGTTGTCTGACCTGCATATCTTGGGTAAACCAGCCCCTGCAGCTGCATGAGTCAGGAGCAGCCTCCAGCCTGGTCCATGTGAGCCATTTCCTTGATATAAATCTCTCTCTCTCTCTCTCTATATATATATATATATATAGACCGTTCACTGGTTTTCCTTCTCTAGAGAAGCCAGTCTAAGACAAACATTATCATACTCATATTGTTCTGTAGTTGATTAAACATAAATAAATACCTAGAAGTGAGATAACTGGGTTAGAAGGTATCTACAGTTTAAAGGTTGATAGACATTGTTAAATTTACATCTTACCAACCATATATATATACATACATATAGTTATATATGTATATAAGTTATAATATACATGTTTTTATGTGTGTATATGTATATATATAGGTAGACCTGGTTGCTCAGTGGTTAAGCACTTGGCCACTAACCAAAAGTTTGGCAGTTTGAATCCACCAATCACTCTATGGAAGAAAGATGTGGCAGTCTGCTTCCATAAAGATTACAGCCTTGGAAACCCTATTCGGCAATTCTACTTTCTATAGGGTCACCAAGAGTCAGAACTGACTCAGTGACAATTGTTGTTGTTGTTGTTAGGTACCATTGAGTCAGTTCCAACACATAGTGACCCTATGTACAACAGAATGAAACACTGTCTGGTCCGGCACCATGCCCACAATAGTTGTTATGCTTGAGTCCATTGTTGAAGCCACTGTGTCAATCCATCTCCTTTAGGGTCTTCCTCTTTTTCACTGACCCTCTACTTTACCAAGCATGATGTCCTTCTCTAGGGACTGATCCCTCCTGACAACACGTTCAAAGAATGTAAGACATAGTCTCGCCATCCTTGCTTCTAAGGACCATTCTGGTTGTACTTCTTCCAAGACAGGTTTGTTTGTTCTTTTGGCAGTCCACGGTATATTCAATATTCTTTGCCAACACCACAATTCAAAGGCATCAATTCTTTGGTTTTCTTTATTCATCATCCAGCTTTCACATGTATATGATGCAATCGAAAATACCGTGGCTTGGGTCAGGTGCACCTTAGTCTTCAAGGTTACATCTTTGCTTTTCAACACTTGAAAGAGATCTTTTGCTGCAGATTTTCCCAATACAATGAGTCTTTTGATTTCTTGACTGCCGCTTCCATTGGTTTTGATTGTGGATCCAAGTAAAATGAAATTCTTGACAACTTCAATCTTTTCTCCGTTGATCATGATGTTGCTTATTGGCCCAGTTGTGAGGGTTTTTGTTTTCTTTATGTTGAGGTGTAATCTGTACTGAAGGTTGTGGTCTTTGATCTTCATCAGTAAGTACTTCAAGTCCTCTTCACTTTCAGCAAACAAGATTTAGTCATCCGCATATGGCAGGTTGTTAATGAATCTTCCTCCAATCCTGATGCCCCATTTTTTCTTCATATAGTCCAGATTTTCAGATTATTTGCTCAGCATGCATATTGAATAGGTATGGTGAAAGGATACAACCCTGATGCACACCTTTCCTGATTTTAAACTACATAGTATCCCCATGTTCTGTCCAAACAACTGCCTCTTAATCTATGTACAGGTTCCTGATGAGCACAATTAAGTGTTCTGGAATTTCCATTCTTCGATGACAATAGGATCTATCTATCTACATATATATAGTTACACACATTGTCTGAGGTATCTAGTGCTGCTATAACAGAAATATTACAAGTGGATAGATTTAAAAGAGATTTATTTTCTCACACTCTAGGAGGTTAGGAGTCTGAATTCAGAGTGGTGTCTCTAGGGGAAAGCTATCTCTCTGTCAGCTCTGAAGGAAGGTCCTTGACTCTTCAGTTTCTGCTTCCTGTTTCCTTAGAGATCTCCATGTGTCTTGGCATCTATATTACTCCATCTCTGTTTCTGTTAGCTTGTTTAATTTCTTTTTATGTCTCAAAAGAGATTGAATCAAGATACACCTACACTAATTCTGCCTGCTTTATTAACATAACAAAGACAACTCTATCCCAAATAGGATTATAAGCACAAGCATAGAGGTTAGGATTTATAACACATATTTTTGGGGGACATAACTCAATCCATAACACGTATTATATACACGTACATATACAGTACATATATATATATATATATATATATATGCTGCTTATCTGTCAGTTTGTCATGCTGTGGTAGTTTCTATGTTGCTGTGATGCTGGAAGCTATGCCAACAAGGTCACACATGGTAGACAGATTTCAGTGGAGCATCGAAACTAAGACAAACTGAGAAGAAAGACCGGTCATAAACTTCTGAAAAAGTTGGCCAGTGAAAACCTTATGAATAGCAGCAGAACATTGTCTGATACAGTGCCGGAAAATGAGCCCCTCAGGTTTGGCAGGCACTCAAAATATAACTGAGGAAGAGCTGCCTCCTCAAAGAAGAGTCAATCTTAATGAGGTAGATGGAGTAAATCTTTCAGGACCTTCATTTGCTGATGTGGCAAACTTAAAATGAGAGGAAACAGATGCAAACATCCATTAGTAATCGGAATGTGGACTATGGGATGTATGAGTCAAGAAAAACTGGAAGTCGTCAAAAGTGAAATGGAACACATAAAGATCAATATCTTAGGCCTTAGTGAACTGACATGGCTGGCAATGGCCGCTTTAAATCGGACAATCATATGGTCTACTATGCCAGGAATGACAAACTGAAGAGAAATGAGCGTCGTATTCATTGTCAAAAAGAATAGTTTGAAAACTATCCTGAAGTACAATGCTGGGAGGGTAATATCCATACTCCTACAAGGAACATGAGCTAATATATCTATTATTCATATTTACTCACCAACCACTAATGCCAAAGGTGAAGAAATTGAAGATTTTTACCAATTTGTGCAGTCTGAAATTGATTAAATATGTAATCAAGATTCATTGACAATTACTGGTGATTGGAATGGGAGAGTTGGAAACAAAGAAGAAGCATTAGTGGTTGGAAAATATGGACTTGATGACAGAAAGGAAACCGGAGATCGCATGATAGAATTTTTTCAACAACATAAACAGTGACTATAAACGTAGACCTTACCAGAAGGAATACACAGGAATCAAATCAACTACATCTGTGGAAAGAGAAAATGGAGAAGCTCAATCTCATCAGTCAG
This sequence comes from Trichechus manatus latirostris, assembly GCF_000243295.1. Classification (NCBI taxonomy): domain Eukaryota; kingdom Metazoa; phylum Chordata; class Mammalia; order Sirenia; family Trichechidae; genus Trichechus; species Trichechus manatus. Next base: position 3,896,155 of record NW_004443968.1, read on the forward strand.
AACAAGGCCAGGGGCCAACTGTGGAACAGACCATCAATGCTCACATGCAAGTTCAAATTGAAGCAGAAGAAAATTAAAACAAATCCATGAGGGCCAAAGTACAACTTGAGTATATCCCACCTGAATTTATAGAGCATCTCAAGAACAGATTAGACACATTGAACGTTAATGATCAAAGACTGGATGAGTTATAGAATGGTATCAGCACATCATTCATGAAGAAAGCAAAAAGTCATTAAAAAGATAGGAAAGAAAGAAAAGACCAAAATGGATGTCAGTAGAGACTCTGAAACTTGCTCTTGAATGTAGAGTAGCTAAAGTGAAAGGAAGAAATGATGAAGCTAAAGGGCTCAACAGAAGATTTCAAAGGGCGGCTTGGGAAGACAAAATAAAGTATTATAATGAAATGTGCAAAGACATGGAGATAGAAAACCAAGGGAAGAACACACAGCATTTCTCAAGCTGAAAGAATTGAAGAAAAAATTCAAGCCTCCAGTTGAAATATTGAAGGACTGTATGGGCAAAACATTGAATGATGCAGGAAGCATCAAAAGAAGATGAAAGGTATACACAGAGTCACCATACCAGCAAGAATTGATCAAAGTTCAATCATTTCAGGAGGTAGCATATGATCAGGAGCCGATGGTAATGAAGAAAGAAGTCCAAGCTGCACTGAAGGCATTGGACCAATGCAAGGCTCCAGGAATTGATGGAATACCAATTGAAATGTTTCAACAAATGGATGCAACACTAGAAGGGCTCACTTGTCTATGCCAAGAAATTTGGAAGACAGCTACCTGGACAACCTATTGGAAGAGATCCATATTTGTGCCTATTCCAAAGAAAGATGATCCATCAGAAAGCAGAAATTATCCAACAATATCACTAATATCACATAAGTAAAATTATGCTGAAGATAATTCAAAACTGGTTGCAGCAGTACATCCACAGGGAACTGCCTAAACTCAAGCCAGATTCAGAAGAGGACGCAGAATAGGGTATCATTGCTGATGTCAGATGGATCTTGACTGAAAGCAGAGAATACCGGAAAGATGTTTTCCTGTGTTTCATTGACTATCCAAAGGCTTTCGACTACGTAGATTATAACAAATTATGGATAGCATTGCAAAGAATAGGAATTCCAGAACACTTAATTGTACTCATGAGGAACCAGTATGTAGACCAAGATACAGCCATTCGAACAGAACAAGACGATACTGCATGGTTTAAAATCAGGAAAGCGTGCTTCAGCGTTCTATCCTTTTACCATACTTATTTAACCTATGTGCTGAGAAAATAATCGAAGAAACTGGACTGTATGAAGAAGAACATGGCATCGGGATTTAAGGAAGACTCATTAACAACCTGTGATATGCAGATGACACAACCTTGCTTGCTGAGAGTGAAGAGGGCTTGAAGCACTTACTGATGGAGATCAAAGACTACAGCCTTCAAAATGGATCACACCTCAATAGTAAGAAAAAACAAAAATCCTCACAACTGAACCAATAAGTAACATCATAATAAAGGGAGAAAATACTGAAGTTATCATGGATTTCGTTTTACTTGGATCTACGATCAATGCCCACAAAAGCAGCAGTCAATCAATCAAACGATGTATTGCGTTGGGTAAATATGTTGTAAAAGACCTCTTAAAAGTATTACAAAACAAAGATGTCACCTTGAGGACTAAAGTGCACCTGACTTAAGCTGTGGTATTTTCAATCGCCTCATATGCATGCGAAAGCTGGGCAATGAACAAGGAAGACCAAAGAAGAACTGATGCCTGTGAATTATGGGCTTGGTTAATATGTTGAAGAATGAACTGCCAAAAGAACAAACAAATCTGCTTGGAAGAAGTACAGCTACAATATTCCTTAGAAGCAAGAACAGTAAGACTTTGTCTCCTTTACTTTAGACATGATATCAGGAGGGACCAGTCCCTGGAGAAGGACATCATGCTTGGTAGTGTAGTGGGTCAGCAAAAACGAGGAAGACCGTAAATGAGATGGATTGACACAGTGGCTGAAACAATTGGCTCAAACATAGTAGTGATTGTGAGGATTGTGCCTGACTGGACCCTGTTTCATTCTTATGTGCATGGAGTCACTGTGAGTTGTAGTAACTTGAAGGCACCTAACGGTTGCAACATAAGTATATGTGTGTGTGTGTTTGTGTGTATAATATGTACATATAACAACAATAACAATATACATATCATTGCTTCAGATCCTGAGTGAAAACAAATTGGTGGAGATGGAGCCACTTTCGTGTTGATATCCAGTGGGCATCTATCCTTTATGTATTCAACTTTTACAAAATTGATTAAGTGATTAGGAGGTGCCTTGTTACTGTGTCTTGATACTGCCTTTGACAATCTGTATGCTTATCAAGTTCTGAAACGAGTATTTTTCCACTTTTAAAAATCTAGACCTAAATCAGGAATATAACAGTGATATATATACACATATATATAGGAATATATGTGTTTATATGTATATAATGTATGTTGTTATTGTTGTTTGGTGCCTTTGAGTTGGTTCCGACTCATAGGGACCCATTGTACAACAGAACAAAATACTGTCTGGTCCTGGGTCATCCTCAAAATCATTGTTATACTTAAGCTTATTGTTGCAGCCACTGTGTCAATCCATCTCATTGAGGGTCTTCCTCTTTTTTGTTGACCCTCTGCTTTACCAAGCATGATGTCCTTCTCCAGGGACTGGTCCCTCCTAATAACATGTCCAAAGTCCATGAGATGAAGTCTTGCCATCTTTGCTTCTAAGGAGCATTCTGGCTGTACTTCCTCCAAGGCAGATTTGTTGCTGTACTTCTTCCAAGATAGACTTGTTCATTCTTCTGGAAGGCCATGGTATATTCAATATTCTTCACCAACACCATAATTCAAAGGCATTAATGCTTCTTCAGTCTTCCTTATTCATTGTCCAGCTTTCATATGCATATGAGGTGATTGAAAATACCACGACTTGGGTCAGGTGCACCTTAGTCCTTAAAGTGATACTTTTGCTTTTTAACACTGTAAAGAGGTCTTTTGCAGCAGATTTGCCCAATGCAGTAAGTCATTTTCTTGATCATATACTACCTCCTGAAATGTTTGAACATCGACTGATTCTTTTTGGTATGGTAACTCTGTGGATTCCTTCCATCTTCTGTTAGTGCTTCCTGCATCATTTAATACCTTCCCCGTCGAGTCCTTCAGTGTTGCAACTTGAGGCTTCAATTTTTTCTTCAGTGCTTTCAGCTTGAAAAATGCTGTGTGTTCATCCCTTTCGGTTTTCTAACTTTGCATCTTTGCACATTTCATTATAATACTTGACTTTTTCTCCTCAAGCCGCCCTTTAAAATCTTCTGTTCAGCTCTTTTAAGTCATCATTTCTTCCTTTTGCTTTAGCTACTCTATGTTGAAGAGCAAGTTTCAGAGTCTCCTCTGACATCCATTTTGGTCTTTCTTTCTTTCCTGGCTTTTTAATGACTGTTTGCTTTCTTTATGTGTGAGAGTATTGATGCCATTCCACAACCTCATCTGGTCTTCAATCATTAGTGTTCAACGAGTCAAATCTATTCTTGAGATGTTCTCTAAATTTAGGTGGGATATACTCAAGGTTGTTCTTTAGTTTTCATGGACTTGTTCTAATTTTATTCAGCTTCAACTTGAACACGCATATGAACAATTGATGGTTTGTTGCGCAGTTGGCCTCTGGCCTGTTTTGACTGATGATATTGAGCTTTCCCATTGTCTTTTTCCACAGAGGTAGTCAATTTAATTCTTCTGTATTCTGTCTGGCAAGGTCCAATTAGTTGCCATTTATGTTGCTGAAAAAAGGTATTAGCAATGAAGAGGTCGCTGGTCTTGCAAACTTCTATCACATGATCTCCAGCATCATTTCTATCATCAAGGTCATATTTACCAACTACTGTTCCTCCTTCTTTGTTTCCAATTTTCACATTCCAATCACCTGTAATGATCAATGCAACCTGATTGCATGTTTGATCAATTTCCGACTGCCTAAGTTGGTAAAAATCTTCAGTTTCTTCATCTTTGGCCTTAGTAAGTTGGTGGTAAATTTGATTAATAGTTGTATTAACTGGTCCTCCTTGTAGGCATATGGATATTATCGTATCACTGACGGCATTGTACTTCAGGATAGATCTTGAAATGTTCTTTTTGACGATGAATGCAATGCCATTCCTCTTCAATTTGTCTTTCTTGGCATAGTAGACCATATGATTGTCCTATTCAAAATGCCCAATACTAGTATAGTTCAGCTCACTAATGCCTAGGGTATCGATCTTTATGCACTCCACTTCATTTTGATTATTTCCAATTTTCCTAGATTCATACTTTGTACATTCTGTGTTCCGATTATTAATAGATGCATGCAGCTGTTTCTTCTCATTTTGAATCTTGCCACATTACTAAATGAAGGTCCTGAAAGCTCTACTCAATCCAAGTCACTAAGGTTGACTTTACTTCAAGGAGGCAGCTCTTCGGCAGTCATATTTTGAGTGCCTCCCAGCCTGAGGGGCTCATGTTCTGGCACTATATCAGACAATGTTCTGCTGCTATTCGTAAGGTTTTCACTGGCTAATTTTTTTCAGAAGTAGACCACCAGGCCCTTCTTCCTATTCTGTGTTAATCTGGAAGTTCAGCTGAAACCTAGCCACTGTGAGTGACCCTGCTAGTATTTGAAATACCAGTGATATAGCTTCTAGCATCAAAGCAACATGCAAGCCACCACAGTACCACAAACTGGCAGACACGTGGGGATAATAATATGGATAATATATATTTAATAATAACAAATTATTATTATTTAATAATAATATTTTATTAAACGATATAGTTTTATTAAAATATAACAATAATATATATAAATATATAAAAATATATTTATGTAAATATAATAAATATAAATAAATATAAATATAATAAATATACATAAATATGTATATGTATATATATATACCTCTACTAATCAATAGTTGCTAGTATTGAAGAGGTTCTCTGGAGACTATTCAAAATGAGTAAAGAAAATTATCTTCATTGCCCCATTAAGACTTGTATTATGTTTAATTTTCTTGCACATAAAAAGATGTGAATTCATCTTTGTAAACCATTATAATATTGACTTATCATTCTGCAATAGTTTAATTTTAACCATATTCTTTCTCGTTTATTTAAAAACACATTTATTCTCATCCCTGCTCTTCCAAACTGCAGAAACTGAAGGTATGTGTTTTATTCTGACACTACTTTTTAAAATGATTAGGGCTGTGAGGTGGAGGTGAATAGGGGGTCAGTGGAATTTTCCTTCATATGTGTCTGTTTATGATTGGAGCAAGCAATCCTTCCTGTTATTTAGAGAGCTTGAATAATTCTGAATTTTGCTACGGTTCTGAACTAGGGCTGTTATGAATTGTTCAGTCCAAAGGTTACAGTAACAACAAACTTAATGGACTTGTGGTTCCTTCATCTTTCAAAATGTTTTGCAAAACTTACAGAAATCCTTCTCTACTTCTAAAGATGAACATTCTAATTACAGCACGTAGTTTGACCTTCCTCTGAGTTTCAGATTCCAAAAACATATGAATCCTTTAAATGGAACCAGAAAGTAATGAAAGTACAAACTCTGGACCAGAGTCCTTTTTGAAATAGGAAAAGAGAGGATTCTCAGTTTCATTGCAAATTGCTCCTTCATGCACCTTATTCTACCCACTCTGATTCTGCCCATGGGTTTTGCACAAGTGCTCTGAAGGTGTTATGCTCATCTCCCCAGTGAAATGTGCTAGTACGCACTTTCTACTTAGAGGCTGTAAGGCAGAGGGTAGTATAGGTCACAAGAAAACTGGAGAATTGAGGCAATTGGTCACCAACACTAGTTCTCGCTCTCTCTTACACACATACCTATGCGGGTACACGCACATATACACACTTGCAAAAAATTACATAGGATGTTGAGACTCAAGTGGTTAGCGTATCGTTTGGAGGATAACTCTCAATTTTTCACTTCAGTTTGCTGATATAAAAAAAATTTACTCTATTTAATCATGCTATATCACCTACTTAACCCTCACTACCCTGTTGTACCAGATTTCAGACATTCTTCAATCAAATTTGTATCTTTTGTCTTATCCAAAAAAGAGCACTTGTGCAATCATCAAATATTTTTCTTTAAATTGACTTGCCTTTTTTACTTAAGTACATATTTATGAGAAATTTTATGTAATTATTTAAATGAAAAACTAGAATCACTGAAATAAATACAGGGAAAAACAAAAGTAAATACCATCTAAACATAATAATATTTAATTCTAGCTAGGTAGTATTGTCTGCCAAAGGTTCTGGGCCTCAGGCCTTCTCTCTTTTTGGTCAAAAAGGAAAAAGGGAATAAAAGATCAACATTTTAATAATGTGATTCTATAATATTCTCATGTCCTTATGCCACCACAAATCACTTCTAGGGTCACCAGTGGTGAGCAAACCACATTTTGGAAAACAGTCAAGTGTTTGTCTGCATTAAATACCCCATCAACTGAAAATAAGATATCTATTGTTGCATTTATTGATGTACAAAAAAATTACAATTTAGGCATTGCCTCTGTAAAGCAGAATGGTAGAATTAATTCCACATGACTGATATTAATACAAAATTCTTACCCTATTTACTAACTTTGCACATTCCTTTGCATATAAAAATAATCAATACAATTATTTTGCAAGTAGTTACACAGATGATAGAAAGATAGATGATAGACAGATAGATAGTTGTCACTGAGTTGACTCTGACAACAGAACAATATACTGCCTGGTTCTGCATCATCCGCACTATCACTGCCATGTTCTAGTTCATTGATGTGGCTATTGTGCCAATCCATCTCACTGAGGGCCTTCTTTGCCTTTACTGGCCCTCTGCTTCACCAAACATGATGTCCTCCTCCAGCCACTGATCCCATCTAAATGAGATCCAAAGCAAGCAAGTTGAACAGTGTTCTGTTATAATTCATAAGGTTTTCATTGGCTAATTTTCACAAGTATATTCCCAGGCCTTTCCTCCTAGTCTTAGTCTGGAAGCTCCGCTGAAACCTGGCCTCCATGGGTGACCCTGTTAGTATTTGAAATATAGGTGTCATAGCTTCTAGCATCACAGTCACATATAAGTCACCGTAGTATAACAAACTGATGGTGATGTGGCGACACATATAAGGGGTAAAAAATGCACATTTGCTTCTTTGTTGACATTTGCAATTACTGTACTAATTTGGATCATTTTTTCATTTTTTTTGTTCCTGCTCTCCCAGGGACATCCATAAATGATCAGTGTGCTATAAATGGAAAAAATTCAAATTTCAGTTTTTGTCTCCACCCAGAAATATCATGACTTCCACATTGATTTTAGAGGTAAGAAAAATCTCAAAGTTTATTACTTCTAATTTCTTTCTAAAGGTTTGTCTACTTACTTTTTTGTCAATAAGTTATGCCATCCATGATCAAAAGTCCAGATTAAGGAAAGAGAAATCCTGGATATGCTGAAGATTTGAAAGTGAGAAGAGTTAGTGAGAATGAGAACTATTTTCTATTCCATTCCCAAGTGACCATATATTAGATTACTCTAAAAGAGAGAGACATTCAGTGTTATTAAAAGAAAAATATCAATATCAAATATCCCACTGAACAAAAGGTCATGGTATATTTTGGGCTTGCCATGAATTACCTAATCTTAAAAATACAAAAAGGAGCCCTGGTGGCGCAATAGTTAAGCGTTCGGCTGCTAACTGAAAGGACGCTGGTTTAACCCACCAGCAGCTCCACGGAGAAAAGATCTAGCTATCTGCTCCCATAAAGATTTCAGCCTAGGAAACCATATGGGGCAGTTTTCCTCTGTCCTATAGGGTCGCTGTGAGTCAGAATCGACTTGATGGCACACTACCTCAACAACAATAACAAAAATACAAAAAAAAACACAAAGCTGTTTTCTCTCCTGACTCAGGAAATAGAACCAACACAAAATAAGAAAACAGACCAGTCAAATAAGTTATATATAATGCTCTCGACTAAGTCACTGACTCATATTTTAAAAGAATTGTTATTTCCGTAATGGACAACAAGTAGAAATTTACATGTGGATCTTCATATTCTAACATAAGTGACCAGCCTACTCTATTCCATTCTTAATCACCCTGCTCATTTTTCTAACACCAAAACCTTTTATAAAAACCTCAATATTCTCTGCAGGTAAAATTACAGAATATCTATCCGGAAACCTTCATACCAGAATTAAAGAAACTACATTCATTGATCTAACTGATTAGAGATGGAGAAATAACTGGTTGGTTGTATATCCTTTCAAAGAGCACAATGGTCATGTATTCCTTGACTCTCTGCACCGTTATAGATCTACCTTTCTTTATCATAATTTAGCTTTATTTATTTAAGAAAATGAACCCATAAGTATTTCCAAGCCTCTCATAATTGCAATAATGGTTGTAAAGATAGTTTGGTACTGGTGTTCTGAGTTGGCACCATAATTGAAATTTCTTTTCTTTCTCTCCCCCTTTCCCTCTCACTGCCTTCCTTATTTCTTTCTTTAAACTAAACCAAACTCATTGCCGTTGAGTCAATTCCTACGCATAGTGACCCTAAAACATGATTATTGAATACCTGCTATGTATGGGGTGCTGTAGTACTGGGTTTGGTAACTGATAGTAAGGAATAGTGGTTAAGAATACCTGCTCCTCTTGAGTTACAACATCTGAATTTGGAGTCAAGCTCTATCATTTAGTAGCTGTATTACTCAATGAGAGTGGAGTAACACTCTTACTGCATTCTGTATAATGCATACTCAGGGACAGATTATTCAATAGGCAAGGTAAGCACAGTGCTTACCTTGCTTATCAGATCATCTGTAGTGAATAATTTCACATGGGTTTCACCACATCTTTGATGTGTTGTAAACTGTAAAAATGGCAAGTGGGGAGGGGCGTCTGACCTCCTCTAACTTCACAAAGGGGAAGGAGAATCAAGATCAACAGCCCAAGGCTATATTCCTATGAGGCTGAGGTCAGACATACCTCCAGCCTCCAACCATTTTACTAATTCTGGCACTTAACTCTTCCTCCCATAGCACTCTCTACTTCTCTGCTGGATTTGTTGCAATGGCCACACAGAACTCATAGATCATACTCAGAGTTGTGGGGTTTATTAGGGAAGTAACAGGTTACAATTCAGGTTCAAGAATACTCAGATACAGTATTTTGATCAGCCTCTTCTCAGCTGTGCCTGCAGGCAGGTCTCTCTCTGGCCCTCGGCGCTCAACCTGGCCTCTGCTCTTCTCTAGCAAGTGTTACAAAGCTCTTTTAGCTCTGCCAATAAGTACCCAGAGGCAGTGCCTACTCCACCAGTAAGCCTCAGCCTGAAGGCGCTCATCTCTAGCTCCGTGGGTTGGCAAACCTAGCTCCACCAAGTGCTCCTAGGCACCCTACTCTGCCAGCAAGCCTCCTGCCCAAAGATGCTCAGCTTTCTCCCTCTGTTGGCTGGGAAGCCCACTGAGTCATCTCCTTTGAAGCCCACATCTTTGATGTGGTGAAACCCATGTGAAATTGTACACTACAGATTAGTAATAAGCACAAGTAAGTCCGTACTTACCTTACTTACTGGGTCATTGGCCCCCGTAAGGGACTGTAAATTTGAAATGAGGCTTTAATTCTGTAGGAAGGTGCTGTGGAGTTGGGAGAGACACAGATGCCAGCCATATCTAGAAACAGAATCTTTGATATGGTGAAAAAATGTGAAATTGTTCACTACAGATGATCTGCAAGCAAGGTAAACACTGTGTTTACCTTTGCCTATCAGAGAATCTGCCCCTGTGTATACTCTGACAATTTATGCACTCACATGGGAAGTTGGATTTCTTCTGAAGGTTGTTAGATAGATTAAATAAAGACTTTTAGGCAAATCACTTAGCACAGTTCCTGGCTACTCTTAGGCAATTAATAAATGGTGGCTGTTTTGCTAGCTGTCATTACTGTGGTGTTCCTTCCCTCAAGAAGTTTAAAGTCTAGAGGAGTTATGAAATAATGCAATTTAATGATGATGGGCTAAATCCCACAGTAGGAGGAGGTGGGGATACATAAAAAGTCAAGTAAGGCAGCCTCGAGGGGGGACAAGGATGCTTTCCAGGGGAGGTGAATGCCCTGAAAGATTAGTCTAAAAGAGTGCTGATCTGGAGGAAGGTGGTGAGAGCACAGAAGTAGGGATGGGAGAGAGCACTCCAGGCTGGATGTGAAACAGCCCTCACCTGTGTGAGTCTGGTGTTGGCTGGAGTCTGGGGTACAAATGGGACATATAGGATCATAAATAACTGTTCCAGGACAGACTATGGAAGGCCTTATATGTTGTGCTAAGGAGTTTGAGGAGTATCAAGGAAATTTAAGCAGGAGTGTTACCTGCTAGATTTTTTTCCCTTTAAAAAGGTCACTCCTGCAGCAACCTGGAGAATAGATTGGGGACAGGGAGAGGACCAAGATTGGAGGCAGAGGAAAATGGGATAAACCAAGAGATACAGAGAGCTAGAATGGGAGGGATTGGTGATGGATTGGTGACTGATTGATGGAGAAAAAAATCTTTTTTTTCCCCTGGTTTGGACAAATACACAGATCAGATTTAGAGACAAAAATTATAATTTTTTAATTGTTGCTGTAGTTGTGTTTAAAAGTTCAAATACGGAGGAACACATACAAAAATGTAACAATCCTTTGTGATTTCAGCATCTAAAACTTCATAAACACCACTATCTGTAAAGTCCTCATCAGATTTTTCTAGAATAAAAGAAATAGAGCATTACAGATAAAATTGATTCCTCCTGTTCCCATCCCCAGTGTTTATCCTCTTTAACCCTCTTCACAGGCCATCACTGTCAGATTTGATGGGTGGTAAATCTTTTATTTCAATATTTTTGTATGTTTACTACTTATGGATAAATTCATAAACAATCTGTAGTATTACTATGCTATTACTTTTTAAAAAATATTAGATTTATACTATCAGTATTATACTACAGTACAATATAGCATCAGTATATTACAGCTTGCTTTTTTCATTTGTCATTTTTTTGAGATTTATGTTTATTTGTAGAAATAGGTATAATTCATTTATCCTAGCTGCTCTATTATTTTCTGCTATATGAATACAAATTTCTGTATTTTTTTCTTTACCTGTTTGAATGTTATAGAGTTTTTTCTTATTCTTTTGTAGACTACCATTAAAATATTTAACATATTTAACAATGCCCAAGATACTGCTAACCTTTCCCTGGAACAATATATGTACCTTATGCTATTTTACCCTGATCTCTTCCCTCTCTTCTTCCATGTAATAGTTGACTGGAATTTTAGTTCAATCTTGTTTTCAAGCCATAGAGTTAGTTATCATTTTCTTTAGCTATTGTCAGGTTTTATTTGTATTTATAATAATGTTTACTAGTTTCTTTGCTCAATATTGTTTTTACATCTCATTCCTATCTTCTGGGTCTATTCCTTTTTGATGAAATTCCTTTACTGCTGTATTTAATTCCTTTAAGACACATTTTTTCATATTTTTAACATCTCTATAATTGGGATGCACCTTACAATTGAGGGCATATACTGATTTCATTAACAGCATTTTTCTTTTATTTGTGCATCTTACAATTGATGACATCTTAAAACCAGTGAAATATGGTAGTTCATTTAGTAAAGGTCTATGAGCAGGACAACTCTTAGACTTTGTATGTCTAAAAGTATCATTATTTCACCTTTACTCATTAATTTTGAGCATGGAAGTCTAATTTGACAATCATTTTTCTCTAGCACTTTGAAAACACTATTCCATTTGTTTCTGGTGTCTATTGATGCCGTCAATTTAATTGTCACTTCTTTGTAAGGAATTTATCTGTTCTTTCTCATAGCTTTTAAGGTTGTTAAGCCACGTATACGAGTCTGATTGTCCTAAGCCATCCTTATTTCTGAATCCTGGAAGCTGTGCTGAGAAAATGATAGATAAAAATTGAAAATTTCAACAGTACAGTAGTTCTGATGATGATTATGTCAAAGGTGTGGCTGTGGTAGTGGATGACCGAACTGCTGGGTGGTAAAGGGATTTGAGCGTGAAGAGGTTAACAAAAAAAAGAAACCGGTGTATTGGCTAGGGTGTCCAGATGAAGTTGGAAACTACCCAGAATTTCAGGAGTTGTGATAAAGACAGTTGCAAAAATAGAGAGACTGAACTATTCAATGTATGAGAAGAAAAGTTTGAGAAGTTGGTAAAATCTGACACAAATGTTAGACGGAGAAAAAGGTATTAACATGAACCTGTAAGTAACAGATTTTCTCTTGCGAATGAAACAGTAATGACCTCAGGCAGTATGAAGGGTATTGAAATAGTTCGACCCATTCAACGATCTACAAATTGGGTAGAAGGGAATTCCTTAGAAAAAAGATACTAACTTTTTATAATCCCAAATCAAACTGAAACACCTAGTACCATTCCTGATATTTTCCATATTTTTAACTTAGCTTTCAAACTGGCATAATTACAACACTTACTTTTAATTAGAACATTTGTATTAGAATAAAGAATTTTAGACACTTCACATTTCATAAAATTTGCATTTTTGTATTTTTATAAAATTCGTATTTTTATATAACTCTTTGGTTTAGGTTACCCCACTTTAAAGAAATATTACTTAATGGTCTACTTTGAGATGGGTATCTATGTAGGATACTTCAATTTCATTGCTGTTTTTATATACAGCTTTGGTGTATTGACATTCAAAACATGAATATGTCATAGCAAGAGATAAGGTAAATGGAGCTTGAAATATTATTGTACAAGTGATGTTTTTTTTACTTTTGGCTGTCACTGAGTTTATTTCTATTCAAATTTGAGGAAAATATTAACCCCATATTCAGAGAACATCCTTTACTGAAGAGAAGATTCTGCTCATGACTCCATTTGTTCTTAAGTCAATGGTGACTGACGGGAGCAAACCTGCGGTCTGTGGATGCATTTTCTACCAAGTATATTTATTTTCTTATTGCTGACCTAAATTCTGTTGAGCATCATTTCCCAGAATAAATCACTTTCACCTACTTTGAAAATTGGTTGCAGCATGCACTTCAAATCCTTGAAAGCATAGCAGGGGGGCTTTACTCTAGTCCTGGCCACTCAATCTGATAGGCAGATTACAAAGCCTCGTACAAATTCTAGTTGCATAGAAAATTCTGTAAGCAGTATATTCATCATGCCTAACCTTTAGAGTTTTGAATCAACTCCTGATCTTTTCCTAAATTAATATTAAACTAAGAGTATCCCAAAAAGATGTTGAATATCTATCTAAATTCTCAAATATTTTACATTTTGTGGTTTACTCTTCCTTGTCTCGTGCAAGTTATATCCAATTATAAAAGCACAGCACTTCATTTTTTGTCCTTTGTAATCATATCTTCTCTTGAACAACGTATTCTATATAAATTTACAATAATTGTGACCATCTACCCACTATCAGTTAAAAAGATTTCTGCAATTTTTCCATTGTAATTGTATATCCCATATGTCCTTTTACTAGCACTTTCAATCTTATTTCTTTGCACATGTTGAACACATAGGGTAAATCACAAGCCAAAAATAAGCACAAACATAGCAAATGCAATGCTGATTAAAGAAAAAATGATGACAGTGACCACATGGCCCTACATGAAAATCAAGGCCGTTTGTTAGAATTGGGTGGAGTTGAGTACTTTTGCTTTGAATCACTGTTTTTATGCATGGATGTTTGAACAGCTTCTTTACAGTTTTAGATGGAAGCTTCTTCAAAATGAAGCTGGAGGTACAACAGAAGCGCTAAACATGTTATTAGGCCAATTAATTGGGATGGTCCATGAAATCATGACCCTATAACTCTAAACCAAAGAACTAAATCCCATGAGGTTTTCGATTGCATATAAGAAGCCTCAGCAACTTCTCTGTCTCTCTTTTTTGGTGTTGTTGTAAATATATCTATCACAAAACTTTTGCCAGTTTAACTTTTTACAGGTGTACAACTTATTGACAGTAATTACAATAATTGGCTGTGTAACCCTACCCCTAAACAAAATGATTTTTCCATCACTGTTCATTCCCCTACTGATGGTTAAGATTCTGTGTCAACTTGGCTGGGCCATGATTCTCAGTGTTTATATGTGATCACTCCCATGATTGAGTATGCTGAGAGTAGCCAATCAGCTGAAAGGGAGTTTCTTTGGGGGTGTGGCCTGCATCCAAATATAAGCAGACGTTCTGACTTTTTGCTCACTCTGGATCCTGGGGCTGCCTTCTGTTCGTCTGGCCTCCAGTTCTTGGGACTTGAGATCTCAGCTTACCCGCTGATCCTGGAATTCGTTGATTTTCACATCATGTGAGCGGCGTCCTGCTTTCTGACCTGACGGTCCTGGGTTCGCCAGCCCCAGCAGCTATGTGAATCAGGAGAAGCCTCTATCCTAATCCACAGACTTGGGACATTCCAGCATCTACAATCACATGAGCTGTTTTTTTTTTTTTGAATCTCTCTCTGTATATATTTATATGCTTTACTGGTTTTGCTTCTCTAGAGAACCCAGCCTAAGACATCCCCTTTCCCCCACTCACTTCCCCAATAACCACGAACAAACTTTTGTCTCTATATATATGGCTTTTCTTGTCTTTTTATTTAAATGAGGTCATACAATATTAGTCCATCTGTAACTGACTTATTTCACTCAGCATAATGTCTTAAGACTCCATTCATATTGTTGCATGTATCGAGACTTCATTTCTTCTGCTGGCGAAAGTAGTATTCCATTGTATGTATGTACTACATTTTGTTTATCAATTCATCTGTTGGTGGGCATTTAGGTTGTTTCCACCTTTTGGCTATTGTGAATAGTGCTGTATGAACATTGGTGTACAAGTTTCTGTTTGAGACTCTGATTTCAAGTCTTTTGGGTATACACCTAGGAGTGAAATTGCTGGTTCATATGATAGTTCTATTTTTAGATTTTTGAGGAACCGCCACACTGTTTTTCCACAATGGCTGTACCATTTTGCATTCCCACCAGCAATGGATAAATGTTCCAGTTTCCCCACATCTTTGCCAACATTTGTTATTTTCTGCTTTTTTTTTAATCTTAGCCACTCTTGTGTGAGTGAAATGGTAGTGTCTGGGGTCTTAAAAGCTTGCAAACAGCCATCAAAGTCATGACAATTAGTCTCTATTCTCCTGAAGAAACAGAGGAAGAAGGAGAGTGAGGAATAGGAGGAGGATATGGAAAGTGTGGCTAATTGCCTCCATGAACAACTATCTCCTTTGCTATGAGACCAGAGGAACTAGATGGTGCTCGGCTACCATTAATGAACATTTTGAGCAAAGATTCTATAAAAGGATCCTCATCAAAAAAGGGAATTTCAAATTTTCATGGACTCCAGACTTTCTGGAGCCAAGGAGCCTGGAAGAGCGCTTTAAAACTATTGCCCTGAGATAATCTTTAAACATTAAACCAAGTATTTCCCCTAAAGCCTTCTTAAAACCAAACAATAGTTTAGTTTAATTAGTAAAAAATATCTGCCTTGACCATTACATGCCTTTAAGAAGAATTATCTATATGGGATCAAAGTGACAACAGCAACTTAAAAGATTAGATAGGAACCATAGGGGGCAGTGAGTTTATGTTAATGGGGGAGGAACAACTCAGAAAAGGAGGGTGGAATGGTCACACAATTTGAAGAATGTAATCAATGTTACTGAATTGTACATGTAGAAATAATTGAATTGGTGTATGTTTTGCTGTGTATATTACCATCAACAACAACAAAATAAAATAAAAAGTAAAACTGGATACACAGACATATATTGCGATCTGTTATTGTTGACTACACAGTCCATTAGCTGGTGCAAGTAAGCTCTAAGTCAAATATCTCTCTCCTCTTGGCTTGTTGCTGATGTCGTGTTTGTGTGTGTGTGTGTGTGTGTGTGTGTGTGTGAACATAAACTTGACTGCTAGTAATTACCCTGCACTATAAAAATGCATTAATATTGTTGCTCAGAATTACAAGATTAATACATGTTTATTTTAGAACATTGGCAAATACAAATCCCAAACAGGAATAAAATCCCAATACATAGGAAAATATGTTGTTACAATATTGGTATATGAATTTGGGAGTTGAAAGGATATTTTCAAACTATTTTTTACAATTTGATTCCTCTTAATAATAATCATGAACACTTTCTCCTATCATTAACTGTTCTTCTAAAATTGTGCTTTTTTTATGTACTTCATATACTGTATCTATGATGGTTTTTTTTTTTTTTTTTTAAACTCTATCAAGATGTTCTGGTGACACTATGTACAAATGAAGACTGTAGTATGATACCAAACAAACCAAACCCGTTGCTGTCGAGTTGATTCTGACTCATAGTGACCCTATAGGACAGGGTAAAACTGCCCCATAGGGTTTCCGAGGATCAGCTGGTGGATTCAAACTGCTGACCTTTTAGTTAGCAGGCAAGCTCTTAACCACTGTGCAGGCAGGGATAAGTATGATAGATTATATAAGATCCCATGTCTAATTTCCCTTTATATAATTCCTATACTATCTAACACAAATCAGTCAATAATTTTCTAAAGGTATTTTCATTATTATACAATTCTTATTCATGTTCCTTTCTGATGTAATAATGAAACAAAATCTTAAATTTTGTTTTCTACAGAATTTGTCTTTAATTATCTTTGCAAATTTCATATAGTGTTGATAAAATTAAGTGACCCCAAGATATCTTAAGGTAAGAGATATCAACCTTAAATAGTTATCTCCTTTAGTTAGGACTTTGAAATTTATTTCTTTCAATAAACTCTGTTTGGTCAAAATTACTAGAAATATAGCTGTAATTAATTACAGTGTAATGGTTTTTGAAATTTCTCTGGTAAGTGAGAGTTCCATAACAGCGAGAAAAATACTGTGAAAGGCAGTTGGCAGTCATGGCTATGCATCACTCAGAATGTCCCTTCAGGAGAAACTTGCTGTGAGGACTTCCCTGACTGTCTCCAGCTGCCATACCTTTATGATCTAATGTAGCATTGGGTGGTAGACCTGCATCACAGCCTGAAAGCCTTCCTTTCCTTCTTGCTCCCTCTCCCTTTTGTCTTTCATAAGAATGTTCCCCAATAAATCACTTTCACTTCTTATTTTGTCTTGGTATCTGCTTCCAGAGGACTCAAACTGATAGTTTTTATGGACCTACGAAGTTGTTTATGGTGATGCAAATGGTTAAGGCAGCCAACTGCTAACTGAAAAGTTGGAGGTTTGAATCCACCCAGAGGTGTCTAGGAAGAAAGGCCTGGCAATCTACTTCCAAAAGAAAATCAGCCATTGAAAATCCTATGGAGCACAGTTCTACTTTGACACACATGGGATTGTCATGAGTCAGAATTGACTCGATGACAATCAGAAACTAAATTGTTCATAATTATAGTAGTCTAGTAAGGAGCCCTGGTGGTGCAGTGGTTAGAGTGATCAACTGCTAACCGAAATGTTGGCAATTTGAAACCACTAGTGGCTCTGTGGGAGAGAGATGTGGCAGCCTGCTTCTGTAGAGATTTACAGCCTTAGAAATCATATGGGGTCTCTACGAGTTGGAATCGACTCCATGGCCGTTGGTACTCATTGAGGGGTATGGTCAGTATTGTTTAACACATTATATTTACTATTTTTCATTCGTTCAAAAACCAGCTGTCTTTGCATACATAAAATAAATATCAAGAACAAGTTAACATGATCCAAAGGATGATAAAAATTAACATTATCTCATTAATAAAGCCCACTCCAATGAAGTCAGTAAGACATTTTTTTCAATTGCTAAAAAAAGTTTTGACTAGATGTTCTTGTATTGTAATTGAAAAACTACCAAGTTCAGGCTATAGGATAATGAACAGGAAACATGTTCCAGACTTGAGGGCTCAGCAGCAAGATTTTTCTGGTCCCCACCCAGTTGCCAAGCTCTAAGAAGAGACATTAGGAAATCCCATTCACTGTATTTTCAAAATACTATCAATTCCAAAGGTTTTGTGGTCAAGAAATTCCCACTTCCCGTTGACATTTTGAGGAGGCCGCAAGGGTTTGGCAGCGTAAAATGAGTTCTGAATGTAGCCAAATTACTACCATTATAGTTCTTTGGGAGGGTAAGAATAGACTTCAAATGCCTCCCCACTAAGATACATTTTAAAATACATACAGTCCATCAGGAATAGTTTTATTCATAAATTAGAAATATATTTCATAGCTACATTTTAAAAGAAAGGAGAAAGCTTACATATAAAAAACAGAAACAAGGAATTAGAAGAAGCAGAAACATATGAACTCTTCACAATAGCTCATAGTTCAAAGTGAAGGATAAATCAAGAGATGCTGAACAGAACGCAGTGCTTCAGAAATCTGCTCTCAAACCAGTTAGAGCAGTAACAAAAGCACTATCTGGAAACCAAAAGGCAAGCATGAAGCTTGTTTACTTGAGATTTTCCTTCCACTTTCTCCAAGTCCAGCTAGGCTCTGTCAATTATCTGCTGTGTTCAAGTCAACCTTGCTTCGATATCGATCCCTGCTTCTCTCAGAAACTAGGTAAAAGTTCATGACGGAAGCAACTTTAATTCTTCAGTTATCAAGCTGTGCCTTTGTCCCTTCATTATCCATATGTCTTTCCTGCTTGTATCATATCCTCCAGGAATTTTCCCATAGACTAGGTCGGCCTCCCAAACTCTGCTCTGGCTGGATCCCCATGGACTACGTACATTCTCCATGATAACACTGAGCACATTATCTCCAAATATTTGTCTGCGTCTCCCTCGACAGTAATATCTTTAAGGACAGGTATCTGTATTCTATTCATCATTGGACTCGCATTGCCTTGTCTTGTTCCTGATTGGCACTTGAGGAATGTTTGTTGCAATTAGAGTCACCAAGTACCACTTTGAGCCAGATGATTGAGATCTTGATCTCGCTTTCCAGAAAATTTATTTCCAGCAAATAAATATAGCCTAATTAAGTAAGTTGTCTTATAATAATGTCTTGAGATTTTTTGCTCCAGCACTAGGTCTGTATTTTGACCTACTGTATTAGCTGACTTACTGATCATTAAGAGTGGAGCCTTGCTGGTGCAATAGTGCAGGTGCCCCTGTGAAGTACCTCACAGCAAGTTAAAGAGGAGAGTTCTGAACAATACGAGCTCAGCCTACCAGATGGGTGGCAGACACCCACACAGATGACATGCAGAGTAATTTATTAAAAAATAAGCTTTTAGGAGGAGTTTTCCATTATCTACTTTTTGTCTTTTTTTAATCTCAAAATGGAATTTTATTCTGAAATTTCTTAAATGAAAAAAATTATATTTCAAATTAAATGTTACATTAATCTTATAGAGGAAATCTCTTTTTTACTCCAATGTGGTCAATATCTATGAAGTCCAAAATGTGAACACCAGAGCCCTCAGGTATCTGGAGAAGTAACTTAACTTCAAAATTTTGTCCTGTGGTGCTTCAAGTGTTGCAAGTTAGGAAAATCACAAGAAAGCTCCTTCTTTTACGATAGTATCAAAGTCTTATAGCTGTCACCATAAAGCAAAAAAGCTCCTTTTAAATAATATTTCTCAAGTAGTAGTACCTAAGTGTGATGTTCACTTTCTTCTAGAATAACACCTTTTTCTAAGTCATAAATCTTTTTTCAATAAAGAATCTGTTGATTCAGTCCCTGGATAAATAAAGCACTACTCAAGAAGAAGAACAAAGTGGGAG
>NW_004443968.1:3917300-3940574 GCF_000243295.1 Trichechus manatus latirostris
TGATGGAGCAGTAGAAGGATGGGATGCAGAACTAAAATTCTAGTAAGAAGACCAGACTTAATGGTCTGACTGAGACTGGAGGCGCCCTGGAAAGCATGGCCCCTGGTCTCTCTATCACCCCAGAACTAAAACAATTTCCGAGGCCAACTCTTCAGACAGGGATTGGACTGGACTGTGGGACACAAAGTGATACTTGTGAAGAATATGCCTCTTAGTCAAGTAGATACAAGAGACCAAAGGGGCGGCTTCTGTTCAGAGGTGAGATGGGAAGGCAGAGAGAGATAGGAGCTGGTTGATTGTTCATGGGGAATCAGGTGCGGAGGGGAGGAGTGTGCTGTCGAAGAATGGGGTGAGCTGTTGGGGTCTCATAACAATGTAAGTAAAAAAAAAATTCTGTATGAGAGACTAACTTGAAATGTAAACTTCATTTAATTACAACAATGAAAAAAATTTTAAAAAAAAGTATCTGTTGATTCAAATATTTAAATGTATTAAATATTTGGTTTCAATTTGTGTCAAGTTATTGCATGGACAAAAACCATAGTAATAATAACCACCATTTTTATCATGCACTACACTTTATGTATGTGTGTATATATATATATGTATACAAACCTATTGCTGTCAAGCCTGTTCTGACATATATAATTTAAATTATAAATTTATGTTTTATAATCCTCATGACAACCCTGGAGATAAATATTGCCATCCCTATTTTAGGGTTGGAAAGCTGAGACTCAGAAATTTAAGTGACTTGAACATGTCACAGATAATGAATTGCAAATTGACAGTTGAATCCAGAATTTTATTTTGCATATCCAAACTGAATGGCCTTAATACCTTGCCTAATAATTTGTGGTGTCATGTGAAAGTGTAGACCAATGGACAGAGGAGTTTCGATCTGGATCAATAAAATGTGAACATTGAGTGCGTATGCGTTTTAAAATACCTTTTTCATTGTTCGAAGACCAAAGATTAATTTTTGAAAAATAAAACCAACCTAATAAAAGCTACAGCATTTCATTGAACAAAATTCAGATTATCAATGATACTATTGATAAACTAATCATGTTGTGCTCATTTCTTTCTTTTTTTTAAACACAATTTTATCAATTGTACTGTACAGTTTTGTTGAAACCATGTGGCAACTCTAGTAGATCTAAACTGAATCATGAAAAACCTTTCATGACTAAATAGAAAGCTAGACAGTGCAAAACATAGACTACAATGGAAATCCGGTCTTTTAGGACAATGACCAAAAACAAAGAATTAACCCAAAAGTAGGTAAAGGAAGATTCATTTAAAAAAATCTGATAAAAAATGCAAATGATGGATGAAAACAGTGGAAATGCATTACTCTTATGGCAGTGAATTAGTTAAACCTTGAAATGATGGACCTCTATAGAAAAAGTTTTAAAAAGTTTTGTTACACATAATTATTTGTATATTTTTAAATCAATGTAGGATTAACTTTCAGCTCCAACCCATTCTGAAAGTGCCTTGTTTGCCAGAAATGAAGTAGTGTTAAACACTTCTCATTACCACAACTCAGGCAGAACCCAGAGATGCCTGAGCAAGTCTCAAGTGTCCACCTATAGAACATACAGATGGTAAACGTAACTGCCCACGCTAGAAAACTAGGAGTGAGCATTGTGCAGGGGGTTTTAGATGGAAGAGAAGTCTCCTCAGCATTATAGTTGATAAAAATTATGTGCTTAATACAACCTTTGAACAGTTGCAAAAAAAAAGTTACTGAACATGTTCTGTAAATAACATATGGATTCTGAGACAAGAAAATTCCCAGTTACTGCTAGCCTTGGATAGGAGCTGAAGAGAATAGCTAGACTTGGTGGGTCCCCTCCCTCTGAAAATTCATGTCAAGACTTTGATGCCCAGAAAGACTTGGTAGTATCCCGTTTACAATCCGAGGGATTTATCAGATATTTGCAATCAAAGCTTAAAGAAATACATAAGGCATTATTAAGCCACACATTTACTGTATGTAAAAACTTCTGCTGTTATTGTTGGTTTGTTTTAGAGACTTCATCTAAATGGGAAGAAATTGAGCAGAATACTTTCACAGAGCATAAGGCACTATTTAAGGAGAGAAGAGAAGCAAACATGAAACTGAAATTTTCATAACCAAGAAAAAGATAAAAGAAAATAGTTACCCTTTGTTTAGTCTCTGTTAAAGAACAAATACTCATAATTAAACTGTAATGGAATCAAAATGTAGTTTGGGATATACAACCCAAGTGGCCTCCAAGATAAATTATAGTACTCATTTCTCTATTGTTGGTTTCTTCTCCCCAGTATCACCAAGAAGCCGGACTGTGGAGATTCTGTACTTCTATGTCACCACTAAGAAGGTTCTCATATGCCAGCAAGCTTAGCAACTTGTTTGAGTCTGGCCACTTGCTCACCATCTGGAACTACTTCATATTCTCATTGCGGGGGAAAAAAAAAGAAAGAAAGAAACAGGATGAACAAAGCTGCTGGTTGCCGTTTATTTTGTAGAGCGTGCTGTAAGCCTACCCAACCCAGGCATCCCTCCTATCTGGACCCACAATTATTTTTACATTGGCATCAACCACAGAATTACTCCGTAGAAATACACCAAGTCTGGATCCCATGTTATTATTCTAGATTTCCAAGAGAAAAATGCAGTTTATTTTTTAAATATTTAATTTTCAGTCTTTTGTTAAACTGAACAAAATTTCCGCAATTTGCTGTGAAATTTAGGAACGTATGTTCTATTTGTGAGAAAATTTGACCACGGGATTTTTTTTTTTTTTTTCCTAAAGTAGAAAGAGCTTAAATAGCATGTGCTTTGGCTTATACTTTGCCATGAGTTGAGGAAAGGGTGAGTAGTGTACTGATAGACAGACAAAGCTTCACTTGAATTAGGGACATCTGCTTTCACCAAAATGTTTGTCTGTGCTCCAGTATAAATACTAATCATTCTTAAAAAACCAGGTGCCATGGAGCTATTCCGACTCATGGCAAGTCCACGTGTGTCAGAGTAGAACAGCCCTCTGTAAGATTTTCAGTGGCTGATTTTTTGGAAGCAAATCGCCAGGTATGTCTTCCAAGGTGCCTCCAACATTTTGGTTGGCAGCCAAGTGCATTAAACGTTTGTACCACACAGAAACTCCAATCATTTCTTAGGACAAACAAAAATGAGGAAACTGACACAAAAGGCTCTTAGGTTAAAACCTCATCTGTTTAAAACAGGGCTTCTAACCAGTTCAGTTTGATCCCCCGCTGATAATTTGTATTTCACCTAAGAATCACCTGGGGATCTTGCTAAAATGTAGATTCTGATTCAATACATCTGGGGTGGAAATGCAAATTCGCAACAGGGGGTTGAACTGAAGATAACCTTTTTGAACCTGATTTAAAATATGTGGGAACACGTATCTGTTCATGGCTTTATAAAATTCAAGTTTCAGTACGCACTCAACATTGTGATCTATAACTAACACTGGATAATTAATTAATTGAAAGAGAGAAAAAAAAAAAACCCTTAAGATGATATAGTGCTTTGGACTATAAAAATCTCTAGGTTTTATACTTAAAAATTATTGGCCTTAACTCTTCTGAAAGATTTTGATTGCTTCTTCCTTGTTGACCTCTCTAGAATAGGGGTCAGTAATTAAGGCACACGTGCCAAACAAGGCCTGGGGACTTATTTTCATTGACATGCATGCTAGTAGAGAGAATAATCACCAGCTGCATTTGACAGCATGTGAGAATGTGTGGGTGGAAGAACCACTTCCCCCACTTATCTTCTGCCTGGTCTCAATATCACTATTCCCCACCTGGCTCACTAGAATAGCAGGTGCTACCAACTTGGCTCACCACTTGTTAAGAGATGTCAACCCCATCTGGGCTCATAGTCCTCGGACCATGGGCAAAACATGTGAGGGATTAGGAAGGTAGAAAAATGAAACCTACATTTATTGAGTACGTTCTACCTGTGATACAGCCTTTACAATCTTCAGAGAGGTTAAAGAACTTTCTCAGAATGACAGAGCTGTAAGTTATTGGTTTGGAATTTGGAAGGATAGCTTCAGACTCCAAAGTCTATTATCATTTTACTATATCTGGTTCCATGTCTTCCTGAAGAAATAATTATCCTTTAGTAGAAATATCTTAAGCTGTTATCTGCAGCAAGTACTGTTATATATGTTGGCTGTTTATCATGAAGAAAGTGTTTTGTGATAAAGTGTTTAGAGATCTGAGTTAAAAAGCACCCTCTCCCCTGCCACTGGACTTCTCAGAGTCATTACTAGATTAATGTACATTATGACTCTTCTAAGGAAGGATCTAGATGGTTGGGCTCCTACAATCTACATCTAGAGATTTGAACTGGTTCATTCCAGTTTGAACCCCTGCTGAGAATTTGCCACTTCCACCCCGGATTCACTGAATCAGAATCTCCAGTTTAGCAATATCCCCAGGTGATTCTTATGTATAATAAATTCTGAGAACCACTGATCTACTAGTGGTTCTCAGACTGGTTCCTAACCATCAGCATTGGCATTGCCTGGGACTTGTTAGAAATGAAAATTCTCAGCAGGGGTTTGAACCAGAATGAACTGGTTCGAGGCCCTGTCTACATCCTTCTGAGGTGCATCTGTTACTCTCTCCTTTATTCAGTGAGAATACCTGTACCATTTGCTGTCAAGTTGATTCTGACTCATGGTGACCTCATATATGTCAGACTAGAACTGTGTTCCATAGGGTTTTCAATGGCTGATTTTTTGGAAGGAGATCATCAAGCCCTTCTTCTGAGACACCTCTGGGTGAACTCGAACTTCCAACAGCTGAGCACATTAACTGTTTGTACACCCAGGGACTCCAAATCAGTGAGAATAGCAGCGGCAAAAAAAAAACTTTAAAATATCTAAGAAGTCTATTCTACTTATCAAGGGCAAAGAACAGCTCCGTAAAATTGTATTGTAATTATAAATGATGTTAACATAGTAAGTTATGAAATGAAAAGTAATTGAATGGAAGAAGGTTTATTTATCTACACAACATAAAGCTTGTTGATTGATTTTGAACTAACCTATTGGTTTGATATTTGGATGTGACATCTTCAGATTATTTTATTCACAAAAATTTAATTGGCAAATGTTGTTATGGCAACAAAACCCACCCGAAATCCAAATAAAGAGTGCTGCATATTTAAGTACGAAAGAATGCTGTTGTGTGAATACAGCTCTAATCACTGAAAACTGTTAATTTATTATTAAAATGAAAATTTTAGGGTCTGTAACAGGCCTGGCATAATAGTGATACAGAGAATTTAGTATGGCCTTCAAGGGCCTCTCTGTCTAGAAGGAGTAATAGACCTGTTAACAACAAATATAACAATGTGAAAAGTGACATTATTGGGCAAGGTATCAGACTATGCTCCCAAACTAGCCCATATCAAATGCCTGTATCACAGAGCCAATTAAATGGCAACATTCTAGCCTGTTGAGAATTCAGTAGAATTCAAAATTAATCACGTGTTTGCTATGTCTGAGGCCTAAAGTGTTGCCCACTTTCCATGTTCTTGGCTATCAACTACCTTTGTATAGCTTTTGGTCAGCCAGCTGCTGGTTTATAGCCTGTTTTATGCCAGCCCCTAAAAGATACAGATGTTTTGTTATCTGCCTCTGAGATCTGAGTGTTGACGAGGGGCCCAGTCTGTTATACTTGGTCACTGGCTGTGGACTGTTCCTGCCAATCTTTACTTTTGAACACTGGGCTCCACTTCTGTTTTGATATATCTTACGCTGCCCTCTGCTACCTCCTGAATTAGATCTTTTGGAAAATTAGTGCTTTATTTGATATTACACCTCTAATCATTCTACTGTTTATCTTTTCTTCTATTTCCACAGTATCCTCTGGTTATGGCTGGGTAATCTGTATCAACACCCAACTCGGAGATGCAAACCTATACACAAGGATCTATGGAGGCATTGGGAAGAAACCTCTAACTCAGTCTTTAAAAAAAAAAAAAAAAAATGAAACCAAACCCATTACCATTGAGTCGATTCCGACTAATAGCGACCCTGGAGAACAGAGTAGAACTGCCCCACAGAGTTTCCAAGGAGTGGCTGGTGGATTCAAACTGCAAACCCTTTGGTTAGAAGACATAGTTCTTAACTACTGTGCCACCAGAGCTCTTCTGAGCTTCCTCAGGCAGCCCTGAAGAATGAATAAGAAGATTTCTGCAAGGAGGTAGTGAGGATGGAGATAGGGAAATGGAAAGACATTTCAGATGGAAGGAATAACATATGCAAAGACACACAATGATAGAAATGAGCAGTAAAAAGTTATATAAGACTAGAGCATAGGATATTAAGGAGAGAGGCAGAAGATGTGGTGGAACATGCCAAAAACTCTGTATATAGCTTATGGACATTTAATAGCAAAAGGATTTTATACAGGGTAACAAAATCCAGTATGAATCTTAGTAATTTTACTATAGGAACCCTGGTGACAGAATGGTTAAGTAATCAGCTACTAACTCAAAGGTTGGCTGTCCAAACCCACCCAGGGGCTCTGGAGGAGAAAGACCTGGTGATCTGCTCCCTTAAATATTACAACCTAAAAATCCCTGTGGGGCAGTTCTACTCTGTCACATGGGGTCACTATGAGTTGAAAATCAACTCAACAATGCCTAAAAATAACAACAATTTTACTATGGCAGTGATTCAGAGGGTCCAAAATGGAGGTAAGTATGCTCCTACATGAGAAATTATGTGAGCCTGAACTTGGTAGTTGAACTGACCACCATAAACCAAAACCCAAATCTACTGCTGTCGAGTCGATTCTGACTCATAGCAACCCTATAGGACAGGGTAAAACTGCCCCATAGGGTTTCCAAGGTACAGCTGGTGGATTTGAACTGCTGACCTTTTGGTGAGCAGGCAAGCTCTTAACCACTGCACCACCAGGGCTCTGATTTTACCATAAACATATTAAATTGTGAACACTAGAAAACAGGAATTTTTGTCGGCTTTGTTCACAAGTGTATTTTCTACACCCAGAAGGGTGTCTGACACATAATTTGAATGAATGGATAAATAGGAGAATACTCATTTAGTTATCTAACCATCCTTCAGTTCATCAATTTATCAAACACTGAACACCTATACTGTACTAATCATATCCTAGGCCTTGGAAGAATGTATAAAAGGGAATAATAGAGAACCAAGGGAAGAAATTTAAAGACATAAATATTTAACAGTGGGATAAAGAAAAGTATTACTGAAAGAGACTGAAAAAATGCAGAGAGAGAGGAGATGAAAGAGAACTACATTATTTTTACACAAATAATGCATACTTTCTGTTTTTATTTGCCGGCCATACCCTTCTCCTGTGAGGGATTTTCATAAGCGTGCTATGCTAATTTTTTTTTTTTTAACAGCAACATATGGAAGAGGATTGATATGGCAGGGTAGGGGAAAGGCACGGCCAGCACACAAACACAGAGGGGATGCGTTATTTGCATAAAAATACTATATTTGTCATTCTTAGAGCTAGAGATATGTAAGATTTCAGGGAAAAGGTGATGATCAGTATTTTGGGCCTAGGTCGAGTAATGATACTAACTGGTAATTGTTCATTGGATTTTCTCCATTTTTATTGAGGTATAATTTACAAACAGTGAAATGCACAGATCGTAAGAGTATAGTTGGATGAGATTTGACAAATTCATACAACTTGGTAACTCACATGCCTGTCAAATTATGGAAAATTTCCATCTCCCCAGAAAATTTCCACATTTCTTACTAGTCATTTCCATCTACACGGAGGTGACCACTGATCAGATTTTTTTTTGTCATAGATTACTTTTACCATTTCCTGTCTCTTGTCCTATTATATGCGTATTAGACCATTTGATACTGTGTCACAAATCACTGAGCTTCAGTAATTTCTCTCTCTGTTTCAGTTTGTATAGTTTCTATTGAGTGGTCTTATAAAGTGTCCAATTTGCTGTTAAGCCCGTGCATTTGTGATATTTATTCTGATTATATTATTTTTCAGTTTTAACATTTGCATTTGCTTTTTCTTTTCATAATTTACATTTCTCTGTTCAGATTTCCCATCTGTTCACTCATTATCTTTTTCTTTAAATCCTTAAACATATTTTTAATAGCTGTTTTATAGTTATGTATGCTAATTCCAACATCTGTGTCACATCTGGGTTTGTTTCTCTTCGTTCTAATTCTCCTGGTTATGAGTCACATTAAAAAAAATTCTTCTTTGTACATCTAGTAAATCTTTATTGAATTCTGGACATTGTCAATGCTACATTATTTAAAGTCTGAATTATGCTATTTTTAAAAGCTGCTGAGGTTTGTTCTAGCAGGCAGTTGATTTATTGGCAACTCAACTTTATCCTATTGGGACTTAGTTTTAGGCTTTGTTAGTGCCGTGTGATTGATTACTTTCGTGTAGCCTTTCTAGCCATGGT
Organism: Trichechus manatus latirostris; assembly: GCF_000243295.1. Classification (NCBI taxonomy): domain Eukaryota; kingdom Metazoa; phylum Chordata; class Mammalia; order Sirenia; family Trichechidae; genus Trichechus; species Trichechus manatus. The sequence continues at coordinate 3,925,780 of NW_004443968.1, forward strand.
CTTGGAACTCTCACCCAGGTGATTGGTGGGACTCTGCAGGTAGGGATTAGAAGAGAATTGGTCAATTTTACCATCCCACTGGGCTTGAAATGAGCCATTCTGGAGGTGGGAGAAAGAGACATTCTCACCACCACCAAGGAAGAACAGACAGGAGCCAGCACATCTTTGGACCCAGGATACCTGCGTTAAGAAGCTCCTTGACCCAGGAGACAGAGAAAGCAGCTGTAACCCTGAAGACAGTGAGAAATGGTGGCAGTAGAGACTCGGCAGCAGAGACAAGCAGCAGAAGACGGCACGGTGGGCTTCCCGACCTGTTGGAGAGAGAAAGCTGAGTGCCTTTGGGCAGAAGCCTAGGGTCAGGGAGAGGCGTACCTGGGAGCATGGCTGGGAAGAGGCTGTCCTGATGGAGGAACTGTATCTTTGAGTGCTCCTGAGCCTGAATTGTAACCCGTTACTGCCCTAATAAACCCCATAATCGTGAGTATGGTCTGTGAGTTCTGTGTGGCCATTGCAATGAATTATGGAACCCAGCAGAGAAGTAAAGAGCACTGTGGGAGGTAAGGTTGGTGTCAGAATTGGCAAAGATGGAGAAGAGAGGAGACATATTTGACCTCTGCCTCATAGGAATCAGCCTTGGGCTGTTGATATTAATTCTCTTTACCCCTTGTGAAGTTAGAGGACGTCAGATGCTGCCCCCATCCATTTTTACAGTTAGAATAGATCTGGAAACCCTGGGTGGTGAAGATGATTAAGACACTCAGCTGCTAACTGAAAGGCTGGAGGTTTGAGTCCACCTTGAGGGCCTCAGAAGAAAGGCCTGGTGATCTACGTCTGAAAAATCAATCATTGAAAATCTTATGAAGCACAGTTCTGCTCTGACATATAAGAGATCACCATGAATCAGAACTGACTTGATGGCAACTGGTTTAGCCTAGGTCTAGGGTAGCCCTTAAACTTTAGGACTAACTATTAAGGTATGGTCTTTCTATGGTTTCAACTGAATGACCGGGTTTTTCAGCAAGATGTCTCCACTATGGCTGGCTGGTACTCAAAAGTTCCAGCACTACGTACTCTTTGCAATCTCTATTCATCTCACAGTCCTTCGGTAAATGTTGTTTTCCAAGCTTTGTGGGGTTTCACCCTGTGTATGCACAGCTTATTGTTTCACCAAACACTCTGATGTCTATGGCTCCTTCTGTATGCTGCTTCCTGCTCTTGGCACACTACCGCACAACATCTGGCCACCTACACAACCCTGAGTCTCTATCTCTAGTTTCCTGTGCTGAAGTTTATACAATGTCCCCACTCAGAATGTTGGGGTCAATATAAAGTTAACTTTGTGAATTTCCCTGCTCTCATAGGTCAAACCCTGGTATTTTCTGTTGCCCAATGTCTGAATCAGTGAATTTATACTTTCTGCCTAAATTTATAATTATTTATAGAGGGAGGGTTATTCCAAAACTCAATAATCTGTCATAGCCAGGACTAGAAGGCCTGTCCACTGGAATTTGCAGTTGGGGTATTTTTGCTAACCAGAATCAGGGTAGTTTCAGCATCATAGAGTGGCAAATGTCTGTCCTTCACCTTCTCCCATGACCACCTTCTCTGTTACCCCCAGTCCCCGTAGTCTCTGAGGGCCTTATGGAGGTTTGTTGTATTTAAATCTTATGAAACAGTGTTTATTCATTAGCATTGTTTCTACATAGTTAGCGATGTTCTCATCTTCACCTCTAATACCGTATTTTTCTGTAAGTTACAACCTTTGGCTAATTATATGGCATTTTTGGATCACCTTGAGCAAAAAGGGAAAAGGAGCAGATAAATATGTTGATGATGGATACATTCAGTCATTGCTAAACTAAAATCTGGGTCATTTTCAAGACCACCAAATCGTTGATTCCATTGTTTTTTACTTGCAAATAGTTTTGGTGCTTTCATGTGGACAATCTGTATTCACCAGTTGTTTTGGAGTCACATACACATAGCTTTAAGTTATGCATAACAGTGCACTATGCCAAATGACTGCACAGCTGGAGAGTTCACTGGGGGTAGCAGCTGGGTGAGGATACTCAAAAGATGGGTGGTTACTGAAGGAGTTCCTTCTTGTTTTTGTACCCAGAAGGCTCACTATTAGCATCCTGAAAACACAAAGAAGAGATTAGAGTTTATTGTTCATTTTCTACCCATGGGGAATCCATGTATGTTTATGCCCTAAAGATTGTGCATTTGGAAAAAAAAAAAAAAAAAAAAACACCACTTTCAGTGTGGAATTAACCAAATTGACTATCTTCCCAGTTTGAATTTACTGGATAACTGCTAATCCCCCACTTCACATTGTGCTCTAAAGACTCAGCCAAAGGGTTCTGAAGGCCTGAATTTCCAGGTTTTCTCATCTGTAATACAAACACTAGTTAAAGACATAATATCATTTTATGCCACTCTCAAAGGGCATCTAGCAAAGCTGGCTAGCATTACTGCAACATTTTAATTACTGGTGCTTACCACAATTTGCAGTAATTACAGTTCATTTAGTGAACTGGTTCTTAATTGCAGACACTGCTAAAGTAACAATTGAATAAAAATAAAGTGCACTTTCATGTATGTGTGTGTGCATTTATATATATATATGTATGATTGAGAGAGATGCAAGCTTATAAAGAAATAAAATAAGTTAGCATAGTCTACTAGACCAATTTTCAAAGCAGAGATGTTAAAAGCAGTTCTCTAAACCAAAGGCCCGGAATTAAATTTAATTTATCAGGACAAGTTACTCCACCATTTACGGTTTTCTCATTTCTTTAGCATAATTCCTAATTCTATGCTTCTTTGTATTAAAGGAGGCTCGGTGAGTGAATTTTCATACTAATATAAGTAAACTCTAAACTAACTGCTACTCATTATCAGGTGGTAAATCTTAAAGACAGAGAATTCCCAAGTAAAAAGGATTTCTGGTATAAAAAAATAAAATCTCTGAGACTCAATAAAAACTCTGTTCTTACCCATTTTCACCTCACTGAACATAAATTAATCATGAGATTTTACCCTACCTAAATGTGGGTGATCTGGTGGATGTGAATATTTGGACAATGAGGGGGGAAGCTAAGGAGATGCTAAGAAAAGCTAAACAAAAGTGAACAGAATAGTCAACAAAAGGAAATACTCTTCTGATAAGAGAGCACATTAGGTTCTGATTTTTCTATTAGTCATTGTTTTCTGGATAGCTGGGAACAATTCCCTTAAGCAATCTCTGCCTCAGTGTTCCTGAATACAATTAAAGATAATGTCTTAGTTACCTAGTGTTGCCATAACAGAAACATCAAAAGTTGCTTTAAAGAATAGAAATGTATTTTCCCACAGTTCTGGAGGCTAAGAGTCCAAATTAGGGTCTTGGCCCTGGTGGTTCCTTTCGTGAACCTCTCTCCTAGTTTCTGGTGACTGCCGGCAATCCTTGGTGTTCCTTTGCTTGTAGACGATACTCACATGGCGTCTGTCTCGCCCCTGTGTATGCCTCTGTGTCTGTTCTGGTCTCTTCATAATTCAGAAGTGACTAGGTTTAGGTCCCACCCTACTCTAGTATGATCTCACTAACATAACAAAAGAAAACCCTATTTCCAAACAGGATCACATCCACAGGTACAGGGACCAGAACTTCAATATATATTTTGGAGGGATACAATTTAATCCATAACAGTGTATTGTCTTTTTACCTGGAGAAGTATATGTATTTTGATGATAAAATGGATTATATACCTGACAGCACTTTGAAACACATAAAAGGCACTAGGATGCCTCTGTGGCAGGTTACCGTACTTCTGTGAATTACGTTCAGTTTTATTGAATATTCTTTGCAGTTTGATCCCAAAACTGGGAAGTCAAGGAAGGACTAGGGAGAGTAATTCTATGAGGAAATTCAGTAAATGTAAGGATTAGCCTCTAATTTGTTGTGGAGTTCTGTCATAAAACCATGTCTTCACAAGACAAGTGAATTGGAGAATGGAAGCAATCAAGAATCTGAAGAGTTAGAAGACATATTTTCCCTCTGCTCTCAGGAAGCTTCTTCTGAAAGTGAAAGAAAAACTTAAGCCCTGGGCTAATTTCATGAGTGTTCTCCATGTCAAAATACTCTCAGTTCATTTTGCATAATAAGTTTGACTCTTATATCTAGTTAACATCAAAATTATTGTAAAGCTATCTTCACACCGTTTAAAATGCTAAACATTAAATGAAAAAGATTCTCGTTGACTTCAACAATAAAATAGAAAAGAAGTATTTTTATCCATTGGATACATTTTCAAATTTCTTTGCTAACATGGACTTGAATGAGATAACTGTCTTTCAAAATATTGGTTCCTCTCCTCACAAATATTGTATTATAATTATATGATGAATCTTAAGCAAGTTACTAATCTTTACCTCCCAGTATTCTTGAACAGACTATTTTACATCAAAGCAAAAACAAAACAACAAAATGACCCCCTCTCCCCAAAGAGTTCAGTATTCTGAGTAGATGGTTTGGATGAAGGCTGACAGTAATTTGAAAAATGATGCATCTCTAAGAATGAAAGACAGTTTATTCAGATTAAAATAACATTTTCTTTATTTAAAAATGGAATTCTGGCCCTAACCTTAAAATGAAAAGAGAATCTTGTTTATAGTTTGAATTCCTAGCATCTCATAGAATAGTATGAGTGAGATTGACTTAGTGATAAAGTATAAGTGAAATCTTAATGACCCTTAGTAGTTGTTTGGTCATGGGTAAGTTATTAAAATTTTTGGCCTTAAGCTTCCTATTTGTTAGAATAAAACATTAATAATAATAACCTCCCAGTTGTGTGTGGTTTGCTTTTTTTAAATTAAGATTAAATGAATTTGTATGTTTAAAGCACTTAAAGCAGGGTGGTGTTCATAGTAAATGTGTAATAATAAATGTTAGCTATTATTATAATTAGTGTTATTATCATGTAAAAAACAAATAATTAATCTGGAAATTAGGAGACTTGCACTGTATTCCAGTTTCTTAGCTTACTTTTTATATAAACCTTTCAACCTCCCTGAGCCTTGGATTCACTGTGAAACCAGAGGGTTGGATGATATGATTATCGTGAGGGTTCCTTTTAGTTCTGACTCTGATTACGTATGTAAACTTGAGTTTTATACAGTAATGACTTTGAGTAAAAATTATAAAATATGTAGTGTAGCTTTAGCATCTTAACCTCCTATTTGTTTCCTCCTCTCAAAATTGACTATATACCAAGGGTCTTAGTTTCTTAATGCTGTTGTAACAGAAATACTACAAGTGACTGGCTTTAAATAACAGAAATTTCTTTCCTCACAGTTTAGAAGGCTAGAAGTCTGAATTCAGTACACTGGCTGTCAGGGAAGACTTTCTCTCTCTTGGATCTGGGGGAAGATCCTTAGCTCACCTTCCATAGCCCAGGAGTCATTCTTCAGTTCCTTGACCATCCTCACAGGTGCTTGCTGCTTAGTTTGTGCTTCATTATTTGTATGTCTATGTTGTTTTTTTCATATTTCAAAAGTAATTAGGTATAAAACAAGCCATACATTGATATGGCCTCATTAACATAACAAAAACCCATTCCTAAATGGGATTAAATCCATAGGTATAGATTCCCTTGTCATTGAGTGAATTCTGACTCATAGTTATCCTATAGGACACAGTAGAACCGCCCCATAGGGTTCCTAAGGCTAGTAATCTTAAGCACTTTGCTTACCAGGGCTCCTTACAGATAGAGATGGGAGTTAGAATTCTAACACATATTTTGGGGAGACACAATTCAATCCATAACACCAAGGTCTCCCAGTTATTCTGTGCCATCAGAAGTTTTGCTGAAGTAGTATCTCACTTGTTTTGTAAGTATTTTAGATATATCATTAATTCATTTTGATTCCAAGAAAGGTTCCCCAGCAATGACAAGTGAACAGGCAAGTGCCAACGTTAAATACCACTTCATATGTAACACTTAACTATCAATATAGTACGCTATGGTAACAAATGACTGTCTAATATCAAGATACTACAACAACAATTATTTATTTCTTATTCATGTTAACATGCCAGCTGCTGCTATCTTCCATGGTCAGCTGAAATTAGTGAGAGTTGACTGCATCGTTGTTCCACATGTATTCTCAACCTGGCACCCCAGCTGAAGGAATTGCCATCATATAAATTATTACATTCTCCAGGCAAAGGTGAGATCAAGAGAGCTGGCAGAACCTGAAATTGCTCTTTATGCTTATGCTTAATGTGGCTTATTTTGTGTCCAATCACCTGCCATTGGCTAAATCAATGCACATGGGCAAGTCCAAAGGCAATGGGGTAGAGATGTAAGAAAGGAAGTGGAAGTGAATGGCTGGGAGCAATAATATAGTCTATCATCTCAGTTTTCAAAAGACCTTTCAATTCCTTGGAGCTGTTTCATAAAAACCAAATGTTAACTGACCTGAGGTAATCTTTAAACCTTAAACCAAAAATATCCCTTGAAGTCTTCCTTAAAGCAAACAATACAAAAACCAAATCAAACCTATGGCCTTTGAGTCGATTCCAACTCACAGTGACCCTACAGGACAGAGTAGAACTGCCCCATAGCGTTTGTTGTTGTTGTTAGGTGCCGTCGAGTCGGTTCTGACTCATAGTGACCCTATATACAACAGAACAAAATACTGCCAGGTCCTGCGCCATCTTCATAATATTTGCTATGCTTGAGCCTATTGTGGTAGCTACTGTGCCAATCCATTTTGTTGAGGGTCTTCTTGTTCGCTGACTCTCCACTTTACTAAGCATGATGTCCTTCTCCAAGGACAGGTCCCTTCCGATAACAAGTTCAAAGTACGTAAGAGGCAGTCTTGCCATTCTTGCTTCTAACGAGTATTCTGGCTGTACTTCTTACAAAACAGATTTGTTCCTTCTTCTGGCAGTCCATGATATATTCAAGATTCTTCACCTACACCATAATTCACCATAATTCAAAGGTACTAATTCTTCTTTATTCATTGTCCTGTTTTCACATGCATATGAGACGATTGAAAATATCATGGCTTGAATCAGGTGTACCTTGCTCTTCAAAGTGAAGTCCTTGCTTTTGAACACCTTGAAGAGGTCTTTTGCAGCAGATTTGCACAATGCAATAGTCCTCTGATTTCTTGACTGCTGCTTCCATGGGTGTTAATTGTGGATCTAAGTAAAATAAAATCCTTGACAATTTCAATCTGTTCTCTTTTTAGCATGATGTTGCTTATTTGTATAGTTGTGAGGAATTTTGTTTTCTTTATGTTGAGGCATAATCCGTACTGATGGTTGCAGCCTTTGATCTTCATCAGTAAGTGCGTCCAGTTCTCTTCACTTTCAACAAGCAAAGTTGTGTCATCTACATATTGCAGGTTGTTAACGAGTCTTCCACCAATCCTGATGCCCTGTTCTTCTTCGTATAGCCCAGCTTCTTGGATTATTTGCTCAGCATACAGACTGAATAAGTATGATGAAAAGATACAACCCTGACTCACACCTTTCCTGACTTTAAACCACAAAGTATCCCATTGTTCTGTTCAAACAACTGCCTCTTTGTCTAGGTACAGGTTCCTCATGAACCCAATTAAGTGTTCTGGAATTCTCTTTCTTTGCAATGTTATCTATAATTTGTTATGATACACATAGTCGAATGCCTTTGCATAGTCAATAAAACACAGGTAAACATCTTTCTGGTATTCTTTGCTTTCAGCCAAGGTCCATCTGACATCTGCAATGATAGCTCTCATTCCACGTCTTCTTCTGAAATCTGGCTTGAACTTCTGTCAGTTCCCTGTCGATATACTGCTGCAGCCACTTTTGAATGATCTTCAGCAAAATTTTACTTGCATGTGGTATTAATGATGTTGTTTGATAATTTCCACATTTTGTTGGCTCATCTTTCTTTGAATGGGCATAAATATGCATCTCTTTCAGTGAGTTGGCCAGGAAGCTGTAATCTAAATTTCTTGGCATAGACAAGTAAGCACTTCCAGCGCTGCCTCCCTTTGATGAAACATCTCAGTTGGTATTCTGTCAATTCCTGGAGACTTGCTTTTCTCCCTTCCCCTCAGTGCAGCTTGGACTTTTTCCTTCAGAACTTTATTGGTTCTTGATTATATGCTGCCTCCTGAAATGGTTGAACGTCAACTAATTCTTTTTGGTACAGTGACTCTGTGTATTCTTTCCATCTTCTTTTGATGATTCTTGCATTGTTTAATATTTTACCTGTGGAATCCTTTGATATTGTAACTGGGGGCTTGAATTTTTTCTTCCGTTCTTTCAGCTTGAGAAATGCCGAGTGTATTCTTCCCTTTTGGTTTTCTAACCCTAGGTCTTTGCACATTGCATTATAATGCTTTATCTTCTCAAGCTGTCTTTGGAAATCTTCTGCTCAGCTCTTTTACCTCATCATTGCTTCCACTTGCTTTAGCTACTCTACCACCAGGGCTCCTAACAAAGCAATAGTTTAGCTTTATTAGTAAAGAAGGTCTACTTTGAGCATTGTGCTCTTTAAAAAAAAAAAATATATGGGATCAAAGACAACAGCAAGTGGAAAGTTTAGACAGAATAGACAGGAAGCTTAGGGGCCAGTGAGTTTGTGTTAATGTTATGTTATGTTAATGTGAGGAACAATTCAGAAAAGGATGGTGAGAATGTTTGCACAACTTTAAGACTGTAATCAATGTCATTGAATTGTATATGTAGAAATTGTTGAATTGGTGTATGTTCTGCTTTGTATATTTTCAATATAAACAAAAATAAAAAATATACATTTTTTAAAAAGCCAAATCCTTCTGAGCTGACTCAATTCAAATATTTTCTTCTCCATGAATCCTTTCTTAATTTCTTCAGTTGTATTAGTCAGTGGCTAATTGATCACTCATTTGTACAGCATCATATACATATTTCTCTGATGACACATATCACAGTGTGTTATAATTAGATACAGTATTAAGGACTGAATTATGTCTCCCCAAAATTTATGTTGAGAGCCTAACCCCTGTTCACATGATTGTGAGCATGAACTTGTTTAGAAAAAGGGTCTTTAAAGATGCTATCAGTTAACATCAGGTCACACAACAATAGGGGGTCCTAATCTGATCTGAATGGTGTTCTGTAAAATAGGAGAAGAGACACAGAGAGATAGACAGAGGGAAGACAGCCATGTGATGACAGAGTTAGGCTGCAGCTGCAAGCCAAGGAACATCTGGAGCCACCAAAAGCTGAGAAAGACAAGAAAAGATCATCTCTTAGAGACTTCAGAGAGCACATGGCCCTGCCAACACCCTGAATTCAGACTAGTAGACTCCAGAACTGTAAGATAATAATTTTCTGTTCTTATAAGCATCCCAGTTTGTGGTACTTTGTTATGGCAGCCCTAAGAAACTAATATGCTGGTAAATGTTTAAAACACCAATCTCTGTGAGGAAGAAGCCATAATTTATCATGTTTGCCAATTTGCATGATGTAAATATTCCTGCCATGGCTGATTTTAAGCAATGAGCATGACATTTCAGAACATGGAATTGGGAAAAACTGTACAGTAGCACAACACTATATATTATTTCCACTATATATATAATAGATGTAAATAAACTCACAAGCATAGATAATATGTGTTACTATTATTTAAATATAATTTATTTAATTGTAAATATATATAATTTAATTTTAGTAATGTCAGTGTTTAACAACCGGCTTGCAAAATTCCTAGAGTTCAGCAAATGGTTATCCTGAGCAGGTATAAGATGGGCTCCAGCACATCACTGAAATTTTGATGTCAATATGTATTTTTTCTGCCAAAGACTGAATGTTCTTCAAAGGCAAGTGTTGTGTGTTAATAATTTTTTTATTCACAATGCCTAACATGGTGTCTGGATGTTTGCAGCTGTTTCTTCTCATTTAAAGTCGTGCCACATCAGCAAATGAAGGTCCTGAAAGCTTAACTCCATCCACATCATTGAGGTTGACTCTACTTTGAGGAGGCATACCTTCCCCAGTCGTATTTTGAGTGCCTTGCAACCTGAGGGGTTCATCTTCCAGCATTATATCAGACAGTGTTCTGTTGCTATTCATAAGGTTTTCACTGGCAAATTCTTTTCAGAAGTAGACTGTCAGGTCCTTCTTCCTAGTCTGTCTTAGTCTGGAAGCTCAGCTGAAACCATTCTGCCATGGGTGACCCTGTTGGTATTTGAATACTGGTGGCATAGCTTCCAGCATCACAGCAACACACAGGCTCCCACAGTACGACAAACTGACAAGAAACTATGAATCTAGGAAAATTAGAAATCGTCAAAAATGAAATGGAATGCATAAACATTGATATTCTAGGCATTAGTGAGCTGAAATGGACTCTTACTGGTCATTTTGAATCGGACAATCATGTGGCCTACTATGCCGGGAATGACAACTTGAAGAGGAATGGCATTGCATTCATCATCAAAAAGAACATTTCAAGACATATCCTGAAGTACAGCACTGTCAGTGATAAGATAATATCCACACACCTACAAGGAAGACCACTTAATACAACTATTATTCAAATTTACACACCAACCGCTAAGGCCAAAGACGAAGAAATTGAAGATTTTTACCAGCTTCTGCAGTCTGAAATTGATAGAACATGCAATCAGGATGCACTGATAATTACTGATGATTGGAATGTGAAAGTTGGAAACAAAGAAGAAGGATCAGTAGTCTGAAAATATAGCCTTGGCGATAGAAATGATACCGGAGATTTCTTGATAGAATTTTGCAAGAACAACAACTTCTTCATTGCAAATACCTTTTTTCACCAACATAAACAGCAACTATACACATAGACCTCACCAGATGGAATACACAGGAATCATATTGACTACATCTGTGGAAAGAGACCATGGAAGAGCTCAATATCATCAGTCAGAATAAGGCCAGGGGCCGACTGCAGATCAGACCATCGATTCCTCATATGCAAGTTAAAGTTGAAACTGAAGAAAATTAGAATAAGTCCATGAGAACCAAAGTATGACCTTGAGTATATCCCATCTGAATTTAGAGACCTTCTCGAGAATAGATTTGACACATTGGACTGTAATGACTGAAGACCAAACGAGTAGTCAAATGACATCAAGGAATCATACATGAAGAAAGCAAGAGGTGATTAAAACGACAGGAGAGAAAGAAAAGACCTAAATGGATGTCAGAAGAGATTCTGAAACTTACTCTTGAACATCGAGTAGCTAAAGCAAAAGGAAAAAATGATGAAGTAAAAGAGCTGAACAGAAGATTTCAAAGAGCAGCTCAGGAAGACAAAGTAAAGTATTATGATGACATGTGCAAAGACCTGCAGATAGAAAACCAAAGGGGAAGATCACACACAGCATTTCTCAAGCTGAAAGAATTAAAGAAGAAATTCAAGCCTCGAGTTGCAATACTGAAGGATTCTGAGGGGAAAATATTACATGACACAGGAAACATCAAAAGAAGATGGATGGAATACACAGAGTCACTATACCAAAAAGAATTGGTCGATGTTCAACCATTTTAAGAGGTAATATATGATCAGGAACTGATGGTGCTGAAGGAAGAAGTCCAAGCTGCACTGAAGGCATTGGCAAAAAACAAGGCTTCAGGAACTGAAGGAATACCAATTGAGATGTTTCAACAAAGGGATGCAGCACTGAAAGTGCTAAGTCATCTATGCCAAGAAATTTGGAAGACAGCTAGTTACTTGGCCCACTGACTGGAAGAGATGCATATTTATGTCTATTCCCAAGAAAGGTGATCCAATGGAATGTGGAAATTATCAAACAATATCATTAATACCATACGCAAGTAAAATTTTGCTGAAGATCACTCAAAAGTGGCTACAGCAGTATATTGACAGGGAACTGCCAGAAATTCAAACTAGATTCAGAAGAGGATGTGGAACCAGGGATACCATAGTTGATGTCAGATGGATCCTGATTGCGAGAAGAGAATACCAGAAAGATGTTTACCTGTGTTTTATTGACTATGCTAAGGCATTCAACTGTGTGGATCATAACAGATTATGGATAACATTGTGGAGAATGGGAATTTTGGAACATTTAATTGTGCTCATGAGGAATCTGTACATGGATCAAGAGGAAGTTGTCCAAACAGAAGAAGGGGATACTGCATGGTTTAAAGTCAGGAAAGGTGTGTGTCAGAGTTGTATCTTTTCACCATACCTATTCAGTCTGTATGCTGAGCAAATAATCCTAAAAACTGGACTATATGAAGAAGAAAGGGGCAACAGGATTGGAGGAAAACTCATTAATAACTGCATTATACAGATGACACAACCTGGCTTGCTGAAAGTGAAGACGACTTGAAGCACTTACTGATGAATATTCAGTATGGATTACACCTCAACATAAAGAAAACAAAAATCCTTACCAGTGGACCAATAAGCAACATCATGATAAACGGAGAAAAGATTGAGGTTGTCAAGGATTTCATTTTACTGGATCCACAATCAACACCTATGGAACCAGCAGTCAGGAAATCAAAAGACACATTGCATTGGGTAAATCTGCAGCAAAAGTCTTCTTTAAAGTGTTGGAAAGCAAAGATGTCACCTTGAGGTCTATGGTGTTCCTGATCAAACGATGGTGTTTTCAATCGTCTCATATGCATGTGAAAGCTAGACAATGAATAAGGAAGATCGAAGAAGAATTGACATCTTTAAATTGTGGTGAAGAGTATTGAATATACAATGGACTGCCAAAAGAATGAACAAATCTGTCTTGGAAGAAGTACAACCAGAATGCTCCTTAGAAGCAGGGATGGCAAGACTACGTCTCACATACTTTGGACATGTTATCAGGAGGCATCAGTCCCTGGAGAAGGACATCATGCTAGGTAAAATAGAGGGTCAACAAAAAAGAGGAAGTCCCTCAATGAGATAGATTGACACAGTGGCTGCAACAATGGGTTCAAGCATAGCAACAATTGTGAGGATGGTGAAGGACTGGGCAATGTTTTGTTCTGTTGGGCACAGGGTCGCCATGGGTCGGAGGCAACTCAATGGCACCTAATAGTAACAACAACATGGTGTCTGGCATTTGGTAGGCTCAGTTAATGTCAGTTGAATAAATGAGGGAAGAAAAAGTGAATAAATGTCATTGTAGAGAAAAATATGAATGGATTGAAACAGACTTCTTTGGATTGGCATCCCCTATAATGAAGGACATTGTGAAAATCTCAAATTCCATGCACATTTCGCTCATAAGGATGAAAGAAATAAAAAAAGGAAAAACAAAAAAAACCATGTTGCCACATAAGTAATTCATGGATTAAACTCCAGAAATGTCCTTGCCTGTTAAGGATTTATTTTCCCTTTTTGTTAAAATACTGAGCTTTATTAGATAACTCTTTTAGCAATAATAATAGAAATATCTTACTGAGGGCTGTGTCAGGTACTAAGTCATATTATACTATTTTATCCTCATAACAGCTCTATGAAGTATATTATTATCTCCATTTTATGGATGAAGAAATCAAGACTGAGAGAAACTAAATAATTTTCCCAAGATTTCAGAAACAGGAAGAATTGGAAAGAGAATTTTATTTTCAAATCATCTGATTCTAGAGTCTTTTCACTCCTAAGGAACAGAGTTTAAGGAAGATTTTACCTTCTCATTTTACGTGTGCCATTTTAATTATGTTCGTAGTTTCAGACATTCATATTTTATATTTAAAGCATGTAGAGACTTTTTTTTTTTTTTAACATACTCTGATACATTTCTTCTGGGAAGATCTTTGCTTTAATGACATCAGGTTTAGCAGTAAGACCAGGTTATTTAATACTACTATGTTCCTCCAATTCATCAGTTGCTTTCCAATTATTTATTTCCTGATAATATATATCCATTCAATAAACCAAAAAGTAATAACAGTTTTTAAACATGGTGACAAGAAGGAAATGTATGATAAGTCTTCTTTAAAAAAACTTCAGTCAACTTCTGGCAAAAAGGCGCTCTAGGCAGAAGCACCACGCCGTCCCTCCACAGCAAGGATCTGAAAAACTAAGCCAAACAGAGAAAACAGCAATCCTGAAACCCTAAAACATCAAATGCAGAGATAAAGAACTCAGCCAATGGAGTGAGAAAACTGACAGAGAATGGAGAGCAAGCAGAGATTCATGCAGAGGTCCCCTATCAGCTAACACAGCACAGATCCACCAACTTGGACCCCTATCAAAGACCAGCAAATGGGGGTATGAGAAAGCAGCTTCATGAAGCTTCCATCGGGAGACAGAACAACTGGTAATTTGAGATGTATACTTCCCCACCCCCCACCCTTCTTCACCCTCACTTGGCCTCCTCTGCTTCCCGCGGCCACAGTCTCTTGTGTGGGAAGAACCAGCTGCTTGGAAACCACCCGCACGCACTGGTTAGCTCTTTGAGTGCTATTTGTTGTTGCTTTTTTTCCACTTCTTTTAATTTCTTCCTTACCTCTCACCACCTCCTACTACTTTCACTCAAATACCTGGCTCCGTGCGCCATCTTTGCTTCTTCATAAGGGGCTGCAGAGCTCCGTTCGAGTGTGGAGCTTCTTCCTGGTCTGGGCTGCTGCACTGGTAGGATCCTGGGGCTTTTGTTTGTTTGTTTTGGGCTGTTTGTTTGTTTTCTTTTCCTTTTCTTCAGTTGGGAGCCCGTTTGGGCTGGGTGGTGCTGCGCGGATTGGAGGGTACCCCCTTGGCTTGTGCAGATGTGCAGAGGAATCCCCGAGGGCATTTCTTTTTTTGTGTTTTTTTTTTTTT
>NW_004443968.1:3941127-4066979 GCF_000243295.1 Trichechus manatus latirostris
ATTTGTTCTGTAAACCTTCACCTGAAGTACAATTAAAAAAAAAAAAAAATTCCAATCTCCCCCAAAAAAAAAAAACACTTCAGTCTTATGTTTGTAGATTTGGTTAATAAAGCCAGCTCAGGGATGACAGCCATGTAATGACAGTTATGCTTTTCACAAACATATCACAACCAGGTTACTGATATCAATACAAAATGTTTTTCTCAAAAATAGTAAATAAAAATAGTAAATAAACTGATTAACTTTATTCACAATAGTTCAGGAAAATAATCTTCAGTGATACAGTGAAAGTGACTCAGTTATCCAGTTCTTAAGAAGAAAACATCTGAATTGTATAACTGAATACCAAAACACAGTCGTAGATCAGGAAGGTAAAATACAGATACTTTTCAACAATTTGATGAAAAAAAAAATTGACAACATAGAGTTCTCAAGAAATAGCTTATCAATCTGTGAAAATAATTTTTCTTTTATATTAAAAACATGACTACCTCTGAGTTGAGAACACAAGACTAAAATTAAACAAGATAATGGATATTGTTATATCTTCCCGAGTAAAACTATTTTCGTACTAACAATGGAGACTCTATTGCACGTTCCATACTGCAACACGACTGGCTTTGCCCTCCTCCCTTACCATGTGAAATAGTGGTATCCCTTGTAGTGCCTAGTATACTACCTTGCAAAAGTGCACACTGAGCAAGGTAACTGAAGCTCTCATCTTTCTAGCCAGAAAGTGCTTTGTGTCTTTCTAGGAATTTGTCTATTTTATTTTGGTTATCTACTTTATTGGCGTATAATTGTTCATAGTATTCTCTTATAATCCTTTTTATTTCTTTAAGGCCAGTAGTAATCTTCCCTTGTTCATTCCTGATTTTAGTAATTTGAACCTTATCTCAATTTTTTTTTGTTCAGTCCAAAAATAGGTTTGTATGTTTCATTGATCTTTCCAAAAAAAAAAAAAAGCTTTTGGGTTTGTTGATTTTCTCGGTTGATCCTTGTCTTAATTGCAATGTTATGTATCTTGACTGTATTGATGTCAGTATCCTGGTTGTGATACTGTACCATTAAAAAAAAAAAAATTGTTGCCACTGAGTAGATTCCGACTCATAGCAACCCTATACGACAGAGTAGAACTGCCCCATGGGGCTTCCAAGGAGTGGCTGATGGATTCGAACTGCCAACTTTCTGGTTAGCAGCCAAGCTCTTTAACCACTGCGCCACCGGGGCTCCATTATACCGTAGATTTTATCATTGGAGGAAATTGGGTAAAGGATATATGGGAATTTTCTATATTATTTGTTGCAACTGCATGTGAATCTATATCTCAAAATAAAAAGTTTAATTAAAAAGAAAGAAATCTAACTGCAAGGGCTGAGAGGCTAAAATGGTGTAAAATATGTTGAAGCTGGATTTCTCAACCTTGGCCGTATTGAAATTTTAGGCCCGAAAAATTTTCGTTGGGGGTGGGGGAGTTTTCCTGTGCCCTATAGTATATTAAGCAGCATCTCTGGCCTCTACGCACTAGATGCCAGTAGCATCCTCCCTGCAATCTTCAGATATTGCCAAATGTCCCCTAGGAGCAAAACTGCCCCAGTTGAAAACCACTATTAACAGTATTGCTATTTATCCTTTATCTTAGTACCAATATTATGAGGTACTTTATTTGATATAATTTTCTCAAAACACAACTTAAAAAACACTAAACTCGTGTACAATAAAGAATAATAGGAACAGTTGTCCTTTTGAGTACATCTTTACATTACTCTTCATACCTTAGTATATTGCTTTATCTTCATGCTCTCTTCAATAATGAAGGCTAAATACCAAAAATTGTTCAAGCATCTGTTTTTAGATTTCCAATGCTTATTAGCCATGTAAGAAAAACGTTCTTATTAATTCTCCAAGAAGCATGATGACATAGTGTCAAATCTCTTTACAGAGACAGCTATGCAAAAAAAGATCTGTGCCCAACATATTGCTCATTATATGTCATCAGGATAGTTCAACACCATTTAATAATCTAGAAGAGGGACTTTAGACTGAATTATTAGTAATAGACATTTTAATACATAAAGATAGAAACAGGATTACACTAGAGAGGTATCATGCCTAAAGTAAACATTGTAAAGGAAGAGGGTCTTCTTGGTTTCCATATCCCCTTCTTTATATCTCTCCTAGAACCATCCTCATATTGTTTCAATGCCTTTTCAAAGCAGGTGCTGGCAATCTATGTCTCTCTGTCCAAATCTGGCCTGTCATTTGTTTTTATAAATTAAGATTTATTGGGACACAGCCAATCGGGGCACATATTGTCTATGGATGCTTTTGTGCTACAACAGCAGATTAGTTGCATCAGAGATTTTCTGGCCTAGGAAACCTAAAATATTTGCTATCTGGCCCTTTATAGAAAAAGTTTTCCGACCCCTGATTTAAACTATAAACTCTGATTAGAATATTAGACTTCAAATTCCTCTGGAAGGAAAGAGCCATGCCTTAATTTGTCTGCTCCTCGTGTTTGACTCCTATACAGAAGTAAAATTTATGTCTGTTCAATGAAAGAGGAAAAATGCAAGGAAGAAAGGGGAAAGGAAGAAAAAGAAAATTGGCAAGTCTAAAGGATTCAGGAAAAAAGAAAGGATAAAACTCATGTTAGAAAGAGCTAATTAACTGGCTAGAAGAGTGAGCAGTGTCTAGAAGTCTAGAACGTAATAGGAGATAAGGAAAATTAAACAAAAGGCTGAAAAATGGTCAAGATTAGAGCCCGAAACCTTTGAATAAAAATTTTAGTTGTCCCAAGAAGCAATCAAGTTTCTCTGCCAGGACTTGACTCAGAAGCTGGCTTGCTGAGAGGAAGAAGACTGTGATTCAGAAGGAAAACCATGATGCATATGTTCATTGAGCTGAGAGCAGAGACTTGTTTTCTGGTTTTCCCTCACCCATCTGCTCGGAATAAAAGCTTATCACTCTTGGCCTCTGATGACTCCTCTCTAGTATGGATAAAGAAAACTGTATCAGTCTGAAGGTAGGATGCTAAATCAGATAATACTAAAGATCCTTTGCATCCTTAATGTTTATGGCTATATTGTCTCTAAGATTCTTGGGTTCATAGAATCCTTGGGTGCTTTTGAATCCATGTGGTATACCACATCATTTAAGTTCCCCGCTCTTTATTATCCTAACTGGAGCCTGTTAACTTGACTCCAATCTCAGGATTACCAGTTCTTTTTGAGTCCTGTGTTCTTCACCCTGGTCACTGATCTGAGTGTAAAGCCCATTAACAGCTAGCCTTATTAACCTTACTATAGCCCTCTCCCAGGGAGATGCTTTTAGCATATTTTAAGGTAATAGTCAACCTGGGTTTTCTTCCAGGTACTTCCTTCTGACCCTAGCTCTTCACCATTCAGTCAGAAACATTGATTTTTATAGGAATGGTTGCTACCTGAAGAAAATCATCTTTATTTGGCTTTTCAGTTTCAGAAAACCAAAGCTTTCAATTTGTAAGATTTGGGTTTAATTGAATTTCAAAAGCCTAAGTCTTATAAATATGAGATATAAAATTTATACCAAAAGTAAAATACATAAGAGAATGAATATTTGTGCGAAAGGCTGTTGTTAGTGTTGTTGTCATTGTGTCAGCTCAGATTCATGGATATGATATTGCCCAGTCCTCTGCCATCTTCATGATCATTGGTGTGTTTGAGTCCATTGCTTTGACCATTGGGTGGGCTCATCTCTCGGTACTATATCAGACAATATTCTGTTAGGATCCATAAAATTTTCATTGGCTAATTTTTGCAAGTAGATTGCCAAGCCTTTCTTCCTAGTATGTCTTAGTCTGGAAGGTCTGCTGAAACCTGTCCATCATGGGTCACCCAGCCAGTATTTGAAATACCAGTGGCATAGCGTCCAGCATCATAGCAACACATAAGCCACAACAGGACCACCAGTTGGCAGACCACAACCCATCTGTCAGTGTGAAAAGGTAGGTATCTCTACTCTACCTCTACCTAAGTCAGTGGTGATTTAAAGCCTGTAAACTGAGGGTAGAAGAAAATAGAGTTGACGGCAAAGCAATAGATGCTGGAGTGAGTCTTTCAAAGGGGCTTAATAGTAAGTCAGGAATCTTTTGCAGGATTCTACACATAAGGCAAATAAGACTACAAATAAAATATCATCTGGGGATGGGTACATATCTCTAAGGGCTGACTGACTTTTAGGGAACGGTCATGGAGCAGGTATGGAGATAAAAAGAAAACAAGAGAACCGTGGATGAAACATTATGATTGCTAGACATCACAGAGTTAGTCATGTTGCAAAATTGAAACAAAGCCATTGCCAGATTGTTAAAAAATTTTCTGCTGATACAAAAAGTATGTAATTTGTCTTTTATTTACAGCAATTAAGATATCACAAAGTGTCAAGATAAACCTGTAAAAATACATTTTATTATATATTAGATGTAGCTTAGATAGATAATGCCAATAGAGAAATATAGAAAGATGGATTCAGGATGATATATGAGCAATAAAACTACAAAGTTAATAAAATTATGGGGAAATACCTTTGTTTTATCGGAACATGGAAGGGCTTCTTAAATAAAATTTTAAAATTACATTACCTTAAGACAAATATTGGTTATTTTTAGTACATATCAAATTAAAGTTCTTTTCAACATAAGAAAACTTGGACAAAATTAATAGACACATTACAGAAAAGGTCAAAATAATTGCACTGTTCAAAACAGTCAAGGAAATACTAGCTAGAAGAGTATACAAGGAACTTTAAAAGTGAACAAGAGAAAGACAGAGACCTCAAGCTAAAATGGTCAATGGATATGGATAGACAATTTACCAGAGAAAATCCAAAAGGATGAAAGTATATAAAAGATGCCCATTTCATTAGCAGTCAAATTAAATTAAATATGTCTCTTTGGCAAAAATTTAAAAGTTGAGTAAGTGTTGGTAGGGTATGGGTATATAGGATCCCTCATGTACTGCTGGTGAATTATAGGTTGGCATAGCCATCCTGGAGGCAATCTGGCAGTACTTAGTCAAATTAAATATATAAATACAACATGGTCCAGCAAATGTGCTGGAATTATATTCCAAGCAAATTTCCACAGGGGCATATATGAAGATGTTGATTACAGCATTGTTTATCTCACAGAGTTGAAAATATCTGGGTATCCATCACGGAGGAGTGAATATAGACACAAATTTGATAGATGTTCCCTTTGGGGTACTATGCAGCCGTTAGAAGTAGCTGACTAAATGAAAAATTACAAACATGGATGGATTTTAAAGATACAGTCCTGCATAAACACACACACACAACAGCAGATACATAATTCCATTTTTGTAAATTAACAGTACAGATATATAGATAATAACAGGCATTTTGAAAGAACACTTACAAACAAATCTACATGGGGAAATTGCGGATAAAAGGAAAAAGCTAACTAATGAACTAATTATCTAAGCAAATACATAAAAGACGACTTGAGGAAATAACATCACATCTTAAGGCATAAGGCAGAATAGAAATGGCTTTTCTAGTCCATTTGAGTCCATATGCTTCACTGCAAAGTATTTCCTAGAAGATAAAAGTCCAAACTCATAGAGAATCAAGAGACCTTAAAGATAAGCTAGTACACTAGCATCATTTCAAAATGAAAAAATTGAAACTAAAACATGAAAAATAACTTGCCTGTGGCTGTTCAAAGGCAGCCCTGGTGGTGCAGTGGTTAAAGTGCTCAGCTGCTAACCGAAAAGTCGGTCGTTAAAACCCACCAGCTGCTCCACGGGAGACAGAAAAGATTTACAGCCTTGGAAACCCTATGGGGCAGTTCTACTCTCTCCCTACAGGGTCGCTAGGAGTTGGAATCCACTCGATGGCAGTGGGTTTTATTTATTTAATTTTTGGTTTTGGTGGCTGTGCAGCTGGTGAATAACCCAGGCAAATCTAGGTCACACTATTGACTCCCAGTCCAGAGCCCTTTCCATTAAATTGCATTCACTATCAATTTAATGTTGTATGCTGAAGCCCTGGTGGCGTAGTAGTCACGTTTATTAAAACCAAGTTGTAAACTTCAGAGTTTTCTCACTTAGGGTTGACCAGTATCCAAATGATGACATAGTGCAGGGACAGTGAATTTTATAATGATAAATGTTTGGAAGGCTTAGCCAGAAGAAGTTATTCAGCACTATTAATAATTAACAGTCTATAGTTCTGGCAATGTTGTTAATATTCACTTCACTGGTTTATGAAATAAATAAATAAAAGCCTTTTATTCTATCACTTTTTGCAGATTTATGTGTTTTACTGGAGTATATGCTGCTTAAAATTGGTATATGATTACTGAACTGTAGATAAGCACATTTTAGGACCTCCCCTAGGTTTCTGGAAAACAAATGCGAGTACTCTCCTGTTTCTATCCCTAGGAGAGGTGCCCGTTAGAGGTTTTGTGATTGCACCCTAGCAGTGAACTCTATGCTGGATCAGTCATAAATTGAGACTAGGGAATGGTATTTTCACATATTTACTAAATAGAGTTACCTTTTATTTTTGGCTTTCTAGTTGAATTCTCATTCTTCTTTCTCTACTCTTTAGTGCCTAGTAGGTTTCCCTCAGCACTGTTCATGGGGATGAAGTTTTGTAAAAGTAATTCCTAGAAATGGGATTGGATGTGGAACTCATTCATTGGTTAACATGTATACAATAAGAACCTATTCTGGGTGAGACAGCGATTAATTAACTATTACTCCTCAGGTAACAAACTTATTCCATGGGACTGAGCTGTTCACAAAGAAAGGCTTTAGAAGCTCTAGACCAACCTTCAGAGATTCCTCGTGCCCAGGAATTACCATTGGAAGACTGGTCTCCAGTAAGGCTGGCTACAGGAATCTGGAACTTTTTTAAAGAGTTCATTGTATTAGGTTAGTTTCACCAGGATATTCTCCCTAGCTTAAGGTCAACTGATTAGCAACCTTAATTACAACAGCAAAATCACTTTGCCATGTAAAAGTTATGTATTTGTTTATTCATTATTAACTTAAGAGACCTAAGCGTGCCAAGGCGGAGGTCTTGGAACCCCAAGGCTGTCCTATCCTCAGTTGTTCACGTAGTGGTTTAGGAGACACCATTTATTTAAATAATACAAATGCATTTTTCAGAATATAGTGTGTGTGTAGTGAGCCCTGCTCCATCCTTGGGGAGGCACACTGCATCTCATTATTCTCTAGTGAGTAACCCTGCCATGATTTTTTGCCTCCTGCTCTCTTCTATATTAGCTCTCATCTTGAATCTTGATTCTGCTTGTAGCATCATTCACATGAACCTAAATAAGCAGTTAAGTGTGCTCAGTGGATCTATCTGTGGATCATTATTTTGTATTCTGTACTCACACTCCTGAAATCAACTGCAGATTTGAAGTTACTAGTATAAAGTTTAAAACACTACTTTCAAACTTGTTCAGCCTTGAATTCATGTACTCTCCATTGTAGTTTCTACAGGTGCTTAAAAATGAATCATTCAGTATATATATACACGTTGGGAAATAGCAAGTCTAAGTCAGAAGAGAACTGTATGTACTGTTTTAAGCAATGGGTTTCAAATAGTGGCCAGTCAAGGACAAAGGTTTTTTTTCTAGAGGTGCTGGAGTATTGGGTTCTACTATTCAAGGGGAGACCTTCAAGAGCACTTACTGAAATGGCCAAACAGCTTGTGTGTCGAACATACATTCTCACTGTCAGGGGAGGCATCTGGTTGACAGTAGAGAACCTGGCTGCCAGGTATGACCAAGCTGTATTCACTACCTTCACCAAACAGCTTGGGAAATTTTCCACTCCTGCCAGGTAGAGGTTTTTAGAGTGGCCAGCCCCTAATGCTCTCAGCTCCAGAAAAGCGCCCAGAGTGTATTCCATATCTTAGGTAGGGTCACCCCAGAAGGAAATCCTGAGCCAAGGATTTGAGTGTCAGTGATTTATTAAGGCAGTGCTCCCAGGAGAAACTAATAATGGAGTGCAGAATGTGGAAGGAGAAAAAACAAGAAAAGGAACAATTTCAGATGAAGTTCCAACTTTAGCCAGATCCTACAAAAAACCCTGGAGCATAAATTGCAAGTCAGTTGGTTCTGTCTCAAGGCAAAGGAATTGGGCTTTTGCTTCTCTTTACTAGTCAGCTATTGGCTATGAGTTATTCCAGGGGACCATAAACTAGCATTTCTAGCTAATTCCTTACGTGAAGCAAGTGGCCCCGATAACCACAGGGCAACCTTCTGGGAGCAGTTAGAAGCAAAGTACACTGAAGATGGGGCACATATCACTGGTAAAGAGGACTCAGGGATCTGGTCAGGGAATCAACTGGAGTCCACTATATACTATACTTCTGTAAGTCTCTGGGCAAATGCCCAGTTGCCTTGCACAATCCTGTCCTTTACCCCATGACTTTCCTCTCTGATGACCTCCTAACATTCACCCTATTGATTTTGTGGACATATAGGCAGGGAAGTGGGGTAAAGTTAACAGATTCTAAGACCTGAACCAATGCTACAAGTTATCACTGCTAGCGTTGATAGGAAGAGACACAAAGGAATTTTGGCTGTAAGGACAAGCCCCTCACACAAATATTAGGTTCATTAATAAACTGCAGTGGGTATTTTCTAAGGAACTTGGCGAAAACGTGTGTTGGAAGGCAGTGTAGTACGGCAGAGAAAAGAGTGTGGGTTTTGGAGTCATGAAGCCTGGTGTGGTAGGTGCAATTCTAAGATGGCCTCCGTGGCCTTCACCTCCTGGTGTTACTCTCATGATTATGGTATGTTACATGGAAAACAAGGATTTTGCAGATGTATTTACAATTATTAAACAGTTGGCCTTAAAATAAGGAGATTATCCTGGTGAGCCTAAAGTATCCAGGCTGGTTCTTCCCCAGAGACTCCACATAAGAGACCAGCTTGGTCAATACCTTGATTTGAACATGGTGAGACTCTAAGCAACATCTTAACTGAGTCTACCTAGACTTTTGGCCTCCAGAACTATGAGATAATAAATGAGTGTTGCTTTAAGCTGCTAAATTTCTGGTGATATGTTATGCAGACCTAGAATACTGTTACGCGTATGTTCAAAATCTATCATCAACATTAACAAAGTGCTGCAACTGTGTATTGGTTTCTTAAGACCACTGTAACAAATTACCAAAATTTGCTGCCTTAAAACAGCAGGAATTTATTTTCTCACAGTTCTGGAGGCCAGAAGTCTGGAATTAGTATAGAACCGGTTGCCACTGAGTTGATTCCAGCTCATGGTAACCCCATATGTGTCAGAGTAGAACTGTGCTCCATAGGATTTTCGATGGCTGATTTTTCAAAAATAGATTGCCAGGCTTTTCTTCTGAGATGCCTCTTGGTGGACTCAAACTTTCAACCATTTGCTTAGCAGCTGAGTGCATTAACTGTTCACGCCACTCAAGGACTCAAAAATCATAAAACAACAACAAATAAAACCAAACCCTTTGCCAGTCGATTCTGGCTCATAGCAACCCTGTAGGACAGAGTAAAACTGCCCTTAGGGTTTCCAAGGAGAGGCTAGTGGATTCAAAGTGTCGACCTTTTGGTTAGCAGCCGAGCTCTTAACCAAGGTGTCAGCAAGTTTGCATTCCCTCTGTAGGATCTTTTGGAGAATCCGTCCCTTGCCATTTCCATCTTTTCGGGGCTGCTGGCATTTCTTGGCTTGTGGCCAAATCACTCCAATCTCTGCCTCTGTCTTCACATTGCCTTATTCTCTCCCTCTCTCTCTCTGTGTGTGTGTGTGCGTGTGTGTGTGTGTGAAATCTCCTACTGCCTCCATATTATAAGGATGCATGTGATTTTATTTATGGGCCATCTGGTTAATATAGAATAATCTCATCATCTAAAAATCCTTAATTTAATATCTGCAAAGATCCCCTTTCTTTGCCATATAAGGTTACATTCGTAGATTCCAGAAATAAGGATGTGGCTGTCTTTCTTTGGGGGGGGGTGTGGATTTTTCAGCCTACCACAAACCATCATCAAACATCTCTCTGGATTTTAGTTTTTTCATTGAAAAAATGAGACTAATAATGACTATTTCTACGGATTAGTGTCTTGAGGGAGTAAAATAATGTGTAGAAAGCATCTAGTAGAGAGATTAGGAAAAGGTTCACAGCTAATGAATGGTAATTATTATTGAATCCAGAAAATCTCTGATCAATGGAATTAATGATGTTGAAACTACACATGCATTTGAAAATCTAAGGTGAATAAAATTAGAGTCTTCTAACAAAAGGATGCAAACACAGCATTTTTAATCCCATCAGCTTCTTAAAACATAACAGATAACGTTTGATGTTAGGAATTGTCCATTTATCAGCTGTGTCTGTTTTAGAAAATTGTCCAATAACTGATGTTTTACTGGTATTATAATTCAGTTGGATTACACTCTATAACTTCACAAATGTTCCCTCATTCTATTTGTGAGGAAATCTACTGTTCATCAAAAGCAAGTTTCAGAGTCTCTTCTGACATCCATTTTGATCTTTTCTTTCTCTCCTGTCTTTTTAATGATATTTTTTCTTTTTCAGTGAGCACTGGTGACACAGAGGTTAAAGCACTTGGCTGTTAACTGAAAGGTTTACATTTCGAACTCACCAGCCAGCCGCTCCATAGGAGAAAGACATGACATTCTGCTACAGTAAAAATTTACAGCCTTGGAAACCCTATGGGGCAGTTCAACTCTGGCTGAGTCAGAATCAACTCCGTGGCAATGAGTGTGATTTGTGTTTTTGCTTTTGTCATGTATTATGTCCTTGATGTGATCCCTCAACTCGTCTAGTCTTCGTTCATTAGTGTTCAGTGCTTCAAAACTATTCTTGAGATGGTCTCTAGATTCAGGCGGGATATACTCAAGGCCATACTTTGGCTCTCATGGACTTGTTTTAATTTTCTTCAGCTACAACTTGAGCTTGCATATGAAAAACTGATGGTCTGTTCTGCAGTCAAACCATGACTTTGTTCTGACTGATGATATTGAGCTTTTCCATCGTCTCTTTCCACATATGTAGTCGATTTGATTCCTGTGTATTCCATCTGGTAAGGTCCATTTATGTTGTTGGGTCACCATTTATGTTGTTGAAAACAGTTATTTCCAGTGAAGAGGTTGTTGGTGTTGCAAATTTCTGTCATGAGATCTCTGGCTAAAGTGAATGGAAGGAATGATGAAGTAAAAGAGCAGAAGAGAAGATTTCAAATGGCAGATCAAAAAGACAGAGTATTACAATGCAATGTACAAAGATTTGGAGTTAGAAAGCCAAAAGAGAAGACCACGCTCGGCATTTCTCAAGCCAAAAGAACTGAAGAAAACATTCAAACCTCGAGTTGCCGCTTGAAGGATTCTACGGGCAAAATACTGAATGACACAGGAAGCATCAAAACAAGATGGAGGGAATACAGAAGAGTCATTTTTCCAGAAAGAATTAGCTGATGTTCAACCATTTTAGGAGGTAGGATATGCTCAAGAGTTGCTGGTATTGAAGAAAGAAGTCCAAGCTACACTGAAGGCATTGGCAAAAAACAAGGCTCAAGGAATTGATGGAATACCAAATGAGATATTTCAACAAATAGATGCAACATTGGAAGCGCTCACTCACCTATGCCAAGAAACTTGGAAGACAGTTACCTGGCCAACTGACTGGAAGAGATCCATATTTATATCCATTCTAAAGAAAGATGATCCAACAGAATGCAGAAATTATTGAACAATACAATTAATATTACAAGCAAGTAAAATTTTTCTGAATATCATTCAAAAGTGGTTGCAGCAGTAAATCAACAGGGAACTGCCAGAAGTTCAAACCAGAATCAGAAGAGGACTTGAAATGAGGGATATCATTGTTGATGTTGTTAGATAGATCTTGGCTGAAAGCAGAGAATACCGGAAGGATATTTACATGTGTTTTATTGACTATGCAAAGGCATTTGAGTGTGTGGATCATAACAAATTATGGACACATTGTGAAAAATGGGAATTTCAGAGCACTTAATTGTGCTCATGAGGAACCTATACATGGACCAAGAGGCAGTCATTCGAACAGAACAAGGGGATACTGTGTGGTTTAAAGTCAGGTGTGTGTCAAGGTTGGATCCTTTCACCATACTTATTTAATCTGTACACTGAGCAAATAAACCAAGAAGTTGGACTCTACAAAGAAGAACATGGTATCAGAATTGGAGGCAGACTCATTAACAACCTGCCATACGCAGATGACAAAACCTTGCTTGCTGAAAGTGAAGATGACTTGAAGCACTTACTGATGAAGATCAAACACTAGGGCTTTCAGTATGGATTGTACCTTTATGTAAAGAAAACAAAAATCTTCACAACTGGATCAGTAAGCAACATCATGAGAAACGGAGAAAAGATTGAAGTTGTCAAGAATTTCACTTTACTTGGATCCACACTCAGCACTCATGGAAGCAGCAGTCAAGAAATCAAATGACACATGGCATTGGGCAAATCTGCTGCAAAAGATCTCTTTAAAATGTTCAAAAGCAAAAGACTAAGGGCGCCTGACCCAAGCCATGGTGTTTCCAATTGCCTCCTATGCATGTGAAAGCTGGATAATGAATAAGAAGAGCAAAGGAGAATTGATGTCTTTGAATTGTGGTGTTGGTGAAGAATATTGAATATACCATGGATACCAGAGCAAACCAATCTGTCTTGGAAGAATTAGAGCCAGAATGCTCATCAGAAGCAAAGATGAAGAGACTTTGTTTCATGTACTTTGGACATGTTATCAAGAGAGACGTCTCTGGAGAAGGACGTCATGCTTGGTAAAGTAGAGGGTTAGTGAAAAAGAGGAAGACCCTCAACGAGATGGATTGACACAGTGGCTGCAACAATGGGATCAAACATAGCAATGATTGTGAGGATGATGCAGGACTCGGCAGTGTTTCATTGTGTTGAACATATGGTTGCTCTGAGTCTGAATCGACTTGATGGCACCGAACAACAACAGTAATCATAATTCTTTTTTGTGTGTGAATTTTCTATAGCTTTACAAATACGTGTTGTTCTAAGATACACCCATATGGGAAAGACATCCAAATAATCACAACCATTTCTTTGATTTACCAGCTGGCTAGCTAAGCTTAGTCTGTATGCCCCTGTATCTCACAATAGAGTTGCTTTGGGCCCACTGGAACAAACCAGGAAACAGTTGATTTCTGCTCCCTCACTGAGTCCTTGGAAATGTTTTGTGAACATTCAGGATTCCTCACTAATATGAATGGCTCTGTTTTTTTGCTTTAAATATTTTCATTATAGAACTATACTTTTGGTATTGCTGTCTATGTTGCCAGTACCCTTTTAAGTCAATAGTACTTCCTATGAAATAAAACAACAAGACAGTGACTCGGTAATTTGTTTAAAGCAGACAAAACATTAGATAAAATAATAGAAATTATGCCAAGTTTTTTATTTCCTTTTCTTTCTTTATTATTTATTTTTCTTATGATCCTTTTAGATTAACTTCTGCAATTAAAGTTGCCTCAACAGTTTTCTGATACATTAAGGTTAAATGTCACTTTTTTTTTAAATTGTTCTTTAAGTGAAAGTTTATAGTTCAAGTGAATTTCTCATTCAAAAATTTATACCCGTATTGTTTTGTGACATTGGTTGCCATCCCCACAATGTGACAACACACTACCCCTTTCCAATATGGGTTCTTTGTGTCCATTCGACCAGTTCCTGTCCCTTCCTGTCTTCTCATCCTGCTTTTGGACAGAAGCTGCCCATTTGGTCTCGCATATCTGATTGAACGAAGAGGCACTTTCCTCACGTGTATTATCTTTTGTTTTGTAGTCCCGTGTAAACTTTGTCTGAAGAGGGGGCTTCGGGAATGGTTTCAGTTCTGCGTTAACAGTGCGTCTGTTGGCCACAGTTTCAGGGTTCCTCCAGTCTTTGTCAGACTATTAATTAATGTCCCTTTTAATCCTCAAAATATTAAAAAGTATCCCAAAGTAACTTTCCTCCTCCCTTCGTCATCTTGGGCTCCATATATCTACTAGAATATGGCATATAAGAACTAGAAAGGAAATGCATTAAGATTAAAATTTATGCAGAAATTTTTATTTTTGATTTGTTGTTGTGGTTGTAGAAAGCTTAGCTTTTACAAGAGAGGTCTACTGCTTAGCAAAAGCAATTAGCAAAATAGCACACAAGCTGCTAATTTGTTGGATCTTAGTATATGAACTAGGATTCTTTGAATCTGTTGTTTTTGTTGTCGTGGTTTTTGTTAGGTGACATTGTACACAGGGCCACTATGAGTTCGACTCAAAGCAGCTCTATGTACAACAAAACAAAACACTGCCAGATCCTGTCCTATTCTCACAATCGTTGATATGCTAGAGCCCATTGTCGCAGCCACTGTGTCGATCCATCTCATTGAGGGTCTTCCTCTTTTTCACTGACCCTCTACTTTATTAACATGATGTCTTTCTCCAGGTATTGGTCCCTCCTAATAACATGCCCAAAGTCCATGAGATGAAGTCTTGCCATCCATACTCCTAAGGAGCATTCTGGATGTACTTCTTCTGAGACAGATTTGTTTGTTCTTTTGGAAGTCCATGGTATAGTCAATATTTTTCACCAACCCCATAGTTCAAAGGTGTCAATTCTTCTTCTGTCTTGCTTATTCACTGTCCAGCTTTAGCATACATATGAGGCAATTGAAAATATCATGGCTTGGGTTGAGTGCACCTTGGTCCGTAAAGTGACATCTTAGCTTTTTAACACTTTAAAGAGGTGTTTTGCTGTAGATTTGCCCAATGTAATACATCATTTAATTTCTTGTCTGCTGCTTCCATGGGTGTTGATTGTGGATCCAAGTAAAATGAAATCCTTGACAACTTCAATCTTTTTCTCTGTTTATCATGATGTTGCTTATTGGTCCTCTTCTCAATTCATTTGAACTTCTGGTAGTTCACTGTTGATGTATTGCTGCAACCGCTTTTGAATGATCTTCAGCAAAATTTTACTTGTGTGTGATATTAATGATGTTATTTGATAATTTCTGCACTCTGTTGGATCACCTTTCTTTGGAATGGACACAAATATTGATCTCTTCCAGTCAGTTGGTCACAAAGCTGTCTTCCAAATTTTTTAACATAGACAAGTGAGCACCTGTAGCACTGCATCCATTTGTTGAAACATCTCAACGAGTATTTTGTCAATTCCTAGACGCTTGTTTTCACCAATGCCTTCAGTGCAGCTTGGACTTCTTCCGTCAATACCAGTGATTCTTGATCATATTCTACTTACTGAAATGGTCGAACGTTGACCGATTCTTTTTGATACGGTGACTCTCTGAATTCCTTTCATCTTCTTTTAATGTTTCCTGTGTTGTTCAATATCTTCCCCGTAGAATTCTTCAATATTGCAACTTGAGGCTTGAATGTTTTTCTCAGCTCTTTCAGCTTGAAAAATGCTGAGACTGTTTTCCCGTTTGGTTTTCTAACTCCAGGTCTTTTCATATCACATTATAATACTTCACTTTGTCTTCTCCAGTTGCTCTTGGAAGTAATCTGTTCAGCTCTTTTACTTCATCATTTCTTTTGTTCACTTCAGCTACTCTATGTTCAACAGCAAGTTTCAGAGTCTCTTCTGACATCCATTTTGATCTTTTCTTTCTTTCCTATCTTTTTAATGACGTTTTGCTTTCTTCAAGTATGATGTTCTTGATGTCATTCCACAACTTGTCTAGTCTTAGGTCATTGGCGTTCAATGTGTAAAATCTATTTTTGAGATGGTTTCTAAATTCAGGTGGGATATACTCAAGGTTGCATTTTGGCTCTTGTGGGCTTCCTCTAATTTTCTTCAGCTTCAACTTGAACTTGCATATGAGCAATTGATGGTCTGTTCCACAGTCTGCCCCTGGCCTTGTTCTGACTGATAATATTGAGCTTCTCCATAGTCTCTTTCCACTGACGTAGTCTATTTGATTACTGTGTATTCCGTATGGTGAGGTCTCTATGTATAGTTGCTGTTTATGTTGTTGAAAAAAGGTATT
The DNA here is from genome assembly GCF_000243295.1 of Trichechus manatus latirostris. Lineage (NCBI taxonomy): Eukaryota > Metazoa > Chordata > Mammalia > Sirenia > Trichechidae > Trichechus > Trichechus manatus. The sequence goes on from NW_004443968.1 coordinate 3,957,211, forward strand.
TGCAATGAAGAAGTCATTAATCTTGCAAAATTCTATCATGTGCTCCGGCATAATTTCTATCACCAAGGCCATATTTTCCAACTACTGGTCCTTCCTCTTTGTTTCTAACTTTCACATTCCAATCATCAGTAATTATCATTGCATCTTGATTGCATGTTTGATCAATTTCAGACTGCGGAAATTGGTAAAAATTTTCAATTTCCTCATCTTCACCATTAGTTGTTGGTGCATAAATTTGAATAATAGTAACATTAACTGGTCTTCCTTATAGGGATATGGATATTATCCTATCATTGACAGTGTTGCACTTCAGGATAGATCTCAAAATGTTCTTTTTGACAACAAATGTGATGCCACTCCTCTTTAATTTGTCATTCCCAGCATAGTGAATGATTTGATTGTCCAATTCAAAATGGCAAATTTCAGTCCATTACAGCTCACTAATGCCTAGGATATTGATGTTTCTGTGGTCGATCTCATTTTTGACGATTTCCAATTTTCCTAGATTCATACTTAATACATTCCACGTTCTAATTATTTATGGATGTTTGCAGCTGTTTCTTTACATTTTGAGTGATGCCACATCAGCAAACGAAGGTCCAAAAGCTTTACTCCATCCACATCATTAAGGTTGACTCTACTTTTAGGAAACAGCTCTTCCCTAGTCGTATTTTGAGTGCCTTCCAACCTGAGGGGCTCATCTTCTAGCACTGTATCAGACAATGTTCTGCTGCTATTCATAAGGTTTTCACTGGCTAATTCTTTTCAGAAGTAGACTGCTGGGTCCTTCTTCCTAGTCCGTCTTAGACTGGAAGCTCTGTTGAAACCTGTCCACCGTGGGTGACCCTGCTGGTATTTGAAATAATGGTAGCATAGCTTTCAGCATCACAGCAACATGCAAGCCACCACAGTACAGCACACTGAAAGATGTGTGGGGCTTTGAATCTGATGAGATGGAAGTACATTAATTTATCTTCCCAGACTAAGTTAACACTTCATGAAACAGACCTGAATAACTGGATATTCAGTGTTCAAAAAGATTCTTTACATATTTGTGGGATGATGGAACTTCAAAGTGCAATATTCTTAAAACCATATTTTTATGCAAACTATTATATTAATACATTAAACTTCAATGCCACATATATTCTTCTACTTGATTTGGGAGCACCACAACATAAGTAATCAATGAGTAACAGAGAAGTCTCTGAAAGAATATCTTCTTTCTTACTTCAATGTAAACAGAATAAACTTAATTTCCCTTTTGAAAAATGGAAGGAAAAACAAGAGCCATTATTTTTTATTGCCTAGTTTTGTTTTGTTACTATTCCCTGTCTAGACACAAATTCAGAATACCAACTTATCAATTTAAGATCTAGCAGAGACATAGCAATTTAGTGGCCTTAGAGCATGTCTGTTTGTACTATCATGTTAAAAATGTCCCACACATTTTGTTGACTGCTGTGGCTTAATGGTGATAAAGGAAGTACTTTTTCTGGGTTATGAAAACCATAAAATAACTGGTTCCCATTCAAGAGCCACTTCACAGATCTCAAATTCCCTGCTTTGACCTACCTTTTGGTCCTAGCCCCAGCTGTAAGAAGGCCAGTTAAGAGGTGGGGCCAAGATGGCAGAGTACTCAGACGCTTCCTCTGGTCACTCTTACAACAAAGACCCCCCCCCCAAAAAAAAGAAAAACAAGTGAATAAATTATATATGACAATCTAGGAGCCCTGAACATCAAAGGCAAAGTTGAGGAATCAGACTGAGTGGCAGGGGGAGGGAGAGATGGTTCGGAAGCAGAGCGGAGTTGTCGTACTTGACCCGGAGGGAGCTGGAGTCCTTCAGAATGGATTGGCTCACATGGGTGGTGAGGCAAGCAGTGGTGCTCCGGAGGTGTTTTCCACATCGGGAGAGACCCAGCGGCAGAGAGTCTACTCAGGCAGCCAGAACAGGTGAAAAGCAGTGCTCAATTGGCAAAAGATAAGTACATGTGTCTGGCCTACCGTGCAGATCAAAAAACACTCCCTTTGGGAAAAACCTCTGCCCATTTACCTCCCCCCTCCTCTCTCTGCACCAGGTCCCGGGGTGTCTTCAGCGATTGCCAAGCCCCCTGGGCCAGAAGTAGGACCTGTCATGTACCCTGAGCCATTCTTCCAGCCTTGGAGAGGGAACAAATTAACAAATAGGGAAAAAATAATCTGCTAGTTCTCCTAAGCCAGGAGCTCAGGGTAGGCATAACTCCTTTGTCTAGGCACAGGCATAAGGGAGCCATGGACTTTGAATGCCTTTCACCCATGCATAGACATATGTGGGCCAATTTCAACAGAGTAGGCCCTCATTACCATAGTACATCAGGGTATATACCTGAAGTCTAACTTCAGCTGTTTCAGCTATATGGTGTAGTTGTAGGTTCGTGACATTTGACACTGCTCTGCCCATTAAGCAGGGTCCTCACCTACCCACATCAGGGGCCTGAAGACTGGTGGCATCACCCACGCCACCTAGCCATTCACAACAGCGGTCCAAGAACAAGTGGTGCCCACCAGTCCTTACAGCCAACAGCACTGGGTGTTCATAGTCCAGCTGCAAAATCCACCCACCTACCTAGGGAACAGGGACATGCTTTCTTTCCAGATACTCAGGGGCAGCTGTCAGCCCCCTGCCTTGCTCAGCGCGTGACCCCCTACTGCAGCCAGATACCTGTATCTACACCAATCACCCACGTCTGTCTAGGACTGTAGGTGAAAGCCTGCACCACACACTTGGTGACTGACTACCTGGACACCTGAGCTGAATTCATACAAGAAAAGTAAGGATGCCAGTTAAAGGCTGAACTGAAGGAGTATAATTAGAGATATCAGAATTTATTTTGTCAAACCTTTGTCTTCTGTTAACAGAGTGATTTTCTTTTCCAAGAGTGGAAAAAAATCATCTTGAAATTCACTTATTTATTTGAACAGAGAGTTATTTGATGTATTAGTCAAACATTGCATAGAATGCTAGTCAATATCATAATAAAACTTGATTCTATTTTAGATAAACTATAATTTTGCCATCTTCCCAGATGTGAGAGACAATAAAAGTGTGCATATCATAGCTTAGAACAATTGAAAGGATCAACTCTCACTGACTGAAGAGAAATTAAAATTTGCTTTTATGGGACAAGAGCCCTTAAGTGTCACTGGCCTGCATCTAGCCAGGGCAAACTCCCGAAGCTATTAGCGTAGGTGGAAATTACCTACATACTTTTCAGAAAATGTTTTCACTTCCATTCTGATCTGAGGAGTAAACAGAGCCTGTGTTTTCACAAATTCACCTCTGCAACACGTTATAAAAGCAGAACAGAAAAAGACAGGGGACTGGTCCCCAACTCACTGTGCAATGCTGCCAAAAGGGAACAGATTTGGTGCCACAGGTACCCGACACATTACTTCTCTTTGTCTGCTCTAAAACAATGGTGTCTAAAAACATGTTAGGTAATCATAAAATTTCCCAGGTCAGTTTACAAAGAAAAAAGGAAAATATTCCAACCATAGTTTTGCATTGGGTACTTGCTGCAGCAATGATTTCTAGAAGGTGACAGTTTACATAATGAATTTGCAGTTATGATTGCACCTGGCCCTGGAAGGTTGCCATGCCATGAGAAGAAAGTATCAGCTCACTTGCACTGGTGAACAACAGGCTAGTGCTGCCTTTGCACGCTTGATAAGCTGTTCTTGTTATTAGGGACGTCGATTCAGCTGTTCCAGCTGTATATGCTATTGTTTGTTCTCTCTTAGTTTCTCACTATATATAATGATTTCTTCAAATATACAAGAGTACTTGGGATTTGCTTTTTATTTAAAAACTGTTTTTCTTTCGTACACAGAGTTGTTGAATATTCAGTTATAGCTGAATTTTAAATGGTTGGGATCCAATTCTAATTGATTTCCATGTAAATCAATAGAGTTTCCAATCAAGCACATAGACCTGTCTGATGTTCAATGCTGAATGACTAGTTAAGCCTCTATGATTTTTACTCATGCCTAAATCCATAAGTAGTATTACCTTTCATCTTTTACTGGATCTTTTTATGTCTGGGCTTGAGGCGTTTGTAGTAGTTTGTTGACATTAGAATAATGTGTATTATTTTGTCAAACTGTTCATTAAATGCCAGATAGAGAGATTTGAAATGCAAAAATGATAGAAGTGCTCGGAAATGTTTTTTAAAGATAAGGGATTTGGGGCGGGGGGTGAGGGGTGAGGGTAAACAAAATCAGTAGCTAATTGACATTAGGTGTTCAGACTGCCACTTTATGGTAGACAAAGGAAGGTTTTCTTTTTTCTTTAACATATAATACGATTACAAAGTATTACTGCAGGGAGGGTTAGGCTTCAGGAGAAGACAACCAGACAAATCAGTTCTTAAGGGGGTGGCTGATTGGCTGTTTTGCTAAAGATAAATCTTTCCTCTTCCAAATATTCTGAAAAAAAAAAAAAGTAGACTAATAGCGAGAAGTGTAGTGATTTGCACATTATCCAAGCCATTGAGTTATTCCTGCCTGTCCTCATTCTGGTTCTTGATTTGCAGGCCAGCTATGCTCTGCAGCTGGAGCAAATTATATCAGCAGAAGTGCTGATGTGACCACAAGTTGACAAAAGGACATGATTTCTAGTAGCAAAAAAGCAACTAGATTTTATGAAATTGTATCTAATAATGTTGTTTAACTCATGGATCCTGCATCTGACGCCTGCTTTTTATCCAGTCCTTTCAGCGGCCCTTTGTTAACAGTCACTCAGAAGAGGAAATAAAATGTAGCCATTGAAATAAAAATTGCTCTACTCTTTTTAATAGCTCAGCTGCAGGCTCTATTGTTTTATTTAATGGATTGTATAACTGAAGTCTCTCCTCCTGATGATTCCCATTTGGCTTCTGAGTCCCCAAATTCTGTCAGGATCTTGGGGGTTCTAGTAAGGAGGGGAGTCTGGTACTTCACTTTTTCAGCATACAAGCGAATAGTAAAAGCAAAAACATTCTTTAAAATGTAATCCCTGCTATAAACTCTATAGTACGATGTGCAAGAAGCAGAGCCAGAGCTTTGTCATTGAAGGAAAGCAAGATTAGACTGTCCCTAAATTCAACCATTCTAGGTCAGGAAACACAGGAAGCTTCCTTGGCTTGAATATATAGAGGCAAGTAGGTTTGGAGGTAGTGGTAAGAGGAAAAATTGAAATAGAAGAATTGGAATAAAAATTGTCTTCATTCTTGTCCAAATCAATGTGTTGCGCACTAATAGATAGATAAGGTCTCTGCCCTGGATGACCCTGCAGCAGGCCTATCCTCCCAAACACTGCCAATATAGAAAGTGTACCTGCGAATCATTTGAGTGAGGTTTATCGTCATCCTGAACAGCGTCACGTAAATATTATATTTTGACTTACTTAATATTTTATTCTTCAGAGAACTTAGTATGCTTCTGACTCTGGTTGGAAGGATTATAAGCAGTTTAAAAATATACTTTGCTTCTGCTTTTCTAAGGTGAATGTGCTTTATGTGTATATTTAAAAGATCAAAGTTGTTGTTTTTTTTTTTCTTTTTTAATACTTCTCCTACTTAAGATAGGTAGTGTAAAATACCAGGGAAAGGATCAACCTCCTGCTCCATACTTATAAATACTTCAAACATGAATGAATTTTGGAGTATTTCTCTGACAAAAACAAACTGTTGTGCTATGGCAATTAGAGAATCCTACAGAAAGCTTTTATAGCTCCAGTTTTTCTTACCTTGATATGTTCCGTCAAAGCTTGTTCATTGTTTTGGGAAGGAGAGCAGAAAGATTTGTTCAATCAGAGAAGTGCTAAGAAGCCTTTCAGCTGAGGAAGATACACGTACACAAAGCAGTTAAAACAAATCATACAGTATAACCTGTTAAGGATGTAATTGAGATACATGTAATCATTAACCTTGGAACAGACTGGGAATCTGTTAATGAATCAAATCAATACCCTTTCCACTGATCCATAATAATTTGAAAGAAATGAAAAATTTAACAGTTACTGTATGTGATGTTATCGTGGGCTGCAATTAGCTAGCCTCCAAGAGATTATGTTACCTAGTTACCAGAAGGTAAGTATAATTTCCGTAGATCTTTTGGAGAGAGTGTCATAAAGACAGGTGCCAGATGTGGAAATGGGTCAGGAAAAGATGTTTGGTACAACCAAAACCTAGGTCATCTTTCCATCATTTCAATATGATATTTCATACTCCCAGTTAACATGGATGCATTGCTTTGAAAAGACATTATAATTGAATTTTGTCAGTTAAAAAACTGATTAATCCTTTTTTATATCCTGCTACATGTCTAGAGCTCACTTGAGATAGCAAAGAGGTCATGGCAAAATTCTGTATTTGGAAACAGAGTAACACATGGGCTTCCTGCTACAGGCAAGATTCACATGTATGAAAATAATATTTCATGTTTATACAATCCCCTCATCTTAGCATTCTCAGTGTGATCATTATTGCCAGTGGGATGATACAGAATGATAGATGAAAAGAACAAATGTCTTGTGTCTGTTGCATCCCCCACTTTTTCTTACATGCCCTATTTTGCAGTTAAGGTGTAAACCAAAAACCAAACGCATTGCCATCGAGTCAGTTCTGACTCAAAGTGACCCTATAGGACGGAGTAGAACTGCCCTATAGGGTTTCCAAGGCTGCAATCTTAATGGGAACAGACTGTCACGTCTTTCTCCTGCAGAGCTGCTGGTGGGTTTGAATCTCCAACCTTATTGTTAGCAGCCAAGTGCTTAACCACTGCGCCACCAAGGCTCCTTAATTAAGGTGTAGCACTCTACAAAATAGTGGGAAGAGAGGATAATGATCCCAAGGCCTATTGCTTTTATACAAATTGGTTTTAAATAAATCTTAGAAGAAACAGCCCTGGTAGGTAAAGTTCCATAGGAAAATATCAATTTAGAAGAGATATTGCCATTCTCTAGAGAATCGGTAAATAAAACGGAGAACAGAATTTAAAAAAAAAAAAGCATGTAAAATATATGCGTATGGAAATGTTAAAAGCCTTATTTTATAATGCCAAGGAGGGCACAAGATAAAAACTGTTGTCATTTGTTTCCAGGGAAAGCAGTCGGTGAGACCCAGGCACAGTAGGATAGTTAGCTAGCTACCACATGTAAAGCTGAGAGCAGATGGTGCCGTTGATATAGAGCGCAGGAATGTGCGTGTTTATGCGGGTGCGTTTCTGTGCGTGTGCGTGTGGAAATCAGCAATGAGTTTGACACTGATGTACTCCATCAAGTCCAGTTATAAAGAACAAGTAGATAGAACAACATTCTGTGCATCTGGCAGCCTAACTAGCTCTGTCAATCTGTGGATACTGCTGACATTGTACTATAAGCTTCGATTCCATCTGTGTTGTTTATTTTGAGCTGGATTTACTGCACACTATGTGAATTGATGATGGCTAGAAGGTCCAAAAGATTCTGAGTCTGTTTAAAGTTCCAAGGTGTCAAATTACACAGGCTTGTGTCACGAACATTATGAAAGGGTAAGTGGAGAGGCAAACTGATTTCAGTATTTGTTAGACATCCAAGAAAAATTGCCGAAAATATAGATGAAGAAGGTTTATGAAAACATCTAAAGAGTACATATGAACTCCTGCAATCAAATGTTTCTTTTTCAAGTTGTATTGTGTCATTTAAAAAAATTCAAAATATGTACAAACAAATAGACAAGTCAAATCAGCTCTCCACTCTGAGGTTGTGACATGCGTATTATTCACATCTTCCTTATCAGTACCATATTAAACTGGCAGAATAAAGGGATGGACTTGACGTGTGAGGGTTGTGTCTGCTTTCTCTACGAATGGCAAGAACTGAGAAACAGGTATATTTCTACACATTCACCATGAAATTATTCTGTGACATTCCTTTCTTGCTTCAGTTTTTTTTTTTTTTTTTTCTGTGTAACAAGGGGCTTATAAATCTTTCTACTAGACAGTCATGAAAGAAGCTTCGCTATCTTCGGCAAGAAATCACTAAAATAAGTTGAGAATACAATTTTTTAATGAAAATTATATACATTTATGTAAGAAAATAGAACCATTTGATGTAGGTCTTCTATATCAAGGCTTTTGTCTATTTGAATTTTCAACACAATGTGCAGCTGAATGCTATGCCTGCATGATGCCAGAACGTTCCTGTGAAGAGGGAGAAAAGGGATTTAATGACTCAGGTGTTATGTCTGCATCTGCATATCTGATGTCATTCACTTCATTTGGTTACTCTTGTCTGCTCATGTGATGAGACACTCAGAATTTTCCTGTACCACCGGTGATACAGGCTAGACTACATGCAGTTTAGCTTGCAATCACTGAATGAAAAATTATCCTGCTTGTAGAATAAAAATTTCAATTCATACTCTTGCCCTCATTCAGTTAGTGATTGGTTATGGATGAATTGTCTCACTGAATACAGATATGTTTATACGTAACTCTATCCTGTAAAGAAAAAAATTCTTAATCATCCTATTTCATTTGTCTCAGTGATAGGACATCAAACAGAATTCATGAAAATAGTTCACTTGTTTGGTCATGCTTAACGTTCATTTATTCAGTAAATAGTTACTCCTATTTGCTAGGTAATGTGAGATACTAAGAACGTGGCATCAGATTGGAGCAAGACTCTAACAACCTGTGATATGCAGGTGACACAACTTTACTTGCTGAAAATGAAGAGGACTTGAAGCACTTACTGATGAAGACCAAAGACCATGGCCTTCAGTATGGAATATACCTCAACATAAAGAAGATTAAAATCCTCAAAATTGGACCCGTAAGCAAAACCATGATAAATGGAGAAAATATTGAAGTTGTTAAGGATTTCATTTTACTTGGATCCACAATCAACACCCATGGAAGCAGCAGTCAAGAAATCAAATGATGCATTGCATTGGGCAAATCTGCTGTAAAAGACTTCTTTAAAGTGTTAACAAACAAAGAAGTCACTTTAAGGAATGAAGTGTGCCTGACCCAAGCCATGGTGTTTTCAATCACCTCGTATGCATGTGAAAGATGGACAATGAATAAAGAAGACCAGATAAGAATTGTTGCCTTTGAATGATGGTATTTTAGAAGAATAGTGAATATACCATGGGCTGCAAGAAGAACAAACAAATTTGTCTTGGGAGAAGTACAGCCAGAATGCTCCTTAGAAGCAAGGATGGTGAGACTATGTCTCACATCCTTTGGACATGTTGTCAGGAGGGACCAGTCCCTGGAGAAGGACATCCTGCTTGGTAAAGTAGAGGGTCAGCAAAAAACAGGAAGACCCTCAACGAGATGGATTGATACAGTGACTGCAACAAGGGGTTCAAGTATATCAATGATTGTGAGGATGGTGCAGGTCTAGGCAGTGTTTCATTCTGTTGTACATATGGTCGCTATGAGTCAGAGCCGATTAGACAGCACCTAACAACAACAATGCCAAATACATAGCCAATGTAATGTATGATCCCTATCTTCATGAAATTTTAAAATCTAGTTGATAAGGTAAGACATTCCTACAAAAAAATGTTAAATGGCAATGTGTGCATTAAATATTAATTCTTATTGTCATTAGTAGTAGTAGCAGTAGTAGTAAAATATCAATTAGAAATACTAATTGATAGTGGCTAAAATTAAGTTGGAAAATGTTCAGTAAAGCCTTCTATCTTCTAGACACTATACTGGAGACTCCTTTTCCATTAGGCCATCTCATTTACCCCTCAACAAGCCTATAAGTGAGTTGTTATTTCCCCCTTTTCAGAGAAAGACAGAGGCTGGGAGTTTGCACAAGGATAGTTCAGACCAAACAGCCACTAAGTGACTGAACAAGGCTTTACTTCAATTCACTTTTATAAACCTACATTAAACATCTGTTATGCATGAGGCAGAGTGCTTGGCACGGAAATAAAAGGGAGAAGTGTGGGTTAAAAAGGATATATGTATGTAAGGAATAAAATATATATACATATAAAATTAATGTGAACATAAATACAGTAAGTGCTAAAATAAATGTATTCAGAGGGAACGATGGGAACAGAGAGGGCACCTAGCTCAGAAAGATGGCAGAGCTAGAAAGAAGAAGGACAAGGTGAACAACTTCCCAAACAGGCATAGCATATAAATTAAGGTAGACTGGTATGAAACACAGGAAGAGTAGAGAATGCAGCTTTTCCTGCACACCCTGGAACCTCATGTGGACCAATGAGGAAAACACATTAAGCATTATACATTCATAATAGGAAATAATGCCAGTGGACTGAAGTAATCATGAAATACTTGCATGAGGCAGGTCTTAAGTTGAATCATGAGGTTTGGATCAACACTAAACAGACAAATAAAGAAATATCTGGAGACAATAGGTAAATGAAACCAGAAAATACTTGAAGGTAAGATATATAAAACCAATATGTCAGACTGAGTGATGACCAGACCATTAGCATAGATCTACTTACTTTCCATTTTGGACATCCGTTCTCATGTTCAAAATGGAAACTTGTTATCACCTAGAACTGGCTCATCTCTGAAGTCTTAAACTGTACCCTCCAACGAAAATTTCTTAGCCTTTCAGGTCTCTCATTTGGCCACCCCATTCTCAAAACTGATTAAGACATTTAATATTTTGATCCTCCAATTTATTTGCTTCTATCAGTCTTGAACTACTCAATTTCTACCTGCCTAGACTCCTTGGTTCATCACTTTAAACCCCTTCTCCTCAAACACCTTGCCTAATTTTCATTCCATATCACATCTTCCCTGAAAATCCTCAAGGTTGGATCAATTCTTCCATGTTTATTTAGCTCTCTTTCCAATTCTTCACAGAAAACACTTTTCTCTCCTTTTTCTACTTGCTAGTTACCTTCTTACTGTCTGCTGGTTCATCTCCTTAGAAAGAAAATGGAAGCCATCATCCAAGAATGACAAGCATATGGACATCAGCACCCACACTGTTTCCTACTTCTCCATCATAAATGTAGCAGTGCTGTTCCTTATGCAGGCGGCCAGTTCTTTCTTCTGTGCTCTAAGGAATATATCCTCAATAATATCTTTCTGCTGAGATTCTAACTACTCAACCTCTATGCTTGGATGTTACACAGCCATCTGAAAGGCTACATGTCAAAAATGAGCATGTCTTCTCCTTCCCTTATTCTTCCAGCCAAACTTCCTGAATATTTCTCAAATCAGTGCACTTTTTTTCTTTTATGACAGTAGTATTCTAGTCATATGAATGTAAACTAGGGGACTCAATAATTTAAGATACTTATAATTAAGAAGGGAGCCCTGGTGGCATAATGGTTAAACACTTGGCTGCTGACTGAAAGGTTGGTGGTTTGAACCTACCAGGGACTCCTTGGGAGAAAAGACCTGGTGATCTACTCCCATAAAGATTACAGTCTAGGAAATCATATGGGGCAGTTCTACTTTGTCTTATAAGGTTGCAATGTGTAAAATGGGACTAGTAGTAGCATCAGAATCTGTCTAATTTCAGTGGGGATAATGACCAGGATCAGTCTAAAGCTGACCCTTATGAGGTGGAGGTCAAACACACCTCCCCTTCCAAACTTTCTACCAATTCTAACACCAGCCGACCCTCCCATGACACTCTCTTATTCTCTTCTGGGTTCAATAATCCATTGCAATGGCCTCACTCACAGACCATACGTACAGTTAGTAGTTTATTAAGGAAGTAACAGGGCACAACTTGAGATCAGGATCAATAGGCCACGGCTCAGGATCAGGATCAGGATCAGGAAGCATGCAGACAAAATCTCCAGTGCAGGGCAGCTCTCTCAGCTCCTCTCAGCTGTGTAGGCCTCCTATTGACCCTCTCCAAACAGGCTTCTCTTGGCCCCCTGAAGACAGGCTTCTCCCAGCCCCTTGAGGACAGACTGTTGTTAGCTCCCTCAAGACAGGCTCGTCTTGGTCCTACCATCTATCAATGCTAGCTTTTCTGCTAGGCCCCTTCCAGGCCTGTTGCTGTCTTCAGTGTTACAGCTCTTGACCCATGTTATAGCTCTTTTCTGAGGTTCCTAGCCTTCTCTCTCTCTGCTTCTTCTTTCCTACTACTTCTCTTCCTGCTTCTTCCTATTTCAAAAACCTCCATGAGGTTGGCTGCTTATATACACAAACTCTTCATCAGTTTCAATGAATGGCCCTCCCACCAGGGCCACAAACTGACCAATGCCCTCTCAGTAGGCCACAGACATTTCATTTGCATAGTATACAGACCAATCCATGCAAGGTGCTTACCAACCACAGGGAGGCTGCAGCCCAGGACTAGAAAAAATTATCCATCATTCATCTGTCAGTTTGTCGCACTGTGATGGCTTGCATGTTGCTGTGATGCTGTAAGCTATGCCACCAGTATTTCAAATACCAGCAAGGTCACCAATGGTGGACAGGTTTCAGTGGAGCTACCAGACTAAGACAGAAAAGGAAGAAGGACCTGCTAATCTACTTCTAAAAAAATTGGCCAGTGAAAACCTTATAAATAGTAGCAGAACATTTTCTGATATAGTGCCAGAAGATGAGCCCCTCAGATAGGAATGCACTTAAAATATGACTAAGGAAGAGCTGCCTCCTCAAAGTAAACCAAAACCAAAAAAAAAACAAACTTGTTGCCTTCAAGTTGATTCTAACTCATAGCAACCCTATAGGACAGAGTAGAACTGCCCCGTAGAACTGGTGGAGTCATTCAAACTGAAGACTCTTTGGTGAGCAGCCGTAGCTCTTAACCAGTGCGCCACCAAGGCTCATCTCAAAGTAGAGTGGACCTTAATGACATCGATGGAGTAAAATTTTGGGACCTTCATTTGCTGATGTGTCGTGACTGAAAATGAGGAAAACAGCTACAAACATCCATTAATAACCCGAACATGGAATGTATGAAGTATGAAACTAGGAAAATTGGAGGCTGTCAAAAATTGACATAGAATGCTTGAAGATAGATATCCTAAGCATTAGTGAGCTGAAATGAATTGCTGTTGGCCATTATATTGGACAAAAGTACAGTCTACTATGCAGGTACTGAAAAATTGAAGAGGAATGGCTTTGCATTCAGTGTCAAAAGAAACATTTCAAGATCTGTCCTGAAGTACAATGCTGTCAGTGATAGGATAATATCCATACATCTATAAGGAAGACCAGTTAATATGAATATTATTCAAATTTATGCACCAATCACAAAGTCCAAAGATGAAGAAATTGAAGATTTTTACCAACTTTTGCAGTTTGAAATTGATCAAACATGCAATCAGGATGCATTGATAATTATTGGTGATTGGAATGCAAAAGTTGGAAACAAAGAAGGATCAGTAGTTGGAAAATATGACTTGGTGATAGAAATGATGCTGGAGATTGCATGATAGAATTTTGCCAGACAAATGACTTATTCATTGGAAATACCTTTGTTCAACAACAGAAATGGTGACTGTACATGTGGGCATTGCCAGATGGAATACACAGAAATCAAATCAACTACATCTGTGGAAAGACAAGATGGAAGAACTCAATATCATCAGTCAGAACAAGGTCAGGGGCCGACTGTGGAACAGACCATCAATTGCTCATATGCAAGTACACGTTGAAGCTGAAGAAAATTAAAACAAGTCCATGAGAGCCAAAGTTTGACCTTGACTATATCCCGCCTGAATTTAGACACCATCTTTAGATTTGATGCATTGAACACTAATGAATGAAGACCAGACGAGTTGTGGGATGACATCAAGGACATCAAACATGAAGAAAGCAAAAGGTCATAAAAAGACAGGAAAGAAAGAAAAGACCAAAATGGATGCTAGAAGAGACTCTGAAACTTGTTCTTGAACATAGAGTAGCTAAAGCGAATGGAAGAAGTGTTGAAGTAAAAGAACTGACCACAAGATTTCAAAGAGTGGCTTAAAACTTACTAAAGTATTATAACGAAATGTGCAAAGACATGGAGTTAGAGGGGAAGAACACACTTGACATTTCTCAAGCTGAAAGAACTGAAGAAAAAAATCCAAGCCTTTTACAACTGCAAATTGTGAAAGATTCTACGGGCAAAATATTGAATGATAAAGGAAGCATCAATGGAAGACAGAAAGAATTAGAGAGTCACTGTACCAAAAAGAATAGGTCGGTGTTCAACCATTTCAGGAAGTAGCATATGATCAAGAACCAATGGTAATGAAGGAAGAAGTTCAAGCTTCACTGAAGACATTGGCAAAAAACAAGGCTCCAGGAATTGACAGAATACTAATGGAGATGTTTCAACAAAGGGAAGCAGCACTGGAAGTGCTCGTTTGTCTATGCCAAGAAATTGGGAAAAGTTACCTAGCTAACCAACTGGTAGATATCCATTTTTGTGCTCATTCCAAAGAAAGGTGATCCAACAGAATGCAGAAGTTGTTGAACAACATCATTAATATCACACACAAGTAAAATTTTGCTAAAGATCATTCAAAAGCGGGTGCAGCAGTACATAGACAGGGAACGGCCAGAAACTCAAGCTGGATTCAGAAGAGGAGGTGGAACCAGGGATATCATTGCTGATGTCACATGGATCCTAGCTGAAAGCAGAGAATACCAGAAGGATGTTTACCTGCGTTTTACTGACTATGCAAAGGCATTGGACAGTGTGGATCATAACAAATTATGGATAACTTTGCAAAGAATGGGAATTCCAGACCACTTAATTGTGCTCAAGCAGAAACTGTACACAGAACAAGAGGCAGTTGTCTGAATAGAACAAGGGGATACTGTGTGGTTTAAAATGAGGAAAGGTGTGCATCAGGGTTGTATCATTTCATCATACTTATTTAATCTGTACATTGAGCAAATGAACTGAGAAGCTGGACTCTATGAAGAAGAATGTGGCATCAGGATTGGAAGACTCATCTGCAGCCTGCGATATGCAGATGACACAACCTTGTTTGCTGAAATGGAAGAGGACTTTAAGCATTTACTGATGAAGATCAAATACTACAGCCTTCAGTATGGATTATACCTCAAAAAAAAGAAAAAGAAATTCTCAGACCTGGACCAATAAGCAACATCATAATAAACAAAGAAAAGATTGAAGTTGTCAAGGATTTCATCTAACTTGGATCCACAATCAACACCCATAGAAGCAGCAGTCAAGACGTTAAATGGCATATTGCTTTGGGCAAATCTACTGCTAAAGACCTCTTTAAAATGTTAAAAAGCAAAGATGTCACTTTAAGGACTAAGGTGCGCCTGATCCAAGCCGTGATCACTTAATATGCATTTGAAAGCTGGACAATGACTAAGGAAAACCAAAGAGAATTGATGGCTTTGAATTTTGGTGTTGGCGAGGAATATTGAACATACCATGAACTGCCAGAAGAATGAACAAATCTGTCCTGGAAGAAGTACAGCCCAAACGCCCCTTAGAAGCGAAGACGGCGAGACTTCGTCTCATGTACTTTAGAAATTTTATCATGAGGGACCTGTCCCTGGAGAAGGACATCATGTTTGGTCAGTGAAAGAGGGTCAGTGAAAAAGAGGAAGACCCTCAATGACACAATGGCTGCAACAATGGTCTCAAACATAGCAACAATTTTGAAGATGGGTCACGATTGGGCAGTATTTCGTTCTGTTGTGCATAGGGTGGCTATGGGTCAGAACTGACTCAAGGACATGTAACATCAACAACAATTGACCAGTTCCTGCAGGGTACATACCAATCACAGGCTAGGCTTCAGCCCAGGACCAGACAAAAAGTATCAAACCAAGTTGTTTACAGTTTACTCAATTTCAGTCCACCTGGACAAAAGTAACAAACCCTCTAGGGTACAAAACTAAGGCAAAGGTAACACCTCAGGGTATAGGGGGACTATCTCTCAAGCTGTTTTTCAAAAAAAAAACAAACGAAGCAAAAGGCCACATAAAGGAACTCATTTTACCGCACTATGCATCAGAATCCACTCCACGGCACACAACAACAACATAATTAAGGAACAGTTCAGATGGATTGACACAATTGAATAAACCACACCTAAAACATTTAAGTTTTGAAGGCCTAATTTATTAGAGGAAACCCTAGTGGTGTAGTGGTTAAGAGCTAGAGCTGCTAACCAAAAAGATGGCAGTTCGAATCCACCAGGCGCTCCTTGGAAACCCTATGGGGCAGTTCTATTCTGTCCTATACGTTCACTATGAATCGGAATCGACTCGACGGCAAAGGGTTTAGTTTTTTTTTCTTTTTTAATTTGTAAGAAACAGATTCATTAAGCAAGTAACAGACAGACAGCATGTTATCTTTGTGTTTATATTCCTAGCTCCAAGCACTGTGAACTAGGAGAGTTGCTGGGCAATTAAAACTTATTTAATGAATTAATCTGTTAATTCTTCAATAGTACAGAAAAGGCATTACAAAGTTCTCAATTAAGTCATTTCCTTGTGCAATTCTCCTCTGTCACATGGGGTTGACAATGAGTCAAAATCAACTTGATGGCAGGCAACAACAACAACATGACCCCTTTACAACTTATTCTATATACTGAATGGCTGGCATATAAGGACATCAAAACGGTCTCTGCTTACGCCTGATAGAATTACAGATTTCCTTATAGCATGGTAAGAATGAAAGGAAGATAAGGCTTTAAAATGACTGCATGAACTATGTTAGCTTTATAAAAATAACAAAGCTCTATTCAACAGCTTTAACATCACTCCCTCTTGGCCTTGGATTTGATTCTGACTAATAGCATCCCTGTAAGACACAGTGGAACTGTTGCATACGGTTTCCAAGGCTGTAATCTTTACGGAAGCAGACTGCCAGATCTTTCTCCTGTGGAGCCACTGGTGGTTTTGAATCCCTGACCTTTCAGTTAGCAGCTAAGTACTTAACCACTGCACCACCAGGGCCCCTCTCTGCAGGTGAGCTGATCACTATTCATAGGTTAAAAAAGAAGTGTGACCGCTCAACTAATCCTATCACTATAAATAGAAAACTAATATTTTATACATTTTGCTAATGAAGAAGATGGGCTCTTCTTTAGCCAAACAAACTTTATCTTTTACCCAGTAAAGTTATTTTCCCTGAAGCAGTTAGTATGGACTAATATGCTGATCCCACCACCCATCCACTGCTGTCATGTCGATTCCAACTCATAGTGACCCTATAGGACAGGGTAGAACTGCCCCATAGGGTTTCCAAGGCTGTAATTCTTTACAGAAGCAGACTGCCACATCTTTCTCCCACAGACTGGCTGATGGGTTTGAACAGCTGATCTTTCAGTTAGCAGCCAAGTGCTTTAACCACTACACCACCAGGGCTCCTTATTAGGCTGATAAAAATTGGTAAATCCTATTCATTTTAAAATAACATTCTAAACTTACAGCAAACAAGAATGAAATTTTTTTATGGTCTTTGCCTCCTTTTATTGTGAAATATATAAAGTATAGAAAACACAGATGCAAAATTTAATGAATTATTATAGGCAAACCTCCACGTAACCACCACACAGCTCACTAAACAGTACTTTGCCGATAGTCCTTCCCAAATATAACACCTTCCTCCCCCTTCAAAGAAACCACTGTGCTGAAGTTAATGGTAATGATTTCCTTACTTTCCTTTATAGTTTTACCACATGAGAATGTGACACTAAATAGTATAATTCAATTTTGTCAGTTTTGAAGTTTATATAAATGAAATCATACAGTATATATTTCTTTGATGTTAATTTTTTCACTCAATGTTAGGTTTTTAAGATTTATCCATGTTGCTAGGTATTGCTGTAGTTCACTCATTTTCATTGCTGGTTAGTAATCCATTGTATGAATACACCTTAATTTACTTTTCCATTCTACTGTTGATGACATTTTATTTGCTTGTACTTTTTGGCTATTATGAATAAAGATGCTATAAGATTTGTATGTATGTATCCTAGTATACCTATGCATGCCTTTTTTGTAGAGTATATAATTAGAAGTGAATTGCTGGGACTAAGGGTATACATATTCTAAACTTTGCTACAATGAAAAATAATAAATACTCAAAATGATTTTGCAAATTGTGGTTGTACCAGTTTAACTGGTTTTATTTAAGAAAATAATTTCTTAAATTCTGAAAACTGAATACCATGTAGGATTGCATGTTTAAGAAGGAAACAAGCAAATGGTCTGATAAAATTTCAAAATAAAACGCAAAGGAGGTATTAATGCCAATAAAAGATTAACAAATATTTGTATTTTTTTCTGATGAAAATACACTTTTTCCTCATAGAAGTGGCAGGAATGCACCAACCACATTTATCTAAATTCTTAATCAAGCACTAGGGAAGGAAGAAATAGGTAGATTCTCTGGTAATTCAAAAGTAGACTATAATGCTTAGATTTGCGTCTTGTGGAACCTCACATTTCTCTCATTGTCTTAGTTTCTTAGGGCTGTCATAATGAAATACCACCAAGTGCGTGGCTTTAAAGAACAGAAATTTATTTTCTCACTGTTCTGGTGGCTAGAAGTATAAATACAGGGCGTTGGTAGGGCAATGCTCTTTCTCTGTCTACCCTAGGGGGGTTGATCCTTTCACATTTTTCAGATTCTGAGAGTCCTGAATATTTCTTGGCGTTTCTTGTCCTGTAGAAAGATCCTCACATAATGTCTTCCCCTTGTGTGTGACTTTGTTTCCCTGTCTTTTCTCCCCTTTTGTAAGGTATCATTTAAAAGGGATTAGGACTAAGACCCACCCTACTCTGGTATGACCTTATTAACTGATAACAAAAAAAAACCCAAAAAACCCTATCTCCAATCAAGGTTGCAGTCATAGGTACAGGTGTTAGGACTTTAACATATCTTTTTGAGGAATACAATGCAATTCATAACACTCATAATATTAAAAAGGTTCATATCCATCAGGCCCAACATACAAAAGCAAACATTATCTGGGTTTATTAAATAACTGGATTAAAAAATAACTTTCTCTTTCTTTTTTTTCTTTTTATAAGAGTTTACGCATGGAAAGCATTTGCTAAGCATACTAAATAAAATCAGTTCTCTCTATGACCTGGCATATAATGACTGTTTCTCCTGAAATGAAAAAGGAGTGTTCATATTTTGATTTACCATGAAACAAAATCTCCTTTCTTAAATTACATCAGAATTTTTGGAACCAGTATATGGGAAATTAAAAATATATATACATGTATTTATATGAATAACTGTGAGTACATGAATAACCAAAAACCAAACTCATTGCCATTAAGTCAATTCTGATCTACAGCAACCCTATAGGACAGAGTAGAACTGCCCCATTGGACAAGGAGCAGCTGGTAGATGTAAGTAAATATGGACTTTTCCTACAGGTGAAAAAAAGGGAGGAGGCAAATAAAAATACCTTCATCTTGGGAGTTTCCTCTGGAGCAGTGTTTTTAGAAAGTATGTGCCAGTTGGTGGGCAATATTAAAGGTGTCCCTAAGATCAAGATAGGTTTTGTTTCTGCTGTCACACAACTTAATAGTGTAAAGACAAATACAGACAAGTAAAGAAATAGTTGAGATATTATAACAGAGTAAAAAGGCATATAAAAAGAGCACTTAATCAAGTTAAGACCTGAGGATGAAAAAAGTATGATAGAGAAGGAAAAGACATATTCCAGGAAGAGGAACAAAAGCCCACATATGAGCAAGGAGAAGCAGTAATTAGTATCAGGGACTTTGAAGTCAGAGAGACATACGATGAAATCCTAAGATTTCCAATTAATAGCTTTGTGGCCTTGTATTTCTCCCCCTGTAAAATGGGGATAATAATACTTAGTAAATAAGATTTTAGTTTAGACACAATACTGGAGAAACCAGCACAGCTTGTACCAGGAAAGGTCATGGAAGCTCCCTAGACTCATCCAAACTCCCTAAGGGACTGAATTGCTGGGCTGAGGGCTGTGGGGACCATGGTCTCGGGGAACATCTAGCTCAATTGGCATAACACAGTTTATAACAGTTTATAAAGACAATGTTCTACAGTCTACCTTGCTGAGTAGTGTCTGGGGTCTTAAAAGCCTGTGAGCGGCCATCTAAGATACTCCACTGATCTCACCCCTTTGGGAGCAAGGGAGAGTGAAGAGAACAGGATACAAGGGAAAGATTAGTCAAAAGGACTAATGGACCACAGCTACCAAGGCCTCCACCGGACTGAGTCCAGTACAGCTAGATGGTGTCTGGCTACCACCACTGACTGTTCTGACCAGGATCACAACAGAGGGCTCTGGACAGAGGTGGAGAAGGATGTAGAGCAAAATTCTAGCACACACAAAAAAGACCAGATTTACTGGCCTAAAGGAGACTGGAGAAACCCCAAGAGTATGGCCCCCAGACACCCTTTTAGCTCAGTGGTGAAGTCACTTCCAGGGTTCACTGTTCAGCCAGGGATTGGACAGCCCCATAAAACAAAACGGGACTAATGAGGCACAGCAGTCCAGGGACAGGGACTAGAAGGCAGAAGGGGACAGGAAAGCTGGTGATAGGGAACCCAAGTTTGAGTAAGGACAGTGTTGACGTGTAGTGGGGTTGTTAACCATTGTCATAAGGCAACATGTGTACTGTTTAATGGGAAACTATTTTGTTCTGTAAACCTTCATCTAAAGTGAGAATAGCAGCACAACTGGAAGAGTGTAGTCGATGTCACTGAACTCTGCATGTAGAAATTTTTGAAATGGTGTATTTTTGGTTATGTATATTTTCAACAAAAAACAAAAAAGGTCGAGAAGGGACAGGGTTGACATGTCGTGGGGTTGTTAACCAATGTCATAAAACAATATGTATACTACTGTTTAATGAGAAACTATTTGTCCTGTAAACCTTCTCCTGAAGTACAGTAAAAAAAGGAAAAAAAGACTTCATAATTGATATCAAACTCATGAACACTAGCTCAGGGCATTGGTGCCATATTTGACACCACATCAAAAGTACTTAGTTGTTTGTTATTTGTGTTCTTATTATTCTTGCTGCTCTTTGTTGACTTTACCCCTTCTATCCTAAGAGACTAAACTTGGGAATCTTCAAATATTGACAATGAAGACCCTATCTATAGGCTAAAATGGACTAGAACAGCTAGAGAAGGAGCTGATGTTACTCATGAGAAGCCTCCACTGCTGATCTTTCCATGGCAGGAATAACTCATGGGTTGAACCATTAAGTGAAAGGCACATAAATAGTAAGAATCCGTCATGTGGTCCTGGAAACAAAGTTTAATCAGAGATGTTAAATGAGATGAATAATAGAGAGAAAAGATAATGGAAATATTCATTGGAAAAACACAAAGAAAGAACAGCCCAGTGAAATAAATGTAGAAGGGTTATATTAGCAAATGAAATTAGGAACAGCCTAAGAGTATAACAGGTGGGGGAAATATCAGAATCCCTTTGAACTACTTATAGTTGGTGACTATAAAAGCTGGTCAAGTCAGTAGAGAGTCTCAGCTTTAACACAGCTGCTCTCTGGCGTTATTAATGGTATGAAAATGGATCTAGGAACTGGTAAAATAGTAACAGCTAAACCAACAGTTTAATAATAGTAGAGAGAAGTCTCCAAGTCATTAAGCCTATCCATCGATTATACAAGAAAGGTACCTTCCCCAGAGAGTGGTGTACCCTAGAGGAGGAGGCAAAACTCCTCAATCCACATCAATCTCAACAACCCTGACTTTAACCCTAGTTCATTTCAGTTTAAACCCAGCCCAGTTTTGTTCTCCAGCATATGGTTTGAGCCCACTTTAGGCTTCAGCTCAGTTCTTCCTAGGTCTTCCTATCGAACTGAATAAGGGGACTACTCTAGAACATAAGAACAACTTTAGTATAGTGGCTCTCAATGGTCCAAACACTGAAAATGTATATTCTCCCCCAGTTGTCTGTTCTTTATAACTAGTCGATACGGGCATTGTGCACTAAGGATAAAAAAAAGGGAGAAGAGAATGCCACCTTTCCAATGCTGAGACTTCACACACCAAGCAGCCCTCTCCATCCTTAAAAAAATATGTATGCACTACTTTAGGACTCAGGAAAACTTTTCTATCAGTGCTTCTCAAACACTAACGCACATCATAATCACCTAGAGAGCTTGTTAGAGCAAAGACCTGGACCCCTACATCCAGAGAGTCTAAAAAGCCCTCATGTGATGCTGATGTTGCCAGTCCACAGACCACATTTTGAGAAGTACTGCTGCTGTAAACAAAAGGAGTCCTGGTGGTGCAGTAGTTAAGTGCTCAGCTGCCAACGAAAAGGTTGGCAGTTCTAAATCCACCAGCTGCTCTGTGGGAGAAAGATGTGGCAGTCTGCTTCCATAAAGATCATAGCCTTGGAAACCTCTATGGTGCAGTTCTACTCTGTCATATAGGGTTGTTATGAGTCGGAATTGACTCAGTGGTAATGGGGTTGGTTTTGGTTTGGCTTTAGACAAATTGTTCCATTTCAGTGTAATTCTTTCCTAACTTTGGAGATATTTCCTCAGCAGACTCTGTGTAGTGTTCTCCCAGTCCTTGGTCTGTGTGGCGATGACTTTTACCACAGCAGGGGATCACAGCATCACAGTGCTCACTGAACAGGATTCTCTCTCAGGGCTGTTCCAACATCTTCATTCAGGAAAAAGACTATGTCCACACAATGCTATAAATATTCTTCTCTCTAAACAGAGGGAAGAGTGGACTCTAGGGCCTTCTACTTATGCAAGATGGCCTAGTGGTTCCAGCAGCATCCAAGTTGCTTTTCCAGGATCATTACCTCCACACTTGGCAGAGATTTTTAGTGATAATTTTTCCTAACCCAAACCACACCAATCAAACCCTCATAGTGAGGCTTCGCTAGGGATAACTTAACCGAGTCCATGGGCAATGCTATGTCGCTTACTCTTCCTAAACCACAACGCAGTAGATGCATGGCTCTATGTTAATTGAAATAGTTTCTTAGTGGGAGAGTCTAAGCCTGTACCGTTCAAAATACACTTCCGCACGTTTCTGAGGGAGTGAAAAGAACTGCTGATGTGGAGCATCTGCTAATATGGTATAATACTTATTGTATAAGTCTCTTATTTACATTATCTTAAATTAATCCTCAAGTATACTTTATGCAATAGATGTCATCATTCTCATTTTATAAATGTTGTTACTAAGATACAGAGAGATTGAATCACTTCATAAAATTGCATGGCTCAGAAGCAAATAAACTGAGATTTGAATCTTATTTCTCACTACTTTACTGTAAAATTTGCCACTTATCTTTAATTGCTTTCAAGTGAAAATTACTCCAGGGTCATCATGAGTTATATCCCTAACACCTTTTCTATCACAGAAAGTAAGAAAACCCTCAACTAATATTAACAATAATAATTTTACCTGTTCCTAAACTTAGAGCCTAGAGAAAGCCTGCCTTGCCTTTCTTGTCCTTTTTCTCTTGTTTATCGACAATCTAGAAATATTCAAGCACAGACAGAAGTATCTCTGTTCACCATGAGAGTGGATTAACAGTTTATTTTTTCCACGTTTAGTGAAGATTATCACTACGCTCCTTAATTTATTTAAATATCCTGTAGAATAAAAAGAGAGAATTTTCCAAGACACCATTTGTTACCATAAAGCCAAATTTATTCTATCTAGGGGCGGGGGGAGGGGAGGGGATTTTCAAAATGCCTATAAAAAGCTAGCACTTTTAGACCACAATATTATTACAGAAGAGATCTGTTTGGTTTCCTTAAAAACAAAAAAATCAGAAATTTTCAACTCCATTACAAATTAGCAAGACCTTCCAAGGATATTGAAGCTATCTTTAGTTTCTTAATCTATTCATATATTCAACAAAATTCCTACTGTGTGTTCAGCATAAGGAATACACTTGTGAACAAAACTGATAGGTGTGATCCTTGCCTTCATAAAATCTGAAGGCACGTGATCGCTTAAGTTTTCTAAAAGCTTCTGTATTAACTATAGTGATAAAAAAGCTGAAACAATCTGGTGGAAGTTATAAATTTAATAGACATGTTAATAAGACCAATGCACTGATCCATAACAATATTGCCTTTTCAGAATCATACATTTATATGTGAATTGTGTGATTCAATAACAAAACCAAGTTTTTCACGGCACTTTCCTTTTCTCTGGGGTAGAGTTTCAAGTTCCACATAATAGTAATAATATTACATCCAATAACGTTAACAGGAAGAATGAACATTTAGACATTTTGTATAGTACATTTACTATCTTTGACTTACGAGTTACAATAAATCTTTAGAAAACAAGGTAAATATGATTATAGTCCTTATCTTTAGGTATCTTTAAATATACAGATGACTTACAAGAGTTTTTAATCATCTACTTCCAAGTTAACTATCTTCCTACAAACTTTTTTGGGTGATTTGTCTCTGGGTTCCAAATAGTACTGGGTTCCAAACAGTACCGTCTTCCCTCTTAACACACTTCCATCTTTCACCCTTCAAAAAAGAAAAAAAAAAAAAAATC
Source organism: Trichechus manatus latirostris (assembly GCF_000243295.1). Taxonomy (NCBI): domain Eukaryota; kingdom Metazoa; phylum Chordata; class Mammalia; order Sirenia; family Trichechidae; genus Trichechus; species Trichechus manatus. The sequence goes on from NW_004443968.1 coordinate 3,981,700, forward strand.
AATTAGGTGGTCATTATTCAGATTGTCACCTCTTTTTGATAGAATGTTATTGTGTGTTTGAAACACCTTCTATTCTCCATTCTCTCTCTCTGTCCTTAGAGAGCATTTCTGTTCTGCATATATATATATATATATATATTTGACAAATGTATATATTCACATAGCCTACACATGCATTATAAAAGTGCATTTAAGATTGCTTATGGTGACTTTCTAATCAGAATAAAGCAGTGCAGATAGGTTAAAAATAGAATATTCTGTAAGTGCTTCAATGATTATAAACCAAAACCCATCAAATTGATTCCGACTCATAGCGACCCTATAGGACAGAGTAGAACTGCCCCATAGGGTTTCCAAGGAGCAGCTGGTGGATTCAAACTTCTGACCTTTTAGTTAGCAGCAGAACTGTTAATCACTGTGCCAATGTTAAAAATTCACATTTTATGAAATTAAATATGTTAATTAAAGTACTTTTTCAGATTATAAGATTTAAATAAGAACAACAAATAAAAATGTTAAGATATTTTGATTCTTTTAGACTAGATAAAGCACCTTTATACATATAGAATTGACCAGATTCTCTATAACATTTCACTGATTTTTATCATCTGGCTTAATACAAGGAACTTTGTATACACTGAAAATGAAGGAAGTGTTCTTATTACTTATTACCTGTCAGGTAGGGATTCATTGTCACTGCCCATGTTTTCATAGAGGAAAGTAAATTTCTGCTCTACTTCCCTAGGAAGGAAAAGTATGAGTGGTCTACTTTTAATTTCTCTTCTTCCTTACTTTCTTCCCTTCCCCATTGTAAATGGAGTTACTTACCTGAGGGATAAGTTTGGGAGAAAAAGCTGAAGGTCCTTGCCTTAAGCCCTGCTGGCCAGTTTTGGGGCTAGACTGTCTGCTAGATGCTTACATTCTTTCCAGCTCTCCACACCATGATTAAGTCCATAAGCATCCTCTGTCCCTTTTGGGACAGTTTTATCCATTTGTATTTGATTAATTTAGAAGAATAATAGCTAATTCATTTGGTCACAGATCAAAACCATGCTCTCCAATAAACTTTATCAGTAATAAAGTCACTATTTTGACCTCTACTTGTTAGTTTATCTTTTACAAACTCAGAAGGAAGGGGACAAAAATGGGTGCCATTTATGGGACCCTTAAAACTCTAACATTACAAATACTCCATTTGTTGACATTTAGAATTATATAAGAATTTCACATAGCTTTTAGGCAACCTAAAGCATAAAATTCAATAGATGGCCAGGGCTTAGGGAAAGGATGATGGAAAGAACTGTGCTTCTGTAAAAACGAGAGTTTCCTGAAAATGCCAAGGATATAGAAGTGCCATGTAGAGAACAAGAAATGATAGTTTCTTTTCAATATCATTTTTGATACTAATTTATCAAGAATTAAAACATTAAGCCTATCATGCAAAATCAATCAAATTTTAAAAAGTCCAATTATGGGAGAAACACAACCAAGTTTTGATTACTTTGCCTTTATTTATTCCAGTTTTCTGTTACTGTTGTTAGCGTTTCACTATAATCATTATATTCTTGAAAATTGTTTTTCCTCTTATTTGGAAAAATTGTGTGTGTGTGTGTGTGTGTGTGTGCATGTCTGCGTGTGTGTATTAGAGAGAAGCATGCCCTCTAATCAGTATATTACTGAATAGAGATTCTTTGGGTGGCTTTACGTTTAACTTTAAACCCACTGAAAACAGAACTATGAACAAAGTAATCATACCCACATAATGAACATTTCCTTCCTCATCCTCCCAAAGCTCGTGTTCCTCTTAGCCCTTAAGAATAAAATTTTAGTATTTCCTCATATATATTTGCTCACAGTAATTTTATTTATATACACACATGTACACAAACTGTATTTTTTGTTGCACTCTTGAGAACCTGCGTGTGTGTGCACATACAGACATACACATACACACACACACACACACAGATATTGCTGTTTTTTCTTTTGTCAGTAAGTATCCAAATGCACAAACTACCGTGGAAGTAACCCATTAAATTCCCATTGTTTGCATTAAATAATTTCTTTTACAAGTGAGGTATTATGTATAAATGTAAAGATAGTATTTAGTCTATTGCTCTTTTTTCAACTACGGCTTAAAATTCAAAACACCTTAAAATTAACATATGTAGTCTAGGCCTCTTGTCTGTCTTCTCCCTGGGTGAGCCACAGTTCCAACAACAATGTGCACACTGAGCTCTCACGTACGTACTTCTTCAGAACTGAATATGTTGCTGCCTGCTGGATGCTTCCAACTTGTCTAAATTGAAATGTCTAAAACCAACATGTCGAAAAGTGAATTCCTCATCTTTCCCCTCATACATGTTTATCTTGTTATGTTCCCTAACTCAGAAATGGCACCTTCACCCAAACCAGCCCTGGTTTCATCCTAGTTACCTTCCTCTCTCTACTGTATCCCTTCTCTTATATCCAGTTAGTTATCAAAGCTTAATCTCTCTAGACATAGCCTCTCTATAGATGCTCATTTGTCACTAGATTTGAACAATAGTTTCTTGATTTATCTCTAGTCTGTTCTTCCCCTACCAATCCAACCTCCATCCTAAAGCCAAAGTTATCTAATATGTAAGTCTGATCATGTTGACGCTCAAAGAATTATAGACATTATTCAATAAATGATGTCATTAGGACATGCAGATATTAGATAATTTAGTGATTTAAGAACATGAAGGCCCTTACTTATCCATCTAGTACTCTTTAATAAATTATACCATAGTGTAAAGTTCTAAAACAAAAGAGGAGTAGAATGATCAGTATGAAAGGCATTCCTATGGTAAGTGCTTTGGTTTAAAGCCGAAAATTAGATGCTGCTTCTTCTATTTAGTAGAAGGAAATAGTTGAGGCCCTCCTGAATCAGCAATTGTGCAATACTGTCCTGATGATTTCAGGCCCTGATTTCTACAACTTGGTATAATGCTGCAGTTTGCAAATCTTCGCTTCACTAATAAAATGCCAATTTATTTAACTTTACATAGCCTAGGCATTTCAACAGAATTCCTGGAGTAAGGAAGCCTAGGGTCTTTTTCATCTAACATCCTGTGTTTTCATTGCAGAAGTCAGCATGTCAAGGTCAAATTTGCCAAGGGACCGTCCTGCAACAAGTGATCTTCCAACATGAAACTGTTATCAGTAACGGAACCAAGGAGAGGAAGCAAGTTTATAAGATCGCACCAACATCTCAGTCAGGACTTTGTGGTCTGAAAAGCTACAAGTTCTGCCAACAGCAAAGATTACATATCCTGTTTCCTGTTTCTAACATGGTCTTCTAGTTTATCCTACAACTTTAATATCTGTCAATCCTTTACTCCACAGTGACCATCAAAAGTGAAAGTCAGCTATTTTCTGCTTTACCCTCTGATGTGGGTGGACACACTTCAACTTGACTTCTCCTTTACTCTCCTTTCCCCTGATTTTGTGAATTAATTTTAATACATAAGGCAACACCTTTCCTTATTCTGCCTACATAGGAACTTGATTCTACCTATGATTTTATCATTTCCTTCATAACCCTTCACCAAACAACTCATAGAAAAAAGGAGGGTCCAGTGTACACATTTCTTCTCATTGACAATTCTATACCAATGTTTCACACCATTTCTGAGAGCCTCTTGTGTTCACCACTGGCCTTACAGTTTCACTTACCACCTTTAAACCCAAGACCCAATAGCCAGCCATGACGATGCTATGAATAACTCTCTAGATTCCTATGGAATCTAGACTATTTACTTGACTATTTTAACCTATAAATATTGATGCTTGTATGTGTTTCATTTTTCTAAGATAAATTGAGTTTACAGTATGAAGAGGATTGTTTTTATGAAAATCAATGTTCAACAGGTAGCCCATACCTTCTTTCTTTATAGCTTAATGGCTTCATCTCTCTATGTCATCTCATGGCTCACATTCATCTGTGATCTCTGATCCTGTTGTTCCCTGTGTCCCTAACATTTACCTTTTCCTTGGAGTGAGGCTCACATGTAGGTAGTGATCATTTAGGAGTGGGATCCGGCAAATGTGAGGAATAGGATGGAGGCCTAAAAATTGTATTTAAGAGATGAGGTGGACATCAAAGATGGGTGACTGTTGGGGTTAGTTTGAAGCTTAGGTATATATATTTAAGCTTGTGATGGGGTAAACATCTGAAAAGAAACATTGAAATTATTACTTGAATTTAATTGTTGAACTTAATACATAAACTTTGATGGTTTATTGTTTATTTCTTCTAATCATGAAATTTCCTTAATCTTAAAATCGCCAGTGCTTTCTACTTTAAATATCTCATCATTGTCTTTCTATTGTACTAATATGTCTGTCTTCCTAGTCTTGAACAAAATTCCACTGACTATTTTATCCAGCCCTACTTCCAGGCTGCTGAGCATTGCTGGAGAATGTTATGAAACGAAAATTAAATGAGTATGTCTAGTATATATCCATGTATCTTAAGCCACCTCAGGGAAACTTCAGTGTGGCTCACAAAACCGCATTGTCCCTCGATGTTTTCTGCACTGTTTTCTAATAACCTCAGGTCCCCAAGCTAAGCCCTACTTTTCTTTTGTTCTGCAAATAATCAAAATAACTTCTTTATTGAGATGAAAATTAGCTTCTGTGTGGTCTTCCACCTTCCTCCTCTTCACGTCAGAATTTTTTTTTTTTACCCAACTAGACCTCCTTCAGGAGCCCTGGTGGCACAGTTAAGAGCTCAGCTGCTAAACAAAACGTCAGTGGTTCGAACCCATCAGCCACTCTGAATGAGAAAGATGTGGCAGTTGACTTCTGTAAAGACTACAGCCTTGGAAACTCTACGGGGCAGTTTTACTGTCCTATAGGGTCACTAGTCTCTTGAAGGACTGGGGTGCACCTGACCCAAGTCATAGTGCTTTCAGTTGCCTCATATGCAGGCGAAAGCTGGACAGTGAATTGGGAAGACCAGAGAAGAATTGACGCCCTTGAATTATGGCTTTGGCAAAGAATATGGAATATACCATGGACTGCCAAAAGAACGAAAAAAATTGTCTTGGAAGAAGTACAGCCAGAATGCTCCTTAGAAGCGAGGATGATGAGGCTTCGTTTCACATTCTTTGGACATGTTATCAAGAGGGACCAGTCCCTGGAGAAGGACATCATGCTTGGTAGAGGGTCAGCAAAACAGAGGAAGACCCTCAATGAAATGGATTGACAGAGGCTGCAGCAACCGGCTCAAGCATAACAAGATGGCAAGGATGGTGCAGGATCGGGAAGTGTTTCGTTCTGTTGCATATGAGTCAGAATTGACTTGATGGCAACAGATTTGGTTTTAGTTTTAGATATATCCTTTCCTCCTAGTTCAGACAAAGGACACTCTTACCCTTTTCAACATTACACCTTCACTTGTACACTTGTCACCATCTCTTACCACCACTTTCAGAATCTTGCTCAATTGACCTTCATTCATAACTTTTCCATTGACTAATTTTGATTCACCAACGTAACAGTAAATAAGTACTAAATAGGCTGAAAAGCATGTGTACATGAATGAATGAATGCCTTTCCTGTCCCTTGATTACCACTTGTTGGTAGGCAAGTGATCTTTATGATCACCACAAAAGCTTGCCGTATTCCCAGCTAGCTGATGTCCTTGGACTGGAACTTTGAGTTCAAATATTATAAATTGTAGAGTGTGGGCATCAGCCAGCACTGTGGTGGTGGTTTACTGGTCCCAGCCCCACCTCCTCCTTCTTGAACAAAATTTCTGAGGTAGACAGAGGTCAAAATGTAAACTATAGGCAGTGACAGTTGACTTGGCAGGGACTTTTTTCCCCCATTCTAGATGTTTGAGGGTAGAAGTATGGATTTTTCTGAGGCCTGAGTGGTGGCCAATATAAGCCACATTTAGTTTCTAGGCTAAAGTTTTGTGACAGCCTTTTGCAATTTTCAAGCGGGTTAGTAATGTTACCACTCTATAATATGTGTACATATTAATCACATTAATTGAGATTTTTTTCAAAATTATTTTGAAGAAAAAAATTCTTAATAGTTTTGCTTAACTAGGAAAATGCAAATAGATTTCAAGAAAAGAGGATAATAAAAAAATTACAAAAACCAAGGATTTGAGAATTATTTTATATGTATGTTGTTGTTAGTTGCCTTCAAGTTGATTCTGATTCATAGTGACCCTACGTACAACAGAACTAAACACAGCCAGGTCCTGCACCGTACTCACAACCATTGCTATATTTGAGCCATTGTTAGAGATGCTGTGTCAATCCATCTCATTGAAGGTCTTCCTCTTTTTTGCTGACCCTCTATTTTACTAAGCATGATGTCCTTCTCCAGGGACTGGTCCCTCCTGATAACCCTCACTTCTAAGGAGCATTCCGACAGTATGTTTTCTAAGACAGATTTGTTCGTTCTTCCAGCAGTCCATGGTCTATTCAATATTCTTCACCAACACCATAATTCAAAAGTGTCAATTCTTCTTCAGTCTTCCCTATTCATTATCCAGCTCTCGCTTGCATATGAGGCGATTGAAAACACCATGGCTTGGGTCAGGGTACCTTAGTCTTCAAAACGACATCTTTGCTTTTCACACTGTAAAGAGATCTTTTTCAGCAGATTTGATTTTGATTTCTTAACTACTGCTTCTATGGGTGTTGATTGTGGAACCAAGTAAAATGAATTCATTGACAAGTTCAATATTTTCTCTGTTTATTATGATGTTGTTTATTGGTCCAGTTGTGAGGATTTTGTTTTCTTTTTGTTGAAGTGTAACCCATACTAAAGATTGTACTCTTTGATCTACATCAGTAAGTGCTTCAAGTCCTCTTCCCTTTCAACAAGTAAGGTTGTGTCATCTGCATATCACAGGTTGTTAAAGAGTCTTCCCCCCATCCTGATGCCATGTTCTTCTTCATATAGTCCAGCTTCTCGGATTGTTTGCTCAGCATACAGATTGAATGAGTACAGTGCAAGGATACAACCATAACACAAAATTTTCCTGATTTTAAACCACTTATATGTATGCAGCATCCATATTGCAGTTTAAATCTTATCAATAAAAAGTATTGTATTTTACATGTATTTAGTTTAAACTCAAAATGCTGAAATTATCTACCATACTTATTTATATTCTAACACTGGAAATAAAACAAGATTTTTTTTTTTGCTTTCACAAAGAGCAAAGGGTTTCAGAATCAAGTTTGTCTTCAAGCAGCAGCAAAGGGTTGCTGACAAGATATTTTGGAACAACTTGCTATTAGGAAGGAAGTATGAGTGGGAGGACGAGAAATAGCTCATGCCCATATGACACATACAAGTTGTGAATGTGTTAGAAGTCCATGATTTAGAACATAAAGGGTGTAACAAGTTCCTTATCTCAGTGACATAAAGGACCTTATTCTAATCTTTTGTGTTTACAGTTCTATTCTGAATTAAATTTTCTTTCTCTCCTTTACCACAATCACATCATATGCTGATGATTATAAGCATCAGAGTTTATAGCATCCTGGGGAAGTGTAGAACCTGTCAAAACATCAAACAAACTGCCTGGACTTTCATGTTGAATCTATTTGCCCTTGTTACTGTAGGTATATGACAAAATCATTAATGCATGAGAAATATTAGTGAATTTGTTCTCATTTATTGTTTAATCTAATAATTTCTGCTTTTTGAGTTACTTTATCTAAAACTGTCACAATAGATTTATGTGAAAGTTTCTCAACTTTCCACATAAAATGATGTGTTGGAAAAAAAGCTGTCAAATTATTATCCTAGAATAAAGGATAATCAAGTTATTCTTTTCCAACAATATAGTACACAAAAATTGGAACTCAATCCAATAATGTGTTCAGCAAACAATTATTGAGCTTCTATTATTTGCAAAACTCTTTGACAGGTGGTTGAGGAATTTGGAGATGAAGACCACAGTATTCCTGCTCTTCAAGGCTTTAGAGTCTACTTGGGGACCAAAGCTGCCATAATTCTAGTTTCATCTCAGCTTTGTTGTCTACCTATAGACTTCCCTTTACCCTCTAGAAAATACGCTCTCTCCTTTGAAATCCTATACCTCATGCCATTGCCATCGAGTCAATTTCAACTCATAGCGACCCTAGAGGACAGATAGGATAGAGTAGAACTGCTGCAGAGGGTTTCCAAGGCTGCAATCTTTACAGAAGCAGATTCTCACATCTTTCTTCTGCAGAGCGGCTGGTGGATTCAAACTGCCAGTCTTTCAGTTAGCAGCCGAGTGCTTAACCACTGTGCCACCAGGGCTCTTGAATTCCTCTAATTCTCTGAATTTTTGTCATGCAAAAAAGTTTTGCCAATCTTGAATGAAGCCATATATTTACTTACACACGTCATCTTACTAGCTTATGAGGCCTTGTGTTCTTTGAGGATAGGAACAGTATCTTACATGCTTTCTTATCTCCTGAGATGTATTTCATAGTACTTTGAACATTGTAGTATAGTACGAAATAATACACACCTATTGACAAGGTAGTTTACAAGGAATGCCAGATGAATAGTACAGATAATTAAGAGTTATAGAAAAACAGAGGAGCAGAAGATAACTTCCAGTTTGAGACCACATAGAAATGTTCATGAAGGAGGTACAATTTAAGCTATAGATGGATTACTATTCTTTGATTTAGAAAATTAAGGTGTTTACTCCTCTAAGTTATAGAATTTAAATTACCAAATTAACTAATGTGAAAAAGAGACATTCTTGATCAATTTAAGTTTTTTTGTACAGATTATAAAATGAGTACATATTTGTTTCAATTGTATGCTGCATGTTGTTTCAGTTATATATTTATTCCATCCCAAAACTTAGTGGAATAAAACAACAATCATTTTATTTTGCTCATAATTCAGTTGGCCATGAATTTAGGCAGGGCACAACCAAGATGTCTTGTCCGTTCTCCATGATGTCTGGGTCCTCAGCAGTGGTGACTTGAAGAGCTGGAAATGGATGGAGATGGTTTTACTGGGACTCAGTTCTGCCTTTCAGTTGAATTCCTTGATTCTTCTCCACTTTGTTTCTGTAGGCACTGGCATCTGGACTGGGCTGGCTAAAATAGCTGGGGACTTGCTCTCTTTCTCCTCAGCCTCTCCATGTAACTAGCTTGGGCTTCCCTGTAGTAAGATGGTCTTAGGGTAGGTGTGGTATCAGGAGAACTTAAATGAGAAGTATGTAGTAGCAACTAACAAGTTGCTGTTGAGTTGAATCTGACTCATGGCAACCTCATGTATGTCAGAGTAGAACTTAGCTCCATATGGTTTACAATAACTAATTTTTCAGAAGTAGATTGCCAAGGCTTTCTTCTGAGGCAACTCTTGGTGGACTTGAACCTCCAAACTTTTGGTGAGCAGCAAAGTATATTAATCATTCGCACTACTCAGGGACTAGTAGTTCCTACTCCAGAGCAATTCTGAAATCCAGTCAGGCTAATAATGCCATTTCCTTGATTCGGGCTGAGTCCTACTCCCTGAGAGAGGTTCTCTGATTTCTTAATTCTACTCTCCAGCCTATTGGCTCCATACTCTGAATCATTTTTCCATTCCATAGAAAACAGCCCATGTCTGCCACTGATTAACTTTCTCAGTCTACTTTCTGCCTGTAGAAAATTGGAAAGCCTTTACTGTTTTTATTTTCAACTGGCCCTTTCCCACTTAGTATAACCTGTCAGTGCTTCCACAGATACAATTTTCTTAAAAACGTTGTGCCTTTCCCAGGAATATCATTGGTGTTTACTTCTTTAGACAAAAGCACACACACTGGTCTCTTTGAAACAGGTTACGCTCCATCTTGGGCTAAGAGTAAGGGTGCTGTGGGACTACACCCTTAAAATCCATAGGGTTCATCTTATGTAGCAGAGAGGGTTTAAGAGGCAAATTTAGACACTTTTTATTTGCCTAGTAGACAGGTTGTAAGAGGCATGCTAGTGAATATATATGAAGTCTCAACAAAGAGTTAAAATTGCATTGTTGACTCCAACTTTAAGAGATAATAGTTTACTAGTGGGTCACTGAATTTTATCATTACTCTGATGCCATTTCCTACTTTGAGAACCTAATTCTGGATGAAAAGACTGTCCTTCATCTTCTATATTCCTTCTAATGCTAAAAAAACTAAATTTTTCCTTCATAAATTAATCTCTGTTTTCTCACCTTTATCATATATAGTTAGAACAAGCAAGTTAGTACTTTTAACATTCTTCTTAGCCAGATAGATAAGTTCATTAGGTGCCCCTTCTATTTTCCATACTATCACAAGTAAGGCTAATATTTCTGCCAATCCATATCTTGGACCTCCTTTCGTCCAGCTTCCAATGATAATTTCTATATTTTTCTTCAAGCCTTCACTAACAAGTTCTGTAATGCCCTTCCACCTTTTTTCCAACCTTAGTCTCAAAGTGAATGCCATGTATTTTAGGTTTTTATGAAAGAAACAATTCATTTATAAGTCTAATAACTATATTAGTCAAAATCCAATCAGGGATGCAATGGCACAGGTGAATGAGTCAGTTTTTGCACAGAAATCTGGCATCTATGCACATTCAGCTGCAGAACTGGGATCACAAAACGAGGCTGATACGGAAATCCACGGAAGGTTATTGGTTCTTCAAGGCTATTATTTCTGTGAGTTCACACAAATCACCAGTGGTGTGCCTGGGCCTGCTTTTGTCAGTCAGAACGGAGTTACATCCAGACTGGGGAAGAGTAAGGAAACCTGGAAACCACCTGCAACTCTGCATCATTCTCTCATTTCCTGTAACTGATAATGATAGGGTGTAAGCGCAACAACTTTGCTTTTATCTTCCAGAATTCATACAACATCACTTATGGTCAGCTAGAACCTAGAATCATACAGGGAAGAGGATTCTAGGGAACATAGTTCTCATCTTAACCAAGTTGAGAAGAGTACCTTAGCATATTCATTGAAGAAATGTGGAAATTACAGGCATACATAAAAAAAAAAGCAGAATAAAAATATCATCTATAAACTCAGAGTTAAGAGGCAAATACCACTAATATTTTAGCAAATTCTCATCTTTCGCTGAAAAGTTTTCTATTTTATTACAAGGGACTTAGCATGAGCAATTTGCTTATGAAATTCAGCATAGTGATTAAGGGCTCAGGTTTTAGTTTGTTTTACTGGATTTGAACACCAGATCTGTCACTAAATAACTGTGTGAACTTTGACAAATTAATGTGCATCTCTTGCCTTCGTTTATTCTAAGTAAAATGAGGATAAAAGTAGTATCTACCTATGTTAGGTAAAATAATAGTCTCCCAAATATAACCATGTCTTAATCCCCAGAACTTGTGAATATGTAAGGTTTCAGGGCAAAGGTAAATTAAGGTTGCAGATGGAATTAAGGCTGCTAATCAGCTGACCTTGAGAATGGGAGATTATCCTGAGTTATTTGGGTGAGCCCAACATAATCACAGGATCTTTATAAGTGGAAGAGGGGGGTAGGAGAAAGATAACCAGAGTGATGACTGTGTGAAAAGGACTTGATCTATCTTGATGAATTTGAAGATGGAGGAATGGGGCCACAAGCCACAGAAAGCAGGCAGCCTCTAGAAGCTGAAAAAGGGAAGAAAACAGATTCTTTCTTAGAGAATCTAGAAGGAATGCAGTCCTGCCAACAGTTTGGTTTTAGACCAGTGAGGTCTATTTTACATTCATACCCTCCAGAACTTTAAGAGAGTAAACGTGTGTCATTTCAAACCACTGAGTTTGTGGTAATTTGTGACAGCAGCTATTGTTGTTAGCTGCCATTGAGTCGATTCTGACTCATGGCAACCCTAGGTACGCAGAGTGGAACTGCTCCATAGGGTTTTCATTTCACCTTTTGGAAGCAAATCACTAGGTCTGTCTTCTGAGGTGCTTCTGGATGGGTTAAAACTGCTGACCTTTTGGCTAATAGTCAAGCACTTAATTATTAGTGCCAGTACCTCATGGGATTGTTGTGAGAATTATATGAGATGATGCATGTAATCTTGGTTAAAATAGGTCCTGGCATATGGTAATGGTAATTGCTCAATAAATGTGAGAGTTTGCTCTCCAAAACTGTAATTATTCCATTGTATGATGATATATGTGTGTGTGCATAATTTCCCTGTTGTTGGGTAGTTAAATTGTATTCAGTTTCTCATTATCAGAAAAATGGGTCAGTCGGCAAACTCTTTCTAGTCTTGTCTGTCCTAATGCCTGTACAGTGGCTAATACAATGCCAGATACATAGCAGGTGTTCAGAAATATTTGTTAAATAGATGAATAAATGGTCAGCATATTTGTGCCCATTTATTTTTTCACATTTATCTTTTGTCTTTAGGCTATATTTCCAGAAATGGACTTACTGGATCACAAATGAGCTGAACATTTTAATGCTCTTTATACCTATTGCCAAATGGATTTTCAGAAAGGTTACACCAATTTACACATTCCCAAGGCATTGTATGAATGTGATTTTGTCATCCTACCTTTGCTAACATTGAGAATCTTACATTTTAAAACCACTGATAATTTTTTTTGCTAATTTTATCATTATTTTAATTGTAGTTGTGATTTCTTGTTATGCTGAAAAACTCTTTAATATTTATTATTGGCTGTTTTTATCTTTTCTTTTGTAAATCCTCTCATAGTTATTTTTAAATTACAAATTATTTTAAACTTACGTACAGAGAATAACAGGCCCTCCTGAACCACCAGATAAATTTGACAAATGTTAGCTTTTTTTTTTTTTTAACAATGTTAGCTTCATTTATTTTTGAAATGGAATGTTATATTTAAAACATCTATTCTCCTTCATCTCTCTCTCTCCCTAAAGAGCACTTCTGTTCTGTGTATATTTCTTTTTTTAATACATTTATATATTCACATACAACACTCACACACACACAATTACTATGTATGATTTAAAAAAAAAACTATTTGTTTTTCTAGCATGTTTGTATTTTTTATATTAATTTATGACTTCCACATGTAATAACGATTTTAACTCTTTGCTTATCACATTTGTTGTAAATATTTTCCAAGTTAGTCATTTTAATTACATTTGTTGTTAAACTGAATTTCAACCGACTACATTTATTTGAAAATCAGCTACTTCCATTGATTTTTGTATTGTGCAGAATTAGTATTAAAGTTATATGATTTTAATTCATATGTTTAGTCTAATAGCTAAGCATCATGATAATAATCATTAACACTTTCTGATTTAGTTTTCTAATCATTTCTTAAAATGAACCGCCATAAATATAGACTGATAACAGCTATTAAAAATCTATGTTATCATTTGATTATCTTAAGATGGAATTTGCACAACTCCAAAGGTCTTGTATCTTAATTCTCTCTTTTTACAATATTAGCTTATAGGGGAGGCTGTAATGATAATGATTTCATTAATTAAAGTTTATCAAGAGAAAAAAGAAATCTAGAGGTGAATTTAATATTCATCAAATTTCAAGTCATACTGGGAGAACACATTTTTCCCAGCTGCTAAAAGTAAAGGCATAAAATGCATAGCATTCAGTGGTAGGTTTCCCTGACCTTAATGGAAAGGTGTTAGAATTCATTCAACACTGTTTAAGGTGTGATATTTTCAGGAAAAAAATAAAATTGAACTTAATCAAATAGATGTAAGATATAATGGCTTTCTATATACACAGGCAAGAAATTATAAAAAACGAAATGTATTCAGAACTTGAGACTTGAAAGACTATTGGCAGTCTGCAAATAGTTTAGTTTGATGGTTCTTCAAAAAGTTGCACGTAGAATTACCATATGACCCAACAATTCCAATTCCACGTCTAGGTATGTATAGCAACTCAAACAGATAACTTGCACACCCATGTTCACAATAGCCAAAATGTGGAAAAAACCCAAGTAGCCATCAACATATGTATTAATAAGCTAAATGTGGCATAAACACACAATGAAAGATTATTCATCCATAAAGAGAAATGAAGTTCCAATACATGCTACAACATGAATGAATCTTATGCTAATGAAATGTCAAACACAAAAGAACAAACGTTGTTATGATCCCACTTACATGGAATATCTGGAATAAATAAATGCACAGAGACAAAAGTTTATTAGTGGTTATCAGAGGGGAATGCGGAGTTATTGTTAAAAGGGTATTTAGTTTCTGTTTGGGGGAGAAAAAGTTTTGGAAATAGTGGTGATGTGTACAACATGGTGAATATAATTAATGTCACTGAATTGTATGCTTAAAAATGGTTAAAATGGCATTTTTTATTATATATTTTACCACAATAAAATGTTGCTGTTGTTGTTAGGTGCCATCGAGTTGATTCTGACTCATAGTGACACTACGTACAACACAACTGAACATGGTTTGGTCCTGCACTGTCCTCACAATTGTTGTTATGCTTGAGCGCATTGTTGCAGCCACTGTGTAATCCACCTTGTTGAGGGTCTTCCTTTTTTTTCTCTGACCCTCTGCTTTACCAAGCATCATGTCCTTCTTCAGGGACTGAGGCCTCCTGATAACATATCCAAAGTACGTGAGACGAAGTCTCGCCATCGTTGCTTCTAAGGGGCATTCTGACTGTACTTCTTTCAAGACAGATTTGTTAGTTCTTCTGGGAGTCCATGGTATAATCAATATTCTTCACCAACACCAAAATCAAAGGCACCGATTCTTCTTCGGTCTTCCTTATTCATTGTCCAGCTTTTGCATGCATATGAGGTGATTGAAAACACCATTGCTTGGGTCAGGAGCACCTTAGTCCTTAAAGTGACATCTTTGCTTTCTAACACTGTAAAGAGGTCTTTGGCAGCAGATTTGCCCAGTGTAATGCATCATTTGATTCCCTGACTGTTGCTTCCGTGGGCGTTGACTGAGGATCCAAGTAAAATGAAAAACTCATTTTAAAAAATCAGACCAAATTTTTACATAACCTGTTAATACTTTCACTAAACCCATAACATTTAATCAATGAATAAAAAACTTAGGATCACCTTCCATTGAGCTTTTCTTAAATGTAATTTACCAAAAAAAAAAAAAAAAAAAGAGCCAAAAATGAACCTCTATTTTGTTGTGGACATTTGTCGAGAGGGAGATAATATTTTTTTTCACGAAGAAACATATGAAAGTACGACTATTTGTTCACCTGGGAAAACAAAGTTATAATTTTAAGTCTCTCATAGGAAAATTAATTCAATGAGCAGTAGTTACACTTATATATGTTCAGAAATCAGCAGGCAGAGCTACATGGGATATATTTCTTCATGTAAAAATAGAAATTACCTCCTATACAATTTTCAAAATTTTTGAACACACATACAGATGAAACAACAAAAAACCTTCTGCATTTAATGTTATCTCTTTGACCAGATACATAAAAACAAAAATTAAAGGGTTAACAAATAAAGGAAGGTTTGGCAGATATTACCACATGGACAACTAAGCACAACTATATCTGCACTTATTAACTAAATGATAAATACAAGAAATCAAAATGCGTATTCGGTGTACTCTCCGTTAAGAAAACACAACCACTTAACCTATCCACCCTGATTTTAAATTGGCGCCCTTCAGCTTTCTCTCAGCTAGCTCTGCAGGAAACTGGCAAAAAGCACAAATGGAGGCTAAACTTAGACTCTATTGCTTTTCTCCAAAAACTACTCATCAATTTAAAAGACTTGGGCAAATAAAACTGACAAGTGGCTTTCTCCACTGCAGATGCCTAAGAGCTACGAAAATGATACTAATTTGCCTTTTATTCCTCTGTTCATGTAAATAAGAAAGGCCATGGTTTCGAAAGAGATAGGGCACTATTTTGGAAAATCATTTCAGGGATGAAAATATTAGAAGGTACGCTATTTGTAAGCTATAGCTTTCTATAATCCAATGTAAATATGTATTGGTATTGGGGTAGCGAGGCTTAAATTTGAAAATCACAGTGTTATTCAGAAAGCTTTATGATGTGGGTCTTTTTTTTCTGTCAGGGTTAAAGTAGATAGCAGGCTATCTTTAGTAACCTGACCTAATGATCTCTCATCCACTCCTTCCCAAAGCCAGTCCTAGTGGAAGGAACCTTTCCCAAGTGCCATGGGAAGAAATTGCCTTGGGAAAGTCTTCAGAAGGCTATTTAGAGAACACTTGGTGACTGAAATAGTTTCTGAGGAGATGTATTGGCATTTCTTGAGGGAGGCACTGTCTGGACCTCTCTTACCAGATTCTTCAATGGATTGTTCTTTGCTCTCTTTGATATTTAGCCTCGTAGAACTTTCCTTACTCTATTAGAGTAATCTCATTCTTTTACAGAAAGAGATCTCACATTAAATACTTATTTACAGTTAGTAGTGCAGAAGAATAAATAAAATAGAAAAACTAAAGAGAGACAACATGTGTGTTGGGAAAGATGGGAGTAAAATGTGATTGGTATTCAAAAAGCAGAAGTGCAGAGTTCAGGGTGCCGCCAACTGGCTGAACGGACACTAGAGAAGGTCTCTGTGCCATCTTTTGCTAGCAGCTCTTGAGCTGTAGAAACAGGAAGACATATTTTAATAAATAAATATTTTGGATGAGATTTAGTGTGTGTGGCAGATACTGCATAATAAGGAAGTCTGGATTTTTAATTACAGTTGTGACCTAAATCTTATTTATTTCTAGTTTTTTGGGTTTAACTAATTAGCAAATAGGATGCCTTGAAGAACAGTGCAGTTCTAAAGATACTGACTTAATTCCTATAGACGAGGTATTTTCATTTTGTTCTATTTCTTCTTTCTGGGCTCGCAGGTAGAACCCCTACCTGGCCAGGCATTCATGCCGCTACAGCCATGATCTTTTAAAAATAAACTTGCATTACTAAAAGACACTTGAATTCGGTCTCTCCTAAAGCTTTCTACAGGCATCCAGTTGTCCAGGTCTTGCAATTAATCATGAAAATAACATGTAGAAAACTGGAATAAAGCATAGACTAATGTGGAAACTTCTATTTACCTATTCTCTACTAACCTCAGTTTCAGGATTGATGATTGGAAATATCTTGTTGATTGAGACTGATGATATCTGATTCAGGTATTTCTATCAGAGAGACAAAGATCCTCCAAGTCAAATATTATCTACATAAAGAAAAGAAAGAGAGGCTCAAACGACAAGCTCAGCTCCTGACTAATTGCCACAATAATACAATGTGCGGCTTTGCTGCTGGAGAGCTAAATTGGCACACTGTACCTTCTTGTTGGAATTAAAAGATGGCTGGGGGGAAATACAAGAATACACTTATAAAAAAAGTTATGAGGTAATCTCGTTATAAGTTTTCCAAACTTCCCAACTGAATGTTTGTTCCAAACTTTATTTAAATAGCATGTTACAGCGATACCTCATTTACATGGTGTGTCAAAGTGTTATAATTTCCACATTTCTAGACTCCCAGGTCCAAGACAGAATTGCATAATGAAGGGAAGGGATACAAGATTTCTAGGAATGAATTTCTATGTAAATAATAATCAATTTTTCTATCAGCCTTCCAAGGACAATATGGAATCTATGATGTATTGTTTATTACGTACTCAAGGTTTTTACCCTCTATGGGTTTAGGCACTTCCAGTAAACATGGAAGGAGATTCATTACTGTGGAGTTTTTTGTTATTGTTGTGTGTTTTTTTTTAACTTTGTGACTGTCATATCTTTTTTTTTTGCATTTACTTTCTATCACAAAATTCATCTAAGTGCAGAAATGGTTGCTTCTCACTGGAGAGGTTATCTGCCAAAATGTTATTGCTATAGGAAATGTAAGTCATGTTGGATTATCACTTGGCACTATCAGCCAGAACAGTGTGAGCTTTAAATTTCATTTTAAAAAAATCTAATCATATCAATTAAAAAAAAAATCCTTAAAGAAATATCTTCTTTCTTACTTTCTCTAATATAAAACGTGATTTATAATAACATTGTTAATATGATCATTTCTGCTATGTAAATCAAATACACACTTTCAGAATTTATTATTCTGAATATTAGACAAAATTTCCTTAAAGCTAGTTTTAAAAAATAGAAGGGGGTGGGGAATGTAATAAACAAAAACCATTATTCCTAGTAAAAAGCAGCTGTGAAGGCATTAATGAATAAAGCTATTATAAGAATGTAAGGCATTTATAACTGTAGTGCAGTTCTCTAGAGAAATCTGTATATATCTTAGTCAATCAGTAATACTTTAATGAGTAACTACTGTGTGCCAGGCACTGTGTTGAATAATGAAGGGAATGCAAAGTCTCTATGAAGACTCTGCCAAGACTGTAAATAAGACTATTGTTGCACTCATTTACTTCATAATCCAATCTTCAGTTGCTGGTGTGTGTGTGTGTGTGTGTGTGTGTGTGTGTGTGTGTGTGTGTGTCTTAGTTTCTTAGTTCTGCTATAACAGAAATACCACAACTAGATGGCTTTAATAAACAGAAACCTATTTTCTCACAGTTAGGAGGTGCTTGTAGACTGATCTACCTCTTTTGTTTCAGACAGTGTTGGTCTTCCCCCAGTGTCTGCTCTTTTACATATCGAGTGATTTGCTTAAGACACACCCTACACTGATAACAGCCTCATTAACTTAACAAAGAAAACCCTATTCCCAAAAGGGATTGCATCCACAGGAATAGGCATTAGGATTTACAACACATATTTATTTTGAGGGACACAATTCAATCCATAACATTGTGTGTGTGTGTGCGTGCACACACACGCACACATGCATGCATACGTATATATTTGCACACATATGGAAAGGATGAGATAAGAAACACAGGAAGACTATGCTGTTCTTTGGAGTCTGACACATCTAGATAAGTTATTTGAATCATGCTTAGACTCAGCTTCCTGATCCATGAATACCCATTGCTGTCGAGTTGATTCCAACTCATAGTGAACCTATAGGACAGAGTAGAACTGTCCCATAGGGTTTCCAAGGAGCGGCTGGTGGATTCAAACTGCCGACTTTTTGGTTAGCAGCCAAATGCTTAACCACTGTGCCACCAGGGCTCCCATCCATGAATAGGACCTACAATACCTCCCTCACAGGATTTCTAAGAGTATTAAAAGAGATAGTTTGGTGTCTGTATATATATATATAAAAACAGCAAAAGAGTTATAGCTGTTATTATTATTATTGTGTTTTATTGGGTAAAGACTTCTTGGAGGAGGCAGCATGAAAGCAGACATTGAGAAGTGACAATATTAAATAGTACTATTAAATAAAGTAAGTAAATTGAGAACAATATATCATAAACAGAGAAAAATAAAGTTGTCACCACAAAGTAGTATAACCTGTTGCCGTCCAGTTGATTTCTACTCATAGTGACCCTGTAGAACAGAGTAGAACTGTCCCATAGGGTTTCCAATGAGCAGCTGGTGGATTCGAACTGCCCACCTTTTGGTCAGCAGCCATATTCTATTTTATATAAGAAAAATTTATAACAGCAAACACAGGTTTTTAAAAAATAAAAAATTAAAAAAATGTTTACATTGGAATAAGGACTTCAGCTTAGTTTTACTTAAAGTACACTAGAGAAATTAAGATATAATTAGTAATTTGCAAATTGACAAATGTTATATATATTTTTCCAGTAATAATAAGAAAAAGAAATAATTCCACAAAAGACAAAAAATAATTAGTACAAAAAATAATTTATTCAAGAAAGTGTATTAGCGATGAGGAAATAATATGAATTCAAAGATATTTACCATAATTTCAAATTTAAAAATATATTTCTATAAGTAAAATTTTGAAATATTTTGGTTTTAAGCAGGAGACCATAGAAGCAATGTTGTTAAATTCTCTCTCTCTCACCTATTTCTACACATTTGTCTTTTTTCTTTTCAAATGATTTTCCATAACACAAATCCTATCCTTTGGGGTAATTTCTTTCAGAGAATTAGAGAGATGAGAACTCATATTTAAACTGGAAATCTTTGTGCTATAGAATTTCACCGACACATTATCTCAAAGACATGAGTTTAGGAAGGGTCACTCTGGACAACTTCCATGAAAGTGTTTCACAGCATGAGTTTGAAGAATTATAAATTCCTTCAACATGACATCTGGTTATGGTATTTTGAGAACAGCAGATATACACATATACACATATATATATTATTTAAATCTATCTACTTATCTCTGTCATAGACAAACTTAGGTAGAAGCTATTTTATATACATATAACAATTCAAAAATGGAAATAGATAAAGAGAAAAATATATTATAGGTTAGAAATAGAAATAATTGGAAATCTATTTTGCACAAGCTGATAATGCAAGAGACCTGGATACTTAGGGTCTCCTAAGTGTTTGGGTAACTGAACGTCACTTCTTCTCTCTCATAGATTGCTTGCCTTCCACCTGATAATTCAAAGTGAGCTGATGATTTTATTGAGTTTTATTTTAGGCAGTTTTATGAGAGTGGACTTATACTGCCTTTCCCCTTTAAATTATCTGCCCCCTTGCACCTATAGATAGCTCTTTATGTTGAATTCTTGCCCGTCCTCAAATGTCAGCCCTGCCATGAAGTCTATCCTGATGCCTCAGATATTTAAGATCTGTCTGTACATTCCCACAGCATTTGATACATGCCAAAATGAAAGAGATAACAAATTACATCTTTCATAAAGTACAATTTTACTTCCTTCTGTCCCTAGAAACTTTGTAAAACTTTTAACCATTCTCTTGCTCATAACAGGTTCTAGATAAACCTTTGTTGAATTGCATTGAATTGAATTGAATTTGTCGACAATTTGTAAGCAGATTGGTTTAACAGAACCTTTCTAAAACATACAACTATCTGCTATATTGATAGTGGTTATGTACTATATTCGTGATTCTAATTGCTGTTGCTGTTGTTAGGTGCCATCAGGACAGTTTGGACTCATAGGGACCCTATGTACAACAGAACAAAACACTGCCAGGTCCTGCACCACCCTCACAATCGTTATGCTTGAGCCCATCGTGTCAATCCATCTCCTTGAGGGCCTTTCTCTTTTTCTCTGATCCTCTACTTCACCAAGCATGATGTCCTTCAGGGACTGGTCCCTCCTGATAACATGGCAATGCTCAGCTGGTATTCATAAGGTTTTCACTGGCCATTTTTTTTAGAAGTAGACTGCTAGGTCCTTGTTCCTAGTCTGTCTTAGTCTGGAAGCTCCAATGAAGCCTGTCCATCAAGGGTGACCCTGCTGATGTTTGAAGTACTGGTGGCAAAGCTTCTAGTATTACAGCAACACGCAAGCCACCACAGTACAACAAACTGACAGACGTGTATACAAGTGTGAATCAACTCATTCGTCTGTGTACTGGAGCCCTGGTAGCACAGTGGTTAAGAGCTCGGCTACTAATGTTATACAAATGTGAATGAACTCATCCCTTCATATACTAGAATTATTAATTTTCATTAGTTTTTCTAAGTATAGACATGTCATTCAGCAAAAACATTATGGTAATTGCTTAAAAAATTATGGTAAAACTTTCATACTCACAAGTGTCTAGCACTATTCAGGTGCACTCTATGCAACTGTCATATTTTAAATAGTTTGGTAAAAGGAAAACACAAATCTTTCAAGTAATTTTTACCAATTTCTCTATCAGTCTTATTTTCTTGAAGGCAGAAAAACTAAATTATGTACAAATCAATGTATAGGCAATGTAAACGTTTCTATCATCAATGTGACCCAACAAGGTGTGTAATACTTTAAAGTATAATAGAAACATACTGACAATTTCATTGATTTTTATTTCTAGCTCTTAATGCCCCACAGGACTTCTTCCTTTCATGAGTCAATTTCCTTTACTGCTGTTGCTCATACAGGAGAAATGTTTTCTATCCTAGTTTTGTTGGCATCACTAATAATTAAAATACATGTGAACATCCTGATGCTTAGCTATAATGATATCTCTAGAGTCAATATCCATAGTATTACCATTTGTGGGAAACAGTCTTTTGCTTTCCAAAAGTCATTTTTGGTGCCCTTCTTTGATTGAGAGTCCATGCGTCACTCAAACAGAAGTCTATCCTGAAATTCTGGTCCATTACATAATTTTCAGAAGCTGGGAGAAAGGCATTTGCATCATTTCTGTTCCCAGAGCTGTTCAATATATACTTCCAGTCTGTCATGCCTGAAATTAATTTTTTACAATCTGGATCTTTACTATATGCTAAAAATTCAGTACAAAAAAGGACCTCCTTCTGCAGAGAATATGTAAGCCAGAACATCGTGTTCCATCTTTATAATGAAACACATAGTTCCGATCAGAAGGCAAATTTTTATTTCAAAATGTTTGAACAGAATAATACTTCAAAAGATTTCAAATAGTTACTTTTAAGAAAGTGAAAAGATTCCTATCTAAGAATATATTTTGACCTGGAATCTATAATTCATATGTAGACTAAAAATTTTTTCATTCATTTCAAGCTATTTTCTTCTCTTTATTTTATGCTTTTGAAGTTAGAAAATAGATATAAATAACCTAGATATAGTCTCTCTGAAATCCCTCCCATACAGTTGTAAAATTATTAATAGTGCAAACTACTTTTTAGTGTCTATCAACAACTTTTTAGCAAATGATAATATACTATTTTGATTCTTCAGGCAAGAAACGTATCCTTCTCATCCCTTCAGATTTTGTTTTTCCCAAATTAGAAAATTACTCTTCTGATTCTTCAAGCTTTTCAAAGTAGAGTAACACTAAAAAATATTTCAAATATTGGAAAAAGAAAATACTATATCATGAAAAGACAAAACAAAACAAATAAACAAATAAATCCCTTGTGTGATCTTGGGGAAATTACTTACCTCTGAAAGTGTGTTTATTCTTCTGTAAAATGGAGATAGGTATATGTGAGTACTACTAATAAGGAGTAACTCATACAATATCCATAACATAATACCTGGATTAAAGACTCCTTCTACTCTCCCTCCTACTCATCCTCTCCTTGTTCTCCTCCATCTCCTCCTCCTTCTCCCACTGATCTTCTTTCTCTCATTTCCCTTCCTCCTCCTTTCCTTCTTCTTTGATTCTAAAAAGAGGAATTTATGAGGCTTTGGAATTAGATCACATTTAACTTGGATCCAGGATCCAAACTAAGACTTCTATCATGCCAAAGACATTTTTCTTCCTAACTTTTTATTAATTTTCTCTAGAGGTTCTACTGATCCTTACATAACAGATCTGTCACAGACTGATTATAAGGACATTAAAATTTTCTTCTGTTTATTTTTTCTGACAAATAATAGCTTTATTTCTAAAACTGCTTGCCTTATGCTTTTGGATACTGTATTGTTTGGTATACAGATGTCTGTTAATGCTTGGCCTTTAACACTTTTCAAACCTAAATCATACATAAGGAAGTCTTTAGTTCATTTAATGTTTAAAATATTAAATTCTGATTTATTTTACATTAATACTAACACTCCTCATGATTTTACACAAAATTTATTAACACATCTTTGCTCATTCTTTTATTTTCAACTTTCTGGACTCTTTTTGCTCTAAGTCAATACCTTACCTATAGCTAGCTTTTTTTTTTTTTTAAAATCAGTGCAATCTGAAATAGTTTATCTTAATAACATGTGTACTTTATTTCCATTTATTTTTATATAGTCTTCTTTTTGTCATGTACTGATGATTTTTAATTACTTAGGCTTAATTTATGTTTCCTTTTCTGCTACAGTCTTTGATGTTTATATTGTTATATTATGTTGATTAATCTAAGTTATCTCTCTTTTCTGCTGGTTTGTAAACCAATTGAGAAATAATAAAAGGATGAGACAGATGGCAACCAGAGTATCACCTCGATATAGAATCTTTATGGAAGAATTGGCTTATATCTGTATTCATCTGTGCTTCCTAATGCTTAACCTTAGAATCAGACATACTCATCCACCCAGCAGTTCTGGAACAGGAAGAAAAGCGTTAATTAAATTATATTGCCCTTCTGAGTTAAAATTCAAAGAAATTTTAATAAACAAGCTTGGTGGGTTGGATTCTCCCAACAAAAGACTAATTTTGGCTCTACGTATTTAGCATATGGCATGGCGTGTAATCCACCTATGTATGATGTTTCCATATGAGCCATCATTAGCTTCTTCCATAAGTTTATAAATTTGACTTGGGGGCATCCCCATTGTGATGTCTTTTATAAACTTCTCTCTTTCCTTATATGATATTCATTATGTTAAGAGAACCTGAATGGCCATTTTCCCTTTAGTCCCGTGTTTCTGTAACTGCAAAATGGAATGGAGTGACCTTCCTCTGACAATATTCACACTCTTCGTGATCAGGCATTCCAGGACCTCAAACAATATGGCTATTTCCACCACCTTTTGTTATGGAATTGCACCCATGAAGGAAGTTTTCTCTTCATAAGTAATTAACAAATCCAGAACTAATGTTTGACCATCTAAAACCCCTTGTTGTGGAGTCCACTCATAGCAACCCTATAGGACAGAGTAGAACTACCCCACAGGGTTTCCAAGTAGCAGCTGGTGGATTCAAACTGCCGCCCTTCTGGTGATCGGCCAAGTTCTTAACCACTGCACCACCAAGGCTCCCATCTGGTAGAAGGTAATTCTTGATCCTTATGCAAAAGCTACATAACTTTTAGATTGCTCTCTCTAACTTTTCCTTTCTAGTACTAAATTGCAAAATGGATTTGGGGTTAGCAGCTCTAACACTGTCTGCTTAAGGATAGAGCTCACAATTTAAATTAGAACCTCACTAGTACACACGAGCTCTTTTTTTTTTTAGTTTAAAAGTAGCAATATTGTTCTTCCCCTATTGCCATAAAGACCTGTGTAGAGAAAGACTCTTTCCACTACCATTCCTAAATCAAATCTTTGCCTCAGCTGCTTCTGCTTTGGTGTCAGCTGGAGAAAGGTAAGAGGTCAGGAATGTTATGCAAATAGATTCCAGACTTACACAGCAGAAAAGAAGCACCTCCAATCCCACTCCAGCAACTCTTGAATGACAATTTGGCTTTGCATGCATTTATGCAGTATTGTTTTGCTTGAAGCATTCTGAGACTAGCATTCTGTTACATACTGGAAATGGTATACCTCTATCAGTAAATGACAGATCCCAAGAAAATAATTTCTTTCTGTATTTATTTATTTTGCCTCCTTTTCTCTCCATGGGCCACTCTGCTTTGCAGTTGAGACAAGTCTGAATTTTTTAGCTGGCTATATCTTGGTGTTCACTCGTTATACTGCAAATGATAATCCTTTACATTTATATCTTTTTTATTATCATTATTTCCATCCTCAATATTATATTTTCAAACCTATAAGTTCGCCGCGCAGAACAACAACAACCTCCCGCACATAGTTCACTGATCTTACTGAGCCAAATTCTGCGAACCTCAGCTGTAGCTACCATCATCCATCCCATTGCCATTGAGTCGATTCTGACTCATAGCGACCCTATAGGACAGAGCAGAACTGCCTCATCGGGTTTCCAAGGAGTGGCTGGTAGATTCGAACTGCCGACTTTTTGGTTAGCAGCTGTAGCCCTTAACCACTGTGGCACCAGGGCTCCTGGGTAGCTACAGTAGTTGCAATTACTTTCTCCTCTTGTTTGTACACCCTGGCTTTTGGTAGCACGCTTTTCCTGAAAGATTGCCAAGGAATCTGGTTGACAGTAGACACCATTGCTGGGTTGTAACCCATTAGGTGAGAGCTTGTAATAATTCTTGTAAGAATTGGCAATTTGCTTGATTTCTGTTATTCTTTTTAACAATAGCTGAGGATTATTTTTCTCTTTAGAACAATCTTATGGATATATTAGTGATAAATAATAAAAAGAAGATTTAGTTACATTTGCATCCTCCAAGATATCCACTACATTTATTTTATATGTGACTTAGTAGTTAAAATTGGAACCATTATTCTCTGTCCTTGAGTATAAAGAATGTGACCCAGCTGAAGGAACAAGGACTCACAAGGACACAGCAACTGGGCCCTGAGGCATTAAAACAATAGCTAGGACAATGTTGGAAAACATCTTTTAGGAAATCTTTCACATAAACAAATACTTAGATAGAACACAAAAGAGCCACATGTTTTTCACTCTTATCTTTTTCTATTAGCATTTAGTAAATAGTAAGATTTGTTGGACCAGTGAAACCCTCCTGACTGTTGTTACTGAAACTTGTATCAATGGTTATTAGGAAAGACAATTAAAATGTAGAATCACAGTGATTCAGCAGTTTTTAGCCAATCTGTGAAAAGGTGAAGCTTTTAATGATTTTACCCACTTGTAATGTCTATTTATACAGATGATTCTGTACCATTCCTCCGACTCGGACAGACAGTTCTGGCAGCACGTTTGTCTGTTTCGCACTTTTGCCATATGCCGGATAAAATCTTTCTTCTTGCATTACTATGAATTTGTGGTGATTTTACCCTAGGGCATATAGAACTATTCATTTCTTAAAACATATCTATCATAATTATTTTACCTTTACATAAGAGTGCAGATTATGCAGTGGTATGATTTTACATTTTGTATTCTGAACCTGAGTTTGGTAAAAGTGACCACTTTTGAATCAGTCATACCAGGAAATTATTTTGTCCTGTATCAACAAGGCAGGCTGCTGCTCTGAAAGGCCTCAAAAAACTACAGGGGTCTCATAAAGTCAAGGCAGCTCTTACCGTGGTAAATTTTACCTCTTTTCTTCAGGGCATGCATCAAAATTATCAACAAAGAGTTAATTGAAAATAGTGCCTAGAATACAATTTCAAATATCATCCTTATTTTGTGTAAAATATAGTTCTTTCATTTCTTACCCATTTAAATTTGAAATTTTTAGAAAAAGGAAATTTCAACTAACAAAAGGCAACCTTCAATATAAAATTATTTAGCTCTGGAAGCAGTAAATTTAAAATATGGTTGTTATAAATAGAAGTTTTCTTTTCTTCCTTCTTTTCTATTTTTTAATAAGAGAAAAGATTTTATCTTTATAGTTTGTGTTCATTTCAGTTAGAGAAAAAAACGGGTTAGAATAAAGAAATGTGTGAAAACCATTTTCAGAGTTGCTCTTTATAATTAATGAGTCATCCTTAAGCAGAGAATCAGGATGTTAAACTTTGCTGACTGTGATTAGTCTGAAAACGTCTACATTCTGACCCACTATTTTCCGATCTTTAAGATTTTGTTCTCTACCAGTGTTCATATCGCAAGTGTTGAATCTGAATGATTTGACCCTAATCTAACAGACCTCAATATCAGTCTCTCCCAGAAGTGTGAGATTCTAGAGAAAAATACCCAAACCAAACCCACTGCAGTCCAGTTAATTCTGACTCATAGTGACCCTATAGGGTTTCCAAGATTGTCACCGTCTATGGAAGCAGACTGCCACATCTTTCTCCCAATGTCGGGCCTCTGAGAATTTCAAACTGCCAACCTTTCAGTTAGCAGGCGATCGCTTTAGCCACTGCACCACCAGTGCTCCTATAGAGAAATAAGACATCATTTTCCAAACGCTACTCACTTCTCTGACTGAGCTACTGAATTGACTTATTAATGTTTAACCACTAAGCCATAAAATGTTGGTAGTAACAATTTTATTTAGTCAATGTGCCACAGTGAATTTTATAGGGATGAACTTATTTTTCCTAGTGCCAATGATGCATAAGGCAAATGAGATAAATCCGTTTATGAGTAAAGGAAATATGATATGTGATTTCCAATTTTTAAAACAATAGTATCTTATTAAGGCCTGCATCCAATTACATCATGTGTGTTCCTTAGCAGTTCTAGTCACTTCTCAGTCACCTTCTCTTTCCCTTTTTGTATTTTCTCTTCCTAAATAGTTGTAGTTAGTCTCTCTTCTCTCACTGTGCTTACTCCACACACTCTTCATTAAATGGCTAATAAATAACAATCATTTCACCTACTAAGTATCTGTTGAATCACTTTGTCATTTGTTATATTAGCAAATGTGCAATCTATTTAATCAAAACAAAACAAACACGCACACACACACACCAAATTGAGCTTACACTATATTTTATGAGCTGTTCTTCTAAGTTTCCCAAATTTATATTTTTCTCTCTCTACCACTATCTTTTTACTCCATGCCTGAGAAAACTTTGCAGGCCTGAATTACAAAACATGCAAAAGCTTCCTATCTTATTTCCCCACTATTTTTTCTCACCACTTTCTGCAAGATTTTGCTACTAGAATTATCCACCTAAATAACGAAAACTGTTTATACTAACCCTATAGGACAAAGTAGAACTGCCCTGTAGGATTTCCAAGGAGCAACTGGTGGATTCAAACTGCTGATCTTTTGGGTAGCAGCCGAGTGCTTAACTACTGCGCTGCTAGGGCTCCTTATGTTACTCCCTGGTTTAAAAACTTTTTTTTTTTTTGGTGAGGGGGTGGGAACCATCTTAGTCTTTACTTTTTTGTTCTTTTTTTTAAATGTATTTTAGATGAAGCTTTACAGAGCAAATTAGTTTCTCATTAAACAATTAATATGCATATTGTTTTGCGACATTGGTTGCCAGCACCATGACATGTCAATACTCTCCCCCTCTCCACCTTTGGTTCCCGTTACCAGCTTTCCTGTCTCCTCCTGCCGTCTCGTCCCCGTCCCTGAGCTGGTGTGTCCATTTAGTTTCATTTCGTTTTATGGGCCTGTATAATTTTTGGCTGAAAGGTGAACCTTGAGAGTGACTACAAAAAAAAACCAAACCCATTGTCATCGAGTCAATTTTGACTCATAGTGACCCTATAGGACAGAGTAGAACTACCCCATAAGGGTTTCCAAGGAGAGCCTGGTGGATTTAAACTGCCGACCTTTTGGTTAGCAGCCGTAGCTCTTAACCACTAGGCCAAGTGACTTCAGTATAGTTTAAAAATTTTTACTGACTCTCTTTTGCATATCAGAATTTCTTAGTTGGATGTATAATGCTTTTGCAATTTACCTCAAACCTTGATTAAGTAGATTTTCTAATCTACACTCTAAATGATCCTCTTATACTTTTAATAAGAGGAAAGCACAGAACCAGGTAGAATTTTGGTTTTACATCTGCCAGAAGCTGAGTTTTAACATATTTAAATGTCAATTGTAGTGTTACCCTTCCAGAGTAGTTCATAAATAAAGACAGAATCAAATAGGAAGTCCAAAACCAAGAAGTTCAGGTCTAGAAACCTCACATGTCATCACGTCTGAGGGAGAATGGTCCAAAGGCAGTATAAGTCTAAATGGTTCAATAGCCAACATAGCCCTGGGCAATGGACGGAGTCCAAGAGGAAAATCCATGGGTGCAAATCAGGAGATATTACCACCTGTCTTAGTCATCTAGTGCTGCCATAACAGAAATACCACAAGTGGATGACTTTAACAAAGACAAGTTTATTCTCTCACAGTTCAGTAGACTAGAAGTCCGAATTCAGGGCACCAGCTCCAGGAGAAGGCTTTCTCTCTCTGTCAGCAATGGAAGAAGGTCCTTGTCATCAGTCTTCACTTGGTCTCAGAACATCTCAGCACAGGAATCTCAGGTCCAAAGGATGCGCTCTGCATCCAGCACTGCTTTCTTGGTGGTATGAGGTCCCAATGTCTCTCTGCTCACTTCTCTGTTTTATGTCTCAAAAGAGATTAAGACACTAATCTTGTAGATTTCATCAGTATAACTACCACTAATCTATCTGATTCCATCATAGTAATAGGATTTACAACACACAGGGAAATCACATTAGATGACAAAATGGTAGACAATCATACAATTCTGGGAATCATGACCCAGCCAAGTTTACAGATATTTTTGGGGAACACAATTTAATCCATGACATTCCACCCTTTGGCCCCCAAAAATTCATGTCCTTGCCACAAGTAAAATGTATTCACCGCATCATATCATAACAAAAGTCTTAAATCAACTCCAAGTCCAAAATCCAAAGTTTCCTCTTCATCTGTGAAATCTAGAATACAAGTTATCTGCTTCCAAAGTACAACGGTGCAACAGCCACAGATAGATATTTCCATTACTAACAGGAGAAACTGGAGGGAAAGAAGGTATAACAGGCACCAAGCAAGTCAGCAGAACACATTATATTAGCCCTTAAGGCTTGAGAATAATCCTCTGTTCTTTGAGACCATTTACACAACAGCCCTGCCCTCCAGACTCTAGGTATTGGCCACACTCTCCGTATTCTGAGTGGAGGCGCCTCAGCCCTGGGCTTTAGCTCCACCTTCCCGGCCCACTGGGATGGCAACTCTGCTCCCTCGGCTTTAGGCACACCATTCTCTTAGTCCATCTGAGTGGCGATTCCACCCTTAGAAACCCCAGGGGTCCTGGCCATACCTCTTGAGACTGAGGCAGTTTGGCTTCCCTTGTTCCTTGTCTTTTCAGCTTCTGCTTCTTGGTTCCTTGGCCTCTCAGCCCTCAGGCCTCACTCGTCTATCTGCCCTGCTGGGGCAAGTGTTCCAAAGCTCTGTAGCACCACTGATAAGTGCTTGGAGGCACCCTATCCACCAGTAAACTTTGGCCAGAAGGCACTCAGCTCCCTTGCTCCATAGGTCGGCAAGCCTAGCTCTACTGATAAGCGCCCAGAGGCACCCTACTCTGCCAGGAAGCCTCCTGCGCACAGTCACTCAGCTCTCTCACTCAGTCGGTTAGCTCCAGAACTGTCTGGCACTGGTCTCTTAGTTCTGCTGCTGCTGGTCCTCTGCTGCTGCTGGTCCTCTATCCATTCACAGTTTCCAAACATCTTCCATATTTTTGGTATCTGTTAGAGCAGCACCCCACTCCTGTTACCAAATTCTGTCTTAGTCATCTAGTGCTGCCATAACAAAAATACCGCAAGTGGATGGCTTTAACAAAGGCAAGTTTATTCTCTCACAGTCCAGTAGGCTAGAAGTCCGAAGTCAGGGCACTGGCTCCGGGGGAAGGCTTTCTGTCTCTGTCAGCTCTGGAGGAAGGTCCTTGTCATCAGTCTTCCCTTGGTCTAGGAATATCTCAGTGCAGGAATCTCAGGTCCAAAGGATGTGCTGTGCTCCCAGTGCTGATTTCTTGGTGGTATGAGGTCCCCATGTTTGTCTGCTGGCTTCTCTCTTTTATATCTCAAAAGAGATTAAGACACTATCTAATCTTGTAGATCTCATCAATATAACTGCCACTAATCCATCTCATTCCATCATAATGATAGGATTTACAACACATAGGGAAATCACATCAGATGTCAAAATGGTAGACAATCAGACAATTCCGGGAGTCATGACCTAGCCAAGTTGACAGATATTTTTTGGGGACACAATTCAATCCATGACACTACCTAAAGTCTTCATTCAATTTATATTTACTTAGACAGATAAAATAAATTGATGTAGGGTCCTAAATGATTAAAAGACCAAAAATCAAACCCAAACCCATTGCCATCAAGTCAATCCCAACTCATAGTGATCCTACAGGCCAGAGAAGAACTGCCCCATAGGGTTTCCAAAGAGGAGCTCGTGGATTTGAACTGCCAACCTTTTGGTCAGCAGCTGAGCTCTTAACCACTGCACCACCAGGTTTCCGAAAGACCAGTAGTGACTGGAAGATTATTTTTTGCATTTGTATTAGTCAGCTTGTATTGTTTTAACAAGCAATCCCAAAATCTCAGTGACTTACAACAGTAAAAACTAATTTCTTGCTTATAGCTCTGCAAATTAGCACTGCTTGACTTCACATATCTTCTCAATCCAGATTCCAGGCTGAGAGAACAGCCCCTAACCGGGATATGCTGTTCTCTTGGCATAAGATGGAAACAGGATGCCCAGCCAAACTATGCTTGCACATTTAAATCTTCTGTCCAGAGGTTGTATATCGAATACATTGGCAAAAGCAAGTCACATTACGAAGCCCAGCAATCGGGCAGGAAAGTGCCTACCTAGAGAGAGGCATGGTGAGAGTGAGTGGATGAATTATACCACTAGAGAGGAGGGAGTGGATAACTAGAAACTATAATAAAATCTATCATAGATCTCAAATATACTATACCTGCGATTCTTTTCTACCTCTCATTTGGGATTCATCATTTTAGTAAGATAGTACATACTGTTAGCCTTGTTGGGGCAATTTGAATATCTGGTATGTTATGGGCTCAGGCTATATATAATATCAGGTAATAAATTGTGAAAGAATAAATTACAAATTTAAACAATATGCATTTTTTCATAACTTTTGGTGTGTATTGATTCAATTTTTACTTAAATTACTAGAGTACAGTCTAAACTTTTCAGACCTTTATATGTGATACAGAAGGTATTTTCTTGTATTGTTGTTGTTGTTAGGTGCCATCTAGTTGGTTCTGGATCCTATGTACAAAAAAACGAAA
Organism: Trichechus manatus latirostris; assembly: GCF_000243295.1. Classification (NCBI taxonomy): domain Eukaryota; kingdom Metazoa; phylum Chordata; class Mammalia; order Sirenia; family Trichechidae; genus Trichechus; species Trichechus manatus. The sequence goes on from NW_004443968.1 coordinate 4,014,081, forward strand.
CACTGCCCAGTCTTGCACCATCGTCACAATTGTTGCTATGCTTGAGCCCATTGTTTCAGCCACTGTGTCAGTCCATCTCATTGAGGGTCTTCCTCTTTTTCATTACCCTTTGTATTACATTCTGGCAACTGCTCTGATGCATTCTTCTTCATTTTTCTAATATCAAAGTGTCTCCAGGTACCATTTGTCATCTGTCTTTCTTTGTACACAAGGTCCCCAATGGGTAGACTGGGTAGATATAACAAACACTACCAATATATGGGATTTATATAACATTAAAAAAAATTCCTTGTGCTTCAGAGTTAAATGAATATCATATCTTATATGTATTTTATGTGATTATATATGTACATATATTCTTTAGAGATATTAATTTATTATTAATATTATGAGTATAGATTTGAGGTAATGCTATTATACCATATCCAAAATCTCGAAGTAAATGCATTACTTTGAGTTTTAGGGGGGACTGCCAATTTAGACTTGCAAGAAACTCTAAAGATTCTGCAGAATTTAATAAGGTTTCATGAATATCTACTGGATATTTGACTTTCACTTTCATGTTTAGCCATTTATACATAAGAAATTAAATCGAAAAATTGGAATCTCTGAGCTTCATATAGTACAGTTGGCATTAGATATACCTCAGGGTGGAATAGAATGAAGTTCTAGAGTGAGACCATTTGAGGAAAAAAAGAAAGAGGAATACTTTTAGGGACTTGTCAAATACAGGAATTGCAAGGAATCATGACAAACAAAATCTTCTGTTAACCCTAATTTGCAACTAGATTCCAAGAATATTTTTTTCCTCTTTCTTACTTTATTCCACTTATGGTTGCTATGCTGGTCTTTTTATAAATCATAAAATAAGGATGGCATGTACATCATCTCATGAGTAAAACTGCTATCATAGCATTTATTTCCCATCTCAGGAAGGTAAAATTTGGAGAATTGTGTACTTTTTCATTTTTCAAGAAGAATCTCAGGATGGAGGGTTTTTTAGTCAATTTATGTAATTATCTAGTTTGTGGATTATTCCCTTGGTGCTTAATTTGCTAATTTCCTACAGACTAAGTGAAGTTTATTTATTGTGTTGTTAATTGGGTAGTGATAGAAAAAGAAGTATATATTTCATCTACTCATTTTGCTGCAGGATAATTATGTCTAGTAAAATTTCATAATAAATTGATGATTGGAATTCTTGGATGAGATAATGATCCTGTGGAAAGAGAAGAATTTATTTCACTTGATTCCCTCTCACTAACTCTATGTCTATCCCATAGCAATTTTGCTACTTTTTTTGTTGTTTTCAGAATATGTAATAATTTAAAAATCTGTAAGCATCCAAATTTTGCAGTAGCTGTTAGTATTTATTTATGGTACTTTGGGAAGGAGTAAGAAGACAAGATTTGTGATTAAGTATTGAAAAACTAAGTCAGGCAGTATTGATTAAATATTTAAAAATCAGAAAGATAACCAGTTAAATACAAGACCTATGGATTAAGTGACAAATACAGAAATTAGATACTGGCAGACACACCACTTAAAGCATCTTCTAATCACCCCTTCCCATTCCCTTCTAAGGAAGACATTTTCTTTACTTACTTGGTCAGTTAAGAGGTCTCTGGATGAAAGGTTGTTGTTGTTGGGTGCCATTCAGTTGATTCTGACTCGTAATGACCTCATGTGACAAAGTAGAACTGCCCCATAGGCTTTTCTTAGCTGTAATCTTTACTGGACCAGATCGCCAGATCTTTCTCCTGCAGAGTGGGTGGGTTCTAACAACCAACCTTTTGGTTAACAGCCAAGTGCTTAACCATTGCGCCACCAGGGCTCCCTGCGTGAAAAGATAATAGAAAGGCTGGGGGAAAGTTAAGCCTTTAGCTACCTAAGAAAGGAGAAAGTAATTCCTAGAGGAGAGGGGAAAAAAAAAAAAAAAAGGGACATTTGGGAATCTCTTAAAAAAAAAAAAAAAATATATATATATACATAAAAAAGGGGAAGAAGTTGGAGGAGCTTGGCAGAACAATAAAAAAGTATGTGAATATAAAAATCCAGCCTCTGATGGGGGAACGTCAAGAGGACACATGAATCAACCTGAAAAAGCTTCCAATACTCAAAGGTGGAACAATTTGAGCAACAAAATAAACAGCATGCTATTTGATTACAACCCAGAGTATACAGTAGATACATATCTTTACGATTGATATAAATAAATGATTGAATATGTAAAAATAAGGGAGAGAAAGGACAAATCTTTCTTACAAAAGAATTTCAAATATACTCATAGATATTCCATTTCCAGAAGTTGGAACTTATTTCCTCCCTTCCCTCCCAACACACACAGCTTGAGCATACACTAATTTAGTGATTCATACCCAAAAACCGGAGTACGGAACAGGGAAACATAGCAACTTTACAGTAGAGAAACCTGGGAAACGCTACCTTAACCAAATGGTCAAGGTTAACATCACCAGGTGATAGGCCACGCTGATACCTTGTAATGAGAAGAAAAATTTGCCAGTGTCTTATTCTTCTCCAAAGTCCGGAACCCCAAGCTAAACATGAGAGAATACGAAGCAAGCTTCAACGGACTGATATTCCACAAACTACCTGACCCACTACTCCTCAAAACTGTTGAAGTCATTAAAAACAAAGACAGACTAAAAAACTAGCACAGATCAGAGAAGATTAAATGCAGTGTGGTATCCTGGAATCAATCTTGGGCCAGATAAAGAACATCAGTGTAAAAACTGGTGAAATCCAAGTTTTTAGTTAGTAGTAATGCACGAATGTTGGCCTTTTAGTTTTCACAGTTGTACTATAGTAACGTAAGAGGTTAACATTAGGAAACACTGGATGGGAGATATATGGAAACTCTGTAGTATCTTTGTGACATTTATGAAATTTAAAATTATTCCCCAAAAAAAAAAGTTTATTAAAAAAAAAAAAACTTGATGTTTTTTGGAATAAGAAAAAGCCCTATGGGGCAGTTCTACTTTGTCACATGGGGTCGCTATGTAGAGAAAAGGACTCAAGGACACCTAACAACTACAATGAGCAATGGTTTGATGTTGAAAGTCTGGATGAAGAACTGGACAAAGAGTTTAAAGAGGTTTTACAGCGTTTGTGGAGTGTACTGTGGCTTCATTGCTTTCCTAAGAAATGGTAAACATTAATTTATCTTGTACGTGCTCAGATTTGTGTTCTTTTTGATGGGACTCTATTCTGAGATTGAACTTAAGGTGGGAAACAAAAGGCTCAGTATTACTCAGGTTACATGTAAAATTTGAAAACAACCCAAATCTTTCTTTGTATAATTGTAAGGATTGAAGAAATGGAAGGTCTCATAGAAGAGTTTAAAAAAAAAAAAAATTCAGAATTCATGAAAAATATTAACACTATAGAATATCCCTGGCCTTTACTTTGGTTAATAATATTATGGAATTGTTTTTTACGTTTTAAGTTGTAACTTCTTCAAATGAAGCATTCTTCTCAACTCCTCTGTATCTTTCTCTAGAGTCTTATAATCAGCAAAGTATACAAATATTGACTTTTGGATTTGCGGCTATGATTCTCAGCCCCAGTGAGTTTCTTATTTAATGTCAATTAAAATTTATATTTTTCAGTCACCCGATTTCTTTGAGTAATATTTAATTTTTCTAGGCCTTAGGCATCCTATATAGTCAAACTACATTGACTCTCTGAGGCCAACTTATAGAGAAAATTCAGTCAGTGTTAATAGCTCCCTTCTCATGAATGGTTTGAAGTAGAGCTAGATATTTCATAATATGTACCTTAGCTCTTGAATTAAATTTCATTTTGAAAAACTTTAGAATGAATGAGAACTTAAACCTTCATTTACAGCCTATTTTACCTGGCCCTGTTTAAAATTCAACTACTGCCTAATTTTAAACCTCTCAGTATGTAAGCACATTTACATGTATGTTAGAGACACTCATTTTACTTAAAGTACTTACTTTTCTATTCAAATAATTTTCCAAAATATGGTATAGTATAGCATAGTAAATTGGCAAACAAGTTTAGCTGTTAGTATCAGAAGAGTATGTGAGAACTGTTATTATTAATACTAGCAGAGAGAAGTATTTATTATTAAATTATTTCATGGCTGAATTTCCAAAGTATACTTTTAATCACATCTTTAATGCATTATTTGGTATATGTTTAAGTTAAAATGATATTTGTGCAGGTAGATTGGATATAAGATGTTTAAACAGTTGTTTTTATATACATTTGTTAAACAATTTACAGACATAAATGTTTCTTTTCCAAGATGAGAGACACAGATCCTATAATGGTGTGTATGATTTATTAGATGCTTAAAACCCATTGATCATCATGGAAATTATAATTATCTTCAGAAAATTTTAACCTTTACTAATTTAAATTATTAACACATTTCATCTATCCACTGTTCAAAATTTTAATCTATAAACAGAACTAAAAATTGATGAAACATTTTAACCAACTCCATAATTGCCTTTACAAAAACTGTGATCTAATTCAAAATATCAGTGGGAATTCAGTGCTCTGCCCCAATAAATCCTTCAAAAAAAGAAACAAACAGTATAAATGAATGGTGATAGATTAAAAAATATCTTGGGATGAAAGGATAAAGAATAAGGTGAAATTTCCTTACATATACATTTCTGAGAAGGGCAGGACAACCACTGATAGGTCCTGGACAGAGGGCCGATGATACTGGAGAGAGTAGGAGAGGCAGAAATAGACAGAGATCAAAATATGAACATCAGGGAAATGAAGCAGTGCTGAAGATAAAAAAGCAGAAGTAGAGAGCAAATTGAACTAAGGACCACTTCAAAAGAAATCACTGTCTTGAGCAATCAGTTTAAAATAACATCCGTACAGTTTTATTTAACCTTTAGTTAAAAGTCATTTTTTACCACAGAACCATTTTTTGCTAGTCCCATGGGTTATCTCCTCAGACAGATTTAATGGAATTTCTGTGTGAAATGTATGTACAACCTCTACACTAATTTCTAAGACTAGATTTCAGTGAGGATTAAATGTTTAGTGTACATCATTAATATTTGTAGCCATTTTGAGAAGACACCATATATTTTATCACTTTTATTTATCTTTTTTACCATAAGGAATTCCTTATAATAACCAGTTTTTAGAGGGATATTATGATGATTTTCAAGTCATCACTGAATAATTTGTCAGTAATCTGCTAGTGTTAAGATAGTTAAAAAAAAAGTTGTATAATTTAGTCAATCCCCATTAATTCCTATTAATCACAACTTCAGTTGACTTTAAAAAAATATGCAATGATTGGAAATTGTGCTCCCATGACAAGCATCACCAAAGAGATTGGCTGGGGATTGGTGTAATAAATAAGGCTCTGTTTAGACATCTGAAAATTATCTAAATATTATCCATTACATTTTATCATCAAAATGTCATATTCACTACTTGTCCATTTGACTGATCTCAAATCATTGACTATTGATATTTTGTAATTAACAAATTGAAATTCCTTAAATTAATGCCTATCTGAATTAAGGAAAATAGAATCGTCAATAAAGACATTTAATTTTATTAATTTTCATTTGGTCAGATAATTCAGTTTTAAATTGATTCTAAGAGGATCTTCTAAAAGAAGAATGAATAGAAATGTTTGTAAATTAATAAAAATATTTTTGATGTTCTTAAAGGTGTTAAAAACAGTGAGTTCTAGATATGAAGTCTAAGTTACCTACAATTTGTTATCTAATTAATAATTTATTCAAGCTACTTTTCAAAAAAATTAAAGTTAAACGTAAGCTTCTTGCTCAAAATGGTTATCTACAGCTCAAATCCATCTGTATTTCTTTTCTCTCAAATTTTCCTTGAATTGATAGATGATAAATTAAAATGGATGACAGTGAATCAAAATTTTATAAAAATTCTGGGAAGATATCCGCGGAGTAAAGGACCTAGTTTTACCCTAAGTAAGGTGGAGTTTGCCTTTGGCTCTGGAGAAATAACCCTTGGAATAAAGCAGGTGCCTTGGTCTGAGGCTTCCAGGCCACACCTGAGAATTCATGATGATGAGTGTGGACTGGCCAGTCCATAAGAGACTTTCCTGGAAGACCACAATCAACTAGTCTCAGAAAGCGTGATTGATCCTATCACGCAGGACTGGCTGATAAAAGCCCTGAACACGGAGGCTCAGGAGGGTAGCGCAAGCCATGGGACATGGAAGCTCCACATTGTCAACCATCCTAGACCTTACTTTATGTGTCTTGTTGTTTGTATCCTCTTTGTTCATAACAAATCTGTATTCGTAAGTGTGGTATACTCTCTGTGAGTTCTGTGAGTCATTCCAATACTGAATTATTGAACCCAATTGGGCAGCGGGAGCCAGCAAGTCAGAAAGCAAGGGTGTCATGTGGACTTCTGAGCTTGCATCTGGCATCCTGAAGAGCTAGTGGGAAACCATCCCTGAGTTGGTGTCAGCAGATCAGAAGGTTGGAGTATTGTATGGACTCCCGAAACTTGTGGCTAGTGTCTATTTGGCAGTCTGAAGGACAGTGTCCTTTTAACTTCCGAGCTCAAACCCAGCTCCACATGGCTAGGGTCAGAGAGAGAAAGTGCCATGCGGGCAGCTGGCAACAAAGATGGAGAAGTTGGAATGTGAGGACTGGATCAATCTCCACATTTGGGGGATTGGATTCATGCTGACCCTTACTGCATAATACCAAACAAATAAAATATGATCGGTAGGGAAATGAAAGAAGATGAAATTTAACATAAGTCACCAGAGACCTCCAAGGTGAATCAAAAAACATAGAGGGCAAAGATAGGCTAGGGAGCAATGCTGGGTAATTATTTAAGGAGCTACTTGCCAAACAGCTGGGAGAGTGGGACTCTTTCTTTGTCTCAGGTGTAAATAGAACTATAGTTTGGCAGCAAAGGTTTTGCTCTTGGACTAAAGTCCAAGAGCCATTCTCTAAATTGAGTGGGCAAGTGAGGGATCTTCCTGAGAATGTTACTTTGTGAGCATGCTGGGGCCTGAGAGAGAAGTAGGGCAGACTTTAACATAACTCTAGGCTGCCGTATAGAGAAAGTAAGAAAAAAGTTTAAAATAAATGGCAGAAAAGGACTTCCCCTTAGTAGCGAAATATATTAGACGACAGCCTGTAGGAGGTTTCTGCTCTGCAACCTACTCCTTTCCCATGGGTACTTCAAGGAGACTGGTTGTCAAAACATTCCCCCAACTTCCCCTACTTCCACAGAAACTTCAGTCATCCCTCTCATTCAGGTGAATGAGGAACAGTTTTGAACATGGGGAACAGTTCTGAACGAAAGCAAACAGAATATATGCCAGCTCCGTTACTTTTCAATATGGTACATCATTTATAAATGTGACTAGACATCTGAGAATCTTGAGCAAGTTGAGAAAAACCAACCATATGAAAGACAAGGCCTAATATGAACAAATAAAACAAACTGATCCATTTGTCTCTACGATTGAGAAGTAGTATAAAATAGTTTCAGGTAGGGGACAGAGATGATATTATTAGATTTTTTGGAAGATATATTGAGTACAATATAGAAAATTAATTTTAGGAGAACTAGACTATAGGTCTACCACCTATGAACTTGTCATATTTTGGTGGATTTCATGTGACTATGATGCTGGAAGTAATTCCACTGGTAATTCAAAATACCATCTGGGTCACCCATGGTGGACAGGTTTCAGCAGAGCTTCTAGACTAAGACAGACTAGAAAGGAAGGCCTGGTGATCTTCTTCAAAAATTAGCCAAAGAAAACTCTACGGACCACAACAAGATATCATCCAATATAGTACTGGAAGATGAGCCCCATAGGTTGGAAGGCCACAATATATACCAGGGACACAACAATAGACTCAAGCATACCAACAATTGTGAAGACTATGCAGAACTAGACAATACTTTGATCTGTTGTACATGAGTCATCATAAGTCAGAGCTGACTCGATGGCAAATAAAAAGAATAACAAGGCTATAGGTAAAAAAACCACTTAGGAAACTTTTTCAGTGATTCAGAAAAGAGATAATGGTGACCAGGGCAGGTGTACTAAAGAATATTCATTAATAAAAAAATGTTCAGAAGGTAGATTTGGTGTTGATTAGAAGTAGGGAGTAAGGGAGATTCCAGAATCAAGATGACCCTCAGATTTCTAACTTTCCCTTTTACCGTTAGTATTTTCATTTGGGAGATCAGTGAACTCTTCTCTGACTCTGTAGACCTAGTTATTTAGGAAGTGGCAATATATATCTGACCTTGTCCAGTTTGTTTTTTACTGAAACTATGAATAATGACCTGAATTAATGCTAGTTTTGTTCTGTCAAATTCACAAGTATCTGGCTTTGGCAGTCAAGTAATTTTAACATCCAGTAACTCAATGTGTATTAAGTGTTTGAATATTTGAAGACTCACCAGATCCTTTCATAGATAGGTCTACAAAAAAAAATTTTAAAGCATGATTGCAGTTGTGGTTAGGTGCTGTCGAGTCACTTTCTACTCTTAGCAATCCAATGTACAACAGAACAAAAAACTGCCAGGGCCTGCACCATCCTCACAACAGTTGCTCTGTTTGAGCCCATTGCTGCAACCACTGTGTAAACAGATGTAGTTGAGTGTCTTTCTCTTTTATTCTGTCCCTCTACTTTACCAAGCATGATGTCCTTCTCCAGGGACTGGTCCCTCTTGATAACACGTCCAAACTATGAGAGATGAAGTCTCATCATCTTTGCTTCTAAGGAGCATTCTGACTGTACTTCTTCCAAGACAGATTTGTTCATTCTTCTGGCAGTCCATGGTATATTCAATATTATTTGCCAACACCATAATTTGAAGGCATCATTATTCTTCGGTCTTCCTTATTCATTGTCCAGTTTTGGCATGTATATGAGGTGATTAAAAATACCATGCCTGGGGTCAGGTGCACCTTAGTACTCAAAGTGACATCTTGCTTTTTAATATTTTAAAGCTGGCTTTTGCAGCAGATTTGCCCAATGCAATAAGTCATCTGATTTCTTGACTGCAGCTTCCATGGGCATTGATTGTGGATCCAAGTAAAATGAAGTCCTTGACAACTTCCAACTTTTCTCTGTTTATCATGATGATGCTTATTGATTCAGTTGTGAGGTTTTTTGTTTTCTCTATATTGAGGTGTAATCCATACTGACAGCTGTAATCTTTGAGCTTTATCAGAAAGTGCTTCAGGTCTTTGCTTTCAACAAGCAAGGTTGTGTCATCTGCATGTCACAGGTTGTTAACTAGTCTTCCTCCAATCCTGATACTGTGTTCTTCTTCACATAGGACAGCTTCTCAGATTATTTGCTCAACATATAGATTGAGAAAGTATGGTGAAATGATACAACCTGGACACACATCTTTTCTGGTTTTAAGCAATGTAATATCCCCTTGTTCTGTTTGAATGACTGCCTGTTGGTCTATGTGCAAGTTCCTTATGATCACAATTAAGTGTTCTAGACTTCCCATTCTACACAATGTTATCCATTATTTGTAATGATCCACACAGTTGAATGTCTTTGCATAGTTAATAAAACACAGGTAAACACCCTTCTGGCATTCTCTACTTTCAGCCAAGATTCATCTGATATTCCTTGTTTCATGTCATCTTCTGAATCCAGTTTGAATTTCTGGCAGTCCCCTGTCTATGTGCTGCTGCAACCATTCTTGAACTATCTTTAGCAAAATTTTATTTGTGTATGATATTAATGATACTGTTCGATCATTTCTGCATTCCGTTCCATCCATTTTATTTGGAATGGGCACAAATATGGATCTCTTCCAGTAATTTGGCAAGGTAGCTATTTTCCAAATATCTTGACATAGACAAGTGAGCACTTCTAGGGTTGTATCTGTTCATTGAAGCATCTCAATTGGTATTCCGTCAATTCCTGGAGCCTCGTTTTTCTTTAATGCCTTCGGTGAAGCTTGGACTTCTTTCTTCAGTACCATCAGTTCTTGATCATATGCTAGGGATGAAGTGGTTGAATGTCGATGAATTCTTTTTGGTAAAGTGATGCTGTATCTTCCTTCCATTTTCTTTTGATGCTTCATGCAAACCTACAAGGCAGACCAATTAATACGACTATATTCAAATTTATGCACCAATCACTAATGTTAAAGATGAAGAAATTGAAGATTTTTACCAACTTCTGCAGTCTGAAATCAATCAAACATGCAATCAAGATGCAATGATAATTATTGGTGTTTGGAATGTGAAAGTTGGAGCCAAAGAAGAAGGATCCAAACAAACCAAAACCAAACCCACTGCAGTCAAGCTGATTCCAACTCATAGAGACCCTATAGGACAGAGTAGAACTGCCCCATAGAGTTTCCAAGGAGTGCCTGGTGGATTCAAACTGCTGAGCTTTTGCTTAGTTGCCATAGCACTTAACCACTATGCCACCAGGGTTTCCAAAGAAGAAGGATCAGTGGTTGGAAAATATTGCCTTGGTGATAGAAACAACACTGGACATCGAACGATAGAATTTTGTAAGACCAACAACTATTCATTGGAAATATCTTTTTTCAACAGCACGAAGGCAGCTATATGTGTGGACCTTGACAGATAGAATACACAGGAATCAAATCAACTACAGCTGTGGAAAGAGATGATGGAAAAGCTCAATATCATCAGTCAGAGCAAGGCCAGGGGCCAGGGGTCTACTGCGGAACAGACCATCAATTGTTCACATGCAAGTTCATGTCAAAGCTGAAGAAAATTAAAACAAGTCCACAAGAGCCAAAGTACAACCTTGCATATATCCCACCTGAATTTAAAGACCATCTCAAGAATTGATTTGACACATTGAACACTAATAACTTAAGACCACTGACTACATCATACATGAAGAGATAAAAAGGTTATTAAAAAGATAGGAAGAAAGAAATGACCAAAATGGATTCATGAAAGACTCTAAAACTTGCACTTGAACGTAAAGTAGGTAAAGTTAAAGGAAGAAATGATGAAGTAAAAGACCTGAACAGAATTGAAGGGGCATTTCTCAAGTTGAAAGGACTGAAGAAAAAATTCAAGCTCTAATTGCAATGTTGCAAGATTCTATCACCAAAAAAAATGAATGATGCAGAAAACATCAAAAGAAGATGGAATTAATACACAGTGTCACTGTACCAAAAAGAATTGGTGAATGTTCAATCAGTTCAGGAGGTAGCATATGATCAAGAGCCGTTGGTACTGACAGAAGAATTCCGAGCTGCAGTGAAGGCATTGGTGAAAAATAAGTCTCCAGGAATTGATGGAATATCAACTGAGATGCTTCAACAAATGGATGCAAAGCTGGAAGTGCTCACTCATCTATGCTAAGAAATTTGGAAAACAACTACCTGGCCATCTGACTGGAAGAGGTCCATATATGTGCCCGTTCCAAAGAAAGGTGATCCAACAGAATGTGGAAATTATCAAACAATATCATTAATATTATATGTAAGTAAAATTTTGCTGAAGGTAAGTCAAAAAACAGTTGTAGCAGTACATTGACAGGTAACTTGCAGAAACTTAAGCCAGATTCAGAAGAGGACTTGCTGATGTTAGATGGCTCTTGGCTGAATACAAGAAAGATATTTACCTGTGTTTTATTGACTATACAAAGGCATTATACTGTGTGGATCATAACAAATCATAACAAGTATTATGGATAATATTGTGAGGAATGAGAATTCCAAAATAGTTAACTGTGTTCATGCGGAACCTGTACATAGATCAAGAGACAGTCTTCAGAACAGAACAAGGAGATACTGTCTGATTTTAAATCTGAAAAGGTGTGGGTCAGGGTTGTAGCCTTTCAATATACTTATTCAATTTGTATCCTGAGCAAATAATCTGAGAAACTGGATTATACAAAGAAGAACACAGCATCAGGATTGGAGGAAGACTAATTAACAACTTGAGATATGCAAATAACACAACCTTACTTGCTAAAGTAAAGAGGACTTGAAGAGCTTACTGATGAAGATCAAAGACTACAGCTTTCAATATCAATTACATCTCAATATAAAGAAAAAATCTTCACAACTGAACCAATAAGCAACATCATGATAAATGGAGAAAACATTGAAGTTGTCAAGAATTTCATTTTACTTGGATCCACATTCAATGCCTATGGAGGCAACAGTCAAGAAATCAAATAACCTATTGCATTGGGCAAATATGCTGCAAAAGACCTCTTTAAAGTATTATAAAGAAAAGATAAAGTATTATAAAGCAAAGATATCACTTTAAGCACTATGGTGTGCCTGACCCAAGCCATGATATTTTCCATCACCTCATATGCATGTGAAAGCTGGACAATGAATAAAGAAGACTGCAGAAGAAGTAATGCATTTGAGTTGTGGAGCTGGCAAAGACTATTGATTGGAGTATTGATGGGCTGCTAGAAGAATGAACAAATCTATCTTGGAAGAAATACTGCTTGAATGCTCCTTAGTAGCAAGGATGGCAAGACTTTCTCACACTTACTTTGAACATGTTATCAGGAGGGGCCTATCCCTGGAGAAGGACATCGTGCTTAGTAAAACGGAGAATCAGCAAAAAAGAGGAAGATAGATTGACACAGTGGCTACAAGAATGGGCTCAAACATACCTACTATTGTGGAATGGTGCAAGAGCGAGCAACATTTTGTAACCAGACTGTTCCAGGTCTGCTCAGCATGGCTATAAAGACACAAAGTGGATGAAAGGGAAAGAATAAGCTTTATTTAGTTGGCCAAGTAAAGGAGCACACTGGGATTCATGTCGCCAAATGGCTCCCTGAACCATAGCTCCGGGGTTTTATATGGGTAAATTAAATTGGTCTGTGGTCTTTAGAAATGCCTTAAAGTGAGGTTAGCTTGCTGACTGGCCTGGCCTGAAAAGGCGTTCCCAGTGAGGTCCGGTCTTCTGCGCCTGCTCAGTCTGAAAGGGGGGCCACGAAGATGGCGTTTTGCTCACCTCTAAGGCATAGACAGGGGTGTGTTTTTCGGCCTCTGATGTCAATAGGTCATCTAAAGGACATGGTTACTGGTACTGCACATGTCAAGCAGGCCAGACCTGGTTCTTGCCAGTTTTAGCTTGTCCTGTGACCCCAGTCTCTTGTTTTTCCCAACTGAACCGGAAACTAGAAACATACCTAATAAAGGGATAGCTTAAAAACAGGGGTTTAGTTCTTGTATCACAGAGAATGGCGGGCACAGCCCTTTGTCTAGTGAAGATGGTAGGCAAGCTGCCGGCCTCAATTCCATTCTGTTATGAGTCGCTGTGGGTTGGAACTGACTAAATGCCACCTAATAACAATGCCCTAAGTATAAAGGAGAAAGACAAAGACCATAAAAGGGAGAAAACACTACCTCATCATTGATCATATTTTGGGATCCTCATAAGTAAGTTGAGTTCTTGGCATTCTAAAGAGCAGAGAGCAAACAATTGTATACAGGTATCCCAACAAATAATTTATGAAATCTGAAACTGCATATTAATTTCACTGTCCAGAAAGTAGTTGACATTTTGACTTCCCGAAGTCTTAAAGTTGATTTGTTCATAAATTTAGTTCTAATATATAGCTAGAGAAAGTATTGTAATGCTACATTTTGTTTCATTTCATAGTATTTGGTAATTAAAATAGATTAAATTTGTATAGCAATCCAAACTTTGTCTAAGCATGTTCACATCTACTAATCTATTGTGTTTCCACCAACACCCTTTTAAGGCATAGCTAGAATCACAATCCCCATTTGATTCATGAAAGAACTAAGACCCAAAGACATGAAGTGACTTTCCCAAGAACCCGAGCTACTTAGTGCTAGAAATACATCTAGAAAGCCATACTTACGATTCATAAGCCTAATAAGTTTTACATAGACATCATTAAAATTAATATTTGAGTTACAAATAGGGGGCACAAAAAGCAATGCAAATGGTGTGATTTGAAGGAATTCAACATTTTCTCAGTGGCCTTCTACAGAGCCTGAATGCCTCATGGTTTCAGTTAAGGCATTACCCTCAGAAAAGTCCCTAGTAGAATGCAAATACGCAGACTTTCTGATTTACTTCAAATCAGTGTACACAATACCTTCTTTACTACCACAGTTTTCCCACATAACAGGGTCTTAAGCTACTGATATGGGAACCACAATGAAGACAATCTGGACTTTTTGGAGATTCCCTCATGCAAAAAGGTAAAAATGGAAAACCTGCCAAAATCATGAGTATCTAAAAGCAAAAATGTAGACTGGCCTGATCCACGCATATTTTGCCCAAAAAACAAATTCTGACTTATTTATGAATATTTTTTTCTTCAGTTTATTATACTGCAGTAAAATTCTACAAATTCAAATTTATTTGCGTTAACAACAATTCTAGCCACTCTCTACCTTTGGGAGTTTAAAGGATTAACACTCATTCACACTTTTATGCATTAGTGAGAATTAGTACTCTCATATTGTTTCCTACTAACAAAAGCTGAGATCAACTGTTTCAGAGTCGACATTTCTGACTGGGAGACTTGGGGAAGGGTTAGGAAGGAGGGAAGCATGGGTACTAAAGGTTAAATACAAGTTCAAGATTTGTTTTTGTTTTCTGTTAAGTTAGAAATATAACAATCATTCATACCATTATTTCTATAGTAGATTCTTTGAATGAAATCCTTTGATAAGATGCATATTTGTTATGTAGGATACATAATATACTGATATCTTTACAATATAGTTCCTACCACTCAGAATTATATTTATAAAAGTTGTAATAATAGACGATAGTTTGCAAAATTCATAGTATTGGACATTTTCTTAAAATCCTGCATTCTCAGGAGTACTAACTTGTGGGCTTCTGGGGGCTTTGGAGTAGGAGTAAAAAGTAGGAGAAAAAAAATTACAAGAATAATAAAAGGAGACGAAGAAGGCAACCAAGTAAAAATATCTCTTCCCTTATTTATATAGGGACTTGTCAAAGAATAATTTTCGAGATGAAACAGACTTAAGAGATCTCATGCACAATTCCTAGCCTCCATTTTCAATTTCGATTTCACAAGGAAATTCAGGACGCACGCCCAAATGAAAGTGTCATCTTTATTTCAAGGAAACATGTGAACAAATTGAAACCCTCACACACATCACACTATAAAAGAGTGAAACACAACTCTGCCAGTTTCATTTTGAGATTCTCCTTTAGCGTATATGTGTGTTGAGACTAGAACAAATCCGAATTTGTCCAAACATCACATGAAAAGAAAACATTAAAAGAACTTGCCTTTAAAATGAAAACGTACATTCCACATTCAGTGAAGTTTCGATTATCCATAGTAAACTTCAGTCTTGGTCTTACGTTGTCCTGTCACCCAGCATACATCGAAGTTACCTTTCCTTGGTGGTTATGCATTTAATCCAAATTAACTTTAATTACGACCCATGTAGACTTTAAAAATAAAAAGGTTAATCTTTTGACAAAATGTAGTACTCCTTTCAGAAATGTATATGAGTTTTCTCTCTACTGCTATATCCCTTTATGCACATAATCGTAGATAGTTCTTTACCTTTGGGGGGTAATGGTTATAATAAATCTAATTATCCTGTGAAGAGTAGACCAAAGAATCAGAGTATTAACCTTATTTTCCATCTTAAGCAAAATTTCAACTGTATATGTATCATTTAGGTACTTTTGGAGGTGACTGACTGATACGATTTGTCGGCAAATACATGGTGTCTACAAAATTTAAAAATCCTGAGGCAGGTTTCTCATAATATTCAATGCACTATAAGTACATTTCTTTACTGGATCTTTTCTTAGCTTCTTATCTGCTTGGGTTGCAAGCCTGGGTGTCCAAAATTGCAATTGATAACTAGAATACAATGTCAGAGATTCTTTCCCCACTCTGTCTTACTGTTCCATTTAAAAATTGTTGTATTACATTTCTGCTAATAAAAGCCTTTCTAAGGATTCTATATCACTCGTTTGCAAGGCACATTCACATCCTTCAAAGAAAGTTGTTATTATCAGAGCAAATGTACTCTTACTATTTATTTATTACAACAGCTCTCATCACTGCTTACCCAGGCAAGCACTAGAAATATCTAACTCATTACCACTACATAAAATAGCATGGGGTATTTTCAGAATGAAAGAGATCAGAGCATGACAAATTCTAAAGCTGCTCATGTCCCTGATTCTAAAGAAAAGAATTGCTATTCAACAAGCACTGGTAACTTTGACTGCTGAAGAGGATATGTTAGACTCTTATTAAAAATATTGCCCAGCCAAAATCTCGTTTGAAATACCTGTTAGTCTGTTATCCTTTTTCACTTAGGGTCTGACTACCCTTGGACATTCTCAGGCCAGCTGATGAAAGAAAACTGACCCAGACGGAGTCAGAAACTGAAAATGCCTATTGACTTATTCAGTTGGAAGTTGATCTTAGTTGCTATTTAAATCTACTGCTTAAGTGTCAGCATACGTGCTGCATTCTTTATGATGGTTCAAGGGGCAAACATTTGGGTCAAAATATGCTCACCCATTCTGTCGCTAATGCGGGCTTTACAATGTTTACAAACAGCTGTTACAATAACCCAAAGATCCATAGAAAAATGTGACACATTCAAGAATCTGACAGTTAAAACCAAGCATTTGTTCAGATAGCACCTTGTGGTTTGAGGTAATAAGACCATGATGATAATGGTATTTGTCACATTCGGAGCAGCTGTATTCATGAAAGTGGGAGTGACTACCCTCTTACACACCCAGTTACTACTTTGAACCCAGGTCTGTATTTTGGCTGCCTTGGCAACAGTATAGCAATAACAACCATAATGGCGATGTCGATCCAAGGACATTTTTGGATAAATCAGGAGCGCTGACGTTCAACGTAAAGAAGCAGAAAATTAGCATATGAAATAAATGGAGAAGAAAGTGTTCATATATACACAGCGTCTAGAATATTTATTGTAATAGTTAGGCCTTTACAAGCCCAACCATTTTCTAGTGACTGTTCTTTTGCGGAAAGCATTTCAGGGAAAAGAATCTCTGCAAGTTGGTAATTTTTTTTTCCACCTGAAATAAAACAATAACGGATACACTATTAATTAATTTTGACCAATTTAATCAATGTAGTCACCCACATCATCAGTTGGATGAAACGGATTGTAAACAACAATGAAACTAGACAAAATCAATAGCTCCGCTTTCCTGCTGGTTGGTTTGTCTCCTGTGATTGGCCATTGCATGTTATAAACAGCATGGATATTTTCTGTGCCGACTGCACTAGTCTTTAGGAATTTTGGTAAATATCCTAGTGCTTCTCTTTTCGGTCATATGGTAAAATTGCATGTCCTTTGTCCCCACAACTTGCTTTGGTTAATGAAATGTGAGTAGAGGTGACAGTTGCACTTCAAGATGGAAATCCCTAAAAGTTCAATTTACTGTTGTTCCCTTTCACTGCCAAGGCAACCAGTGACATTCCAAGCTTTATCGCCTCTGAATCTGGAGTAAGAAAGGGCAAAGAAGAGTTCCCACTTTCCCTGTGTTGTTGTTAGGTGCCATCGAGTCGGTTCCAACTCATAGAGACCCTATGTACAACAGAATGAAACACTGCCCGGTCCTGCACCATTCTCACAATCGTTGCTATGCTTGAGCCCACTGTTGCAGCCACTGTGCCAGTCCATCTTGTTGAGGATCTTCCTCTCTTTCGCTGACCCTCTACTTTATCAAGCATGATGGTCCCTCTTGATAACATGTATAAAGTATGTGAGAGGAAGCCTTGCAATCCACACTGTAAGGAGCATTCTGACTGTACTTCTTCCAACACAGATTTGTTCGTTCATTCCTGTGATGGACATGTAATAGGAGTGAGAAATATACCTTTGTTGTGTTAATCGATTGCAATTTTGGAGAAGATATCTCAGCATAACCTAGCCTATTCTGATTACACTAACAGTGTTATTTGTAGAAATTAAAAGAATGCCTTTATGTTTATGCAGAATGAGATGCTGTAATGAAAATAATATCTTGGTCCTCTTCACCAGAATATGATAGACTGTTTCTATTCTGGTTAGAGATTAGGGTAAAATTATGAATTTTATGATCAAATCATGTTCTTCAGACAGAAAGTCAAATTCAAACCTTGACCAATCCAGATGAACTGTTTTTGCTCTAACTTGTCTTATAAACCAAACCAATGTTTTATGAAATAATATTCATTGTCAGGCAGGCTCCTTTGACTTGCCTTCTTCTCAGCCTTTTCTTTTCTTGCATCTTCATGCTCTCTGTTCTTTCTCTATAACCATTTTCTCTCTACTTTACTTCTGTTATGTTCTCCTGTTTGGCAACACGAGAGAAGGATTATTTATACTTCATATAACAGATTCTGGCAAAGTATTTGTGCTTTTGTTTCCACAGTAATTTAAACTGTTTCTGCTCTAAGTGGAAAGCAAAGTTAAATGTTGGCCTCATGTCATCTTTGCTAAGTGATAGCAGTTCCATTAGGCATTTCTAGTCTCCAAAGAATATTTGGACTATTTGGAATATACGTAAAAACTAAAATATGTAACATTAAAACAGCCCTATTGTGTGTCCCCATTGGTTTCTAACATCACTCAGAATGACAATTTCAGTAGTGTTTCTGTGAGCATGGTTAAGTCAATTAAAAGCTCTGAGAATGTATGCGTGTGTGTGTGTATGCACTTGCTTGCAGGTTCATATGCTTAAAGTAAAAAAAAGTCTTTAATCTGTTAGCAATTGACATTTATTTTAAAAGTAAGAAAAATAGCACAGTTATATGTTCATACTCTTTCTCCAGAATTAACCACAATAAAACTCCACAGTTATGGACTCATTTTGTAGAAGACAGTGATAGCTTCTAGAAAAAAACCCAAATACAGGGAAAATGTGTTCTTTATATTCTGATCAGAAGTAATTTTTTTTTTCTTCAAGGAACGAAAGGAAATTTTAAAATTTTATGAAGCATTATGATATACTGTAATTCTTTCAAAAAGGATTTTTTTTTCATTTCCAGAATCAGTTTTTGTATAGAAATGGTTTTGTATGAAATTTACTAATTTTCAATTTTATCTACATTCTATATAGCAACTATCTATGAGAGAGCGTCTACGAAAAAAAATTTCTAAGACACAAATATGTATCATTCCAGAGGATTAAAATAATTAGGTAGATTAAAATAATTAGCTATTATCTTCCCAAATTAAACATTTATATTAATTTCAAAATTATTTTGTTTAGATGATTTATTTACTTATTTCAGTGGAATAACGTAAGTTTCTAAATTTAAAATAATTCAAATTTATTATTCATTGTCACATATTGAAAAAGAATTTCAGTGATGCTTTTTTAAAAAATAAAAACTCTCCTATTATCCAAATCCTGAATATTTGTAAAATATATTTGATGGTAAAATACAAAACTGTAAATGTTGTTGGAATGGATCTAGTTTCATATTAATATTGTCTTTTCTGTGAACCCATAGACTGTACATACATGAATTAAGGAAAATTTATTAATGAAGCACTAACTCTGATACCTTCTTAGTAGAACTCGTGTAGTCAAGGACCTTGGTAGGGGATTTTTAAAAGAAAAGTCCCCTACCAGAGTTACCCACTTTGCATTGTTCAGAGTCTATATTAAGAGGACTGTTGACTTCTACACTAAAAAATCCCAAAAGATTTCTGATTTTTCCAGAAATGCCTAAGCAATTATTGTTCTGGTTATTAAATTGATAATGTACCCTTAGATAGTCTAGGTCAGGGCAGGTAGAGGTGAGGGACTTTACATTTTCTGAGCACCCACTGTGGGCCAGAACCTCTTTTTAGCATTTTACATATATTATCATGCTTAATATGTATAATAGAAGCCCTGGTGGTGCAGTGGTTAAGTGCTCAGTTGCTAACCTAAAGGTCAGCAGTCGAACCCACCAGCCACTCCTCAGGAGAAGGATGTGGCAGCCTGCTTCCATAAGGATGACGGCCTTGGAAATCCTACGGAGCAGTTCTACTCCGTCCTATAGGGCTGCTATGAGTCAGAATTGACTCGAAGGCAATGAGTTTGGTTTTTGGTTTTTTGTTATCTGTAGTAATTCTGTGAGGAAGCAATTATTGTTATCTCCTCACTACAGAGGAGGAAACTGAGGCTCAGGAAGGTGGTTAATCTGACAAAGGCCATGTTCCTGGTAAGAAATGGCATAAGAATTTATAATCTAGGTCTACTTGGTTTTAATGTCTGTATTCCATTATATTGTGTTGCTTTCCAGAGATTGGAACTGCCACTTAAGTAACTTAGGGTTTATGTATTTTCAAATTTGTTGTCTACAAGCAGTTGGTCAATTATCTTTCTCTTATGAAATTAAAATATGCATAAGAGGTATGGTTCAAATTCTCCATCCAATTTCAATTCATCAAGAATTTTACACAATAAGCAGAAAAGCATTACTGAAGAAAACGTCATTCATGGGAACAAAAATGTACAAGCAATGCTCTACATTCTGGACAGCTGCTTTTAGCTTACGTTATATTTAGGGAGAGCTGAGCTGACCCCCAGAGACAAATGTATTTACTCCACGGTGTCTCTTTTTCCACCCCTTTTTCTTCCCTTTTTTTGTTTCTGTTTTTTACTGGCCTGACATATTAGAGATGAAGCATTTTTTGATCCTTCCCCATTTATCCAGGATTTGGAAAACTCTAAGTTAGAACTATAATTTGCTCTCTTCCCGTCAGCCAAAATGAAACCATAAATATATGGGCATTTTATCTACTGTCTTTACTGCTGCTTTGCTCCTGCGTCCTTCCCAAATCAGATCCCGGACAAATCTCTAATTCTAGCTTTATGATTTTCAGAGGATGCTCTGCTTTTTCTTTTCTAATTTATACCAAATCCTTTGGTATTTTTCCACTCGTTTATAATTCTGACTTTGATTTTGGCATTCACATTTTCTAAATATTAAAGTAAGACTTTTCTACTGTACTTTGTTCCTCTTTTAAGATTTGTTGCAAAATTCTAATTAACAGATTGAAAAACAAAGGAACCCACTGAACACCCACTAGATTTTTTTTGAAGGGGGAAAACATTCTCTAAAAAAAACACTGAACACTGTAAGACACACGCTGATGAACACCTACTTCTTAATGAAATTCATCACCACCACCTAAATTCAGTTCCTTCTTCCCCACCTCACCGCCTCTTCCCCTCCACCAAAAAAAGAAAGAAAAAAAGCCTCATAAGACCATTTTTAATAGTATATAGAATATAATATACATTTTCAAAGAGGGTTTGTAAAACTGGAAACCTGGGTTCATGCTTCAAACCGATAAGATGATTATTTCTCTGATGTCTGGCTTCCATTTTGCTGTGTCAACTAGAGAACTTGTTCTGTTTGTGCCATCTCAATTTAAGGACTGTTTTTTTTACTAGTCTTTTCATTCAAGAAATTATAAAAATCTAATTTGCTGATTTTTTTTTTTTTTATTGCAAGCCCTTTCAAGAAACAGAATTTTTCATCAAATCTACTCGTAATAACTAGAGGGAGACCAAAAGCATGCTAAAGAAAGATTTACGATAGATAAAGCAATGTACAGCTAAGTTTTTTTTCTTTTAATGTAAAATATATGACACGTAGTATTCAGTCATTTTGTAATTAAGTTCTAGAAGACATTACATAGTATAGGGGTAAGAATAAAGAAATATTTGCTTATATATAATTGCTTAAGTTTCAGAGGAAAAAAATGCCTAACCATTTTTACATAAGCAGGGTTTAGTCCTTAAAGATGATAGGAATATCTTATCTTCTATTCAGTTAACAGGTTTTAGCAGTTTTCTGAATACTTATGAGTAGCTCAGAAATTCATATAAGTTCATGTAATTCACACAGCATCTGTTGTGAAAAAATAAAGCGATAATTTACATCCAATTAAAATATTTTTCATTAGATAAAAATGCTTTAATAAACCAACAAATTTGTATAAGAAACAGTTTACCCACTGGTAATAAAGTAAGTCAATTTTGTATAGCTCATGCAAAAAATCAGAGATTGGTCAACTCAAAAACGAATGAGTCAAAACTTTTCATGAAAAATTTTAATCCTTTGACTATTTTTTTTCTAACTGTGTGTCCTTACTGATTTACAATTTATGCAAGTTATTTTAAAGCATATCTGTTTATTGGGTGCATTCTTATTAAACTGTTAAAAAAAAAAAATCTACCAAATCCCTATTGCCCACAATAGAAGTGGAAATTTCAGAAGGGCTTCTTACAGGCAGTCACCTTTTTCACCTTTAAATGTGTGGCAATTGTGCTACGTGGGAATATATGCAACTAGGCATTGTAAGTTATAGGTCTTTTTAAATTTCAGTTTGGGATATAAGGATTCTTTACCTTTAAAAATATGCTTATATCTAATTTGTCAGGCAATTATGCAAACGAATTCTGTAAGGGCAGATTCCAATGGTAAAACATGAAACAAACTTAAGAAAAAAGGGGAGTCAAGGAAAGAGAAAGTTGGTGGATCTTGCTATTTTTTTTGTACTTTAAATATTTTTAGGTCTCTTCACCACTGCTGTTAGGTCATTTTCTCTTAGCTCTACTAAAGAGCCTTTGTCAGTCTGGAGGAGGCAGCCATGTGTCCATGAATGCTTATTTAGTACGCCTAGGACAGATGGCCTGGAATTGCTGAAGAAGACCTTAAGATATATTTAAAAGAGGAGAGGGAAAGAAACAATAAGGGAGGAAATGAATTAGAGAAGAAGCAAATGTGTGGCCAAGAAAAGTACACACACACACACACCCACACACACAGGCACATACACACACACCTGATGATAGACTATAAAGGTGGTAAGTAGGACTTGATTTTTTATAGATTTGCTTCTTTTGTAGAAACTGTAGTTTTCATTATTTTTTGTTTGTTGTCTTTTTTAGCAGAAACCTGACAACCGAAGCCAATACTGTTCTGAATTTAGTCAGTCCTGGTTAATACATAGTATACCTTTTCCTTCATTTAGAATTGAAATTTGAAATATGAATTTTGAATTATAAAAGGGGATTTACTTAAAACTGAATTAAGTTGAAAATTTTGGCACCCTAAGAATCAATGCTTTAACACAGTTTGTTTTAGACTCTAATATAATTAATTTATTGTGCTTAGCATTTAAAAAGAATAGTTGTTATTTTAAGAAATCACACACTCTAGCCCAATCAAAGCCTAGTGAAGGGAGATTTTATGTGTACTAGAAACAGAAATAAAGTGAAGGTGGGGAATGAATGGGCATGGGGCCATTAGAGAATAATATATTTTCAAATAAAAAGACTTAGTGACATGCTGTGAGATAATAAACAGTGACTCGGTGGATTTTTTATGTACTTTTTTCTTTTCAAGATATCAAATCAACATTTTCCCTTTTTTTTTTTCGGATTTATTCTATTTCATGAATTCTCTGATTATGCCAGGTGACAGAGGATTTTTACTTCGATTGCCAAGTTTTCTATTGCTCCTAAGACAAATATTAGATTCCAAATTTCTTCTTATTGCTTTCTGAGTTGTCATGGTTATCAAATGACACCTTTTCTAAATTCTCTCTCATTTTAATTCTTTTCTATAAACAGGCTGCTTGAAAATCAAGAGGAAAGAAAAAAAAGACATTCAATTTGGGTGCTATAAGAAGCAAAAGAGGCAAGAAACACGAGAAACAAGAAGGGAAGAAGTATTTTGTTAGTCACAAATTGAAATTTGAAAAAATCTAATGCAGAAGCATTACATGTCATTAAACATCAGAAATCTAAAAAAATACTTGCTTTATATAATGGTTCTCTGAACCAGCTCTTGGTAACTTGATATCCACTAAGTATGTGACTCCTTTGAACTGTGGTTAGAGGTCTTCTGCAACTCCCCCCTCCTAACCACCACCACCAATGACACAGGCAGCGAGGATGCTAGATCATTCTAAAGTAAATATGAGGGATTTTTTTTTATACAAGCACCTTTAAAAATAGTATGGCAAGAAGAGTCATAAACAGAGTCTTTGAAAATGTACAATACTTTTGTCTTACAAAAACATCTGTTGCTCAGACGAGTATTTTGAACACTGAGTACTTCAGATTACCCTTTAGAAGGTGTGTTGGGTGGTGTCTCTCTGTGGATTTGGCTCCGGGGGAGGTCAGCCCGACTCCTCAGCCTGTTGGCTCAGCAATTTCCCAGTGGTCAGCCCGTCTTGCCATAATCACATGCTGGCGCCCCAAGCCTGTTTCTTAACTGTACTTTGTACTTTCTAATGAAAGTGTCCCAAAATATCCCCAACCACTCAAATTCTGGGGCAGCCGTGACCTCAGGCTGGACTGCTGGACATATTGCGCTTGCTCAGACAGAATGGCTGCTGACAATCACCCTGCCATGATGACTGAAGTCTTCTCTCTCTGTTTGCTAATTTTTGTCACTACAAGATTATGATTACTTAAATGAATTCCAGAATCATTGACATGCAGTTGATTAGAAAACTTTAACTCAATACAAACACAGCAATTTCATGTAGCTTGGAACTATTTAAATTAAAAAAAAAAAAAAGTAGAAAAAAGAAATTATTAAATGAACTTTTTGTGCTTAAAATAACAAGTACAATAACAACAAAAATCAACATCTGAAAATCAAAAGAAATAGTACATTTGAAAGTTATTTGAAAAATGTATTTACCACTTATAAAAATGAGAAATTACATGATGATGAATTTACTATAATTTATAGTGAATTTACTGATGAATATCAAAGACTATAGCCTTCAGTATGGATTACATCTCAACATAAAGAAAACAAAAATCCTCACAACTGGAACAGTAAGCAATATTATGATAAATGGAGAAAATATTGAAGTTGTCAAGGGTTTCATTTTACTTGGATCCACAATCAACGCCCATGGAATCAACAGTCAAGAAATCAAACGACATATTGCATTGGGTAAATCTGCTGCAAAATATCTCAGTGAAGTGTCAAAAAGCAAAGATGTCACTTTGAGGACTAAGGTGCACCTGACCTATGCCATGGTATTCTCAATTGCTTCTCATGCATGCAAGAGCTGGACAACGAATAAAGAAGATGAAGAAATGATGCCTTTGAATTATGGTATTGGTGAAGAATATTGACTATACCATTGACTGCCAGAAAAATGAACAAATCTATCCTGGAAGAAGTATAGCCAGAATGTTCTTTAGAAGGGAAGATGGCGAGATTTTGTCTCATGTACTTTGGGCATGTTATCAGGAGGGACCACTCCCTGGAGAAAGACATCATGCTTGGTAAAGTAGAGGGTCAGCATAAAGAGGAAGACCCTCAATGAGATAGACTGACACAGTGGTTGCAACAATGGGCTCAAATATAGCAACGATTGTGAGAATGCCACAGGACTAGGCAGTGTTTTTTCTTTTGTACGTAGAGTAACTATGAGTCCAAACTGACTTGACTGTACCTAACAAAAACATGATGATGATTACTTATAAGTAGCATTCCCAATATTAATTATTAATTAAATTATGAAGGAGTTAAGCTAAACTGGCTATGGTTGAACATGTGCTGTTGGACTTTATTGAAATCTTAGGTAAATGTTCACGAGCTTTAAGGCAAATAAAACGGGAATGTGTCACTTTTTATGAAAGTTCAGCTGGAATAGCTGACAATTGAATCAAAAGAATCTATATTTAAACTCAACAGGTGTTGACCTGGAACCTTATCTTTTCAAGCCTTTGTGTGATCAAATAAGGTAACTTGTGGTCTTGGGAAAACGTGGCTTGGCCAGGGAAAAAAAAAACTTTAAGCATTTGTTTAAAAAAATGAGCAAAAAATAAAACAGAGAAATCAGTATTGTTATTTTGCCATGTTTTATATACGCTTTGAAAGCTTTGAAGTCTCTTTTCGAAATAATTTTCACAATTCAGTCAACTTGATTCTTAAAAGTGTCTTTTGCACTTTGGTAATATTAGCTAGAGCATATGCTTGAGCTAGCCTCCTGGTATTAAAAGTTTTTATTTTCTTCAAGAGGAGAAAAAATATATACTTGCTTAAAAAAAATAGGATAACAAAATATATTGGCATGCTTTTGTTCAAATACAAAGCATTATCGTTTGTATAAGATAGTGACTTGTTCCTTACGAGTATGCATTGTAAAATACAACTGAATGAGAAGAAAAAAAATCATTTCAGCTCTGGAAAGCTTTATTGCTTAAGCTACACTTACTCCTAAGTATCTTCGAATTAAAACACATCGGGATGGTGTATAGTCAAAAGCTACTAACGCACTAATAGCGATTACTCTTATACATTTAAATAAAGGTTAGCAAAAATTATTCCTCGATTACTTAGGGACCCTGTAGGACAGAGTAGAACTGCCCCATATAGTTTCCAAGGAGGGGCTGGTGGATTCCAACCGCCAACCTTTTGGTTAGCAGCTGAGCTCTTTAACCACTGCACCACCAGGGCCCAAGCCTTTGTTTTTGTTTTTTTATTACTTAATTAAAAATATAATATTAAAGAGTCAAATTCTAATTTTGTGTTTCTGTAACCAACCCGTTTCCTTATGAGATTCAGAGTTCGAATCTATACAGCTTACTTTGCTGAGAGTCAATAATGTTTTTTAAAGGTAAGGCAAAATTAGCAAAAAAAAAAAAAAAAAAAAGAACAAATTCAGTTTAACCTAGTAACTTAGGTCTTTAGCTACCATCTTCCTGTTTTTATTTCTCTTCAGGAGTAGAATGGGGCAAACCTATTAGAGTCATAAGCAGTGTTGAAAACAAGTTAAGATAACAATTCCCCTTGCTAATATTTGACATGCTTCTTTCTTTAACTGTAGAATTCTTTTTTTTCTTTTTCTTTTCAGAATCTTTTACTTTTTTTTTTGCAATCTATTTTTTCCCCTAGAAGGTAACCCCTTGTGTACTACCTTAGGCTCCTCACTGAATGATCTCTTTTTCCTTCTAATTATATTTCTCCACCCTGGGAGGGACTCACACCGCTTCAGGATAAGCAACCCAGTAGAGCCTAAGGTCAGGTGTGCCCTAGAATCTAACTCTAGAAATTACAATCACGGAATAGGAGGAGGATAGGGAGAGAAGAGGCAGGGTAGGGAATTTATAACAATATTGAGGCTCATTCTCAGTAATAATTAACTGAACAGCGTCGTAGGTTGCATCATTTGCTTGAAACCTCAAAGGACAGACTAAGGAATTTAAGAAGATGATCTGAATTTGCCTCCCAAAAGTCATGAGGTTAACAAATTAGTTGTACTCATAAGCTAAGCCTTAGAGTTTTATTTCCTAAGTGTTTCTTGCTCTGGGGTCCAAAAAATAGAGTTCTATTCATGAGCCTCCAGAACACCAAAAAAAAGTGCCAATGGCATAATATACGTTAAAGACACTCAAATTAAAAACATTTAAAGAAGAAGAAATAGACTTAATTTGATAGGTGACTTTTATTCCCTTTAAAAATGAGGCCCAATGAAGCAGCTAATGGGGGTCAGCAAACAAGAACATTTATACTTCTTAAAGTAAAAGGGAATTCTATTTTGGGGGAAGTATGGGGACCTTTTGAAATATAAACCCTTCAGGTAGAGGAATTCTAGGTAGAAAAGGGAGAAACATTAGCAGAGATTTTAAACCAAATCTTCAGCTGGGCTTTTGTTTAACACATATGCAAATTTCTGCACTGCTTCATTTGAATATTTATTTACCGCATTTGTGAAGGAAATTGGGGGATTATAGCCTCTTCCCAGCTGTGTTTTAGTTAATGACTGGTCAGCCTATTAGCCTGCTCCACTAAACGGATTCTCTGTGCAAGCAACACCTTTTTTTTACCCTGACTAAAAATTCTTCACATAAACGACAGGGGGTGGGGGGACAACAAGCCAGCTCCAGGGAGGGTTGTGCACCCAAAATGAAAATATCCCCCTCAAAATCATTAACATAAACAAGAAAGTTATTTGACGATTGTGACTTTTGCATTTTTCTAATGAACAAAGCAAACAACTTGCTATCAAATGTTGTGGGGGAAAGGGAGTTAGCTAATAAAAATTTATCCTTACTGAGAACTGTTTCAGGGTACTCTTCTAAATGGTCTCTATTCCTTCCCTTATACTTGCTCATTTATTGTCCCCTATACGCATAAACACATAAGACAATGAGAGGTTCATAAATTAACATTTGACAAATTCACTGAACTGCGGGTTTCGCTACTTTCCCCTGTCTTTTCACTGCCAAAAAAACACAGAAGGAGAAACAGTAAATAACATTTCTCTAGCAACCAAACCTGGTGTGCTGTCATAATTCAAACCAACTTATTTAGAGGCATCAGTTCTGATTATGAGATTAAAGACTTTTAGCATGACAAGTTCATTTTAAGGATTCACTAGTGAGCAAATTTTTAGATCAGAAAGTTCTAATATAAAAACCTACATGTAGAATTTCCGATCATTTATGGATTGTTATAAAGAAAGTGTATGTGTCTCAGTCAATAGGGACAAATTTATTTTGTTTCCAAGTGTCTGTCTTCTTTGTATCCATATAAATTTTATTTAATACGGATCCGGTCTTCTCGACAAGAACATGCACTAATTCTAGTATAGGCAGAATTAATCCAAGGAATTGGATGGGTCAAATTGCTACCGTTAAAGTTTTGATTTTTTGTCTGAGTCTAAAAGTAAACCGTCACTTTGATTTGTTTTATTAGTGAGGTGATCTTTATAGAACAAATATAAGCTAACTACTTATTTATCAAACTACTAACACTCAAAACATCTTATGTTAACAACTCGTGTATGCTTTCTTATGTATGAAGTATTGCTGCAAATAAATAGGCAACAACAGAGTACCTGAGAGCAACTTGAACATGAGGGAATGTTCTCGGAGCAAAATGGTCATTTCTCACAGTTGGAAAAATTGAATATCATTCATCAGACTGGTTATTCAAATATTTACAGAACAAAAACCAATAATAAAGGCAAAGATGCTGTCAAGACCCAAGATAAACTGAGAACTAACAATCATGTCTCTGAAATAATATTATAAGAAAAAAACCTTTTACCTAAGAAATCAAAAGTAGCTACTTCATTGCTAACATCACCTTAGTTCTCCCCGTAATACTTAAGACAACTTATTGCTACCTTTCAAGACAGTGGAAAGATTACGTTTTCTTGCCACACTTCTACTTCAGAAGCAAATGGTGCAATGGCATCATTTTTTTTTGCTTTCAAACATGAGTTTCTAAACCATCTCATAAACTCATCAGGCATATTTCTTGTTCATTCCTTCTGTGGGGCAGAGGCAGACAGATTGCTGGATCAGATAGTGCAATACGCTGTATACTGCATTTGAAATGTGCCTTTTTTAAAGCAGCAGATTTATTGATTTTCTTAAGTAGAAAATATGCACCCGGACATTAGACAAACACAGACTAAACACAGACTGAGGAAAAGCTGATAATTTGATTAAACTGACTGAGCTTTTGTTGTCTGCGTTTGGGGAATTTCCAATAATGTACAAGTGCCAAGCATCCCTCTTCTTCTGAATTTAATAAATGTAATCCCTAAGTACGATGAATTTAACAATTATCCTGTATTTGGAGACGTGTTTTTCTTTAGAAAATGTTTTGATGATCCCATTGTTTCGTAGGTGGAAAGAAGGTGGGTTACAGTCTTGCCTTGCTTGAGATGTAGGACTTTACTCAGAAAGGGGTAAGTATTGAGCAGGCAAAAAGCACTCTGATTGATGCTCTGGCTGCTGATATATGCTTGTAGTGTACCAGCGTACCAGAAACATTAATTAGGCTTCATTCTGTAGATATCAATGTGCTGTTTCATTTGCTCCCATCTTAAAAAAAAGGATTTGCAAAAAATTGTCTAAGGGTAGACTGTAAAGACAGTGAGAGACCAAGAGATAATGTTTGTAATTTGTGAGAATTGAAATAAAACAAACTTTTGAAAATTTTGAAACATCTAAGTATTTGAATAATCAAGACAACCAAGACATGATTGATTAGATGCAATTTGCTCAATCTGGGGACCAAATAGAGTTAAATATTTAAGTTTATAATGCTTCGCAGTGTAGGTATCATTTCACATGTCTTAGCTGTTTGATTGTCTTGAGATGTCAAAAAATCTCTGGTTATGTAATTTACCCTCATGGATGCCTGCAATGAAATTAGTGACAGCAGGTGTGTGTGTGGGTGTGGAGAGACAAGGATGAGAGAGTAATCATTGAAAGTATGTGAGGATTACTGAATTTTATGAATTAGGGGAATGAGACCTTGTAAACTTTTACTGTGAACACCTCTGAACTGTCCTTGTATCTTTTTTTCTCATTTATACCATGATATTTAGAACAAAATCTAATTCCCTAATATTCTGCAAAGACCATGCTGTAAAATAACTATATCCAGCTGCTTAACCATAAAGAGCTTCACCTTTATTATTTTCTAGGCCTCTGTTTGCTAGGTTCTTAATCATCTTTTTCACACATTGTTCTGCAGCTTCTGTTAACCATTCCTTCTAAGTAATATTTTGCTCTTTTCCTCTGGCTCAATCCTCAGGCTTTTATGTCTTATCATAATGACATTTTCCTCTTTCCAATTTCCGCCTACACCAGTTCACATCGGATATCTCTTGCAGAACTCTCTACTATAACTAATTTGACTACTGAGATATTTAATCACAACTTTTCATGAATTTCTTGTACTTATATTTTAAACTTTGGATTATTTTACTTAGCCTAAACCATATATATATGATGTGTGATATATATATGATGTATGATATATATACATTTTTTTTTTCTAAACAGAGATTTAAACCCCAAAATTGGTAATCATGATAGCAACCAGGTATAGTGACAATCCAGAAGGTCACCAATTTCTTAATAACTGCTAATAACAGGACAGCTAAAATGTCAGCGAATAATTACACTATTGTTTTTGGTTATTTATTGGAATAAATTTCAATTATAGATTTTTTTTTAATTTCCTTTGAATCAAGGATATTTATGCATAAATTAAGGTAACATTGAAGTTTAGAACCATTCTTCCTTGTATTAAGATAGAAATTTATTTAATAATTGATCTCAGCTGGCCTGAGGATGCTTAAACAAAGCCACATAGGAGATAGATTTAAAGGTAATTTAAATCTGTCCTCTTTCTGATCTGTCTCTCTGCCTTTTCAAGGGTGTGACAAAGATAATTTCCACTAACGCGTTTTCACCCTGCATGAACTCATTAGAGAAAATAACATTAAGGAAAAACATGCTTCCAATGTTTTAGACAGAGGACATTTTATTAGATGTGTGAGTCTTATCCCCACAATCCAATGCCAATTCAAATACATCTCATCTTGTTCCATCATTTAGAATTTTAGAATTTATATACATATAAAACCACTTGCTGTTGATCTAGTCCCCAATAGATACAAATTAGTGTATGTACATATGTATTATACGTGTGTGTGTTATGATCCCTTTTAATTTGACACACATTTTTTTTTAATCTTTCCACCTGCTGTTTTTGAAAAGTATCTGGGGGAAACATAGTATTTTTCACTGACTGCAGGAAATTTGACTTCAGATGCTCAATGTTGAAGTGATAGTTTTCTTTATAAAAGTCAGTATATGGGGTTGAACGACTAGAGGTAAATTAGCCCACTGTTGTTGTTAGGTATCCTCGAGTCAGTACCTAGGTACAACAGAACAAACCACTGCCCCATCCTGCACCATCCTCACAATTGTTGCTATGCTTGAGCCTATGGTTGCAGCCACTGTGTCAATCCATCTCATGGAGGGTTTTCCTCTCTTTCGCTGACCCTCTGCTTTATCAAGCATAGGTGATCCCTCCTAATAACATGCCCAAAGTACATGAAACAAAGTCTTGCCATCCTTGCTTCTAAGGAGCATTCATAGACTGCTAGAAGAATGAACAAATCTGTCTTAGGAGAAGTACAGCCAGGAATTAGCCTACAACCACCTTTTGATTCCACTATAGTATAGCAGTGAACCTTGAGCAAGTTATTTAACTTTTCATTGTCAGTTTCCTCAGTGTAAGATATGATGCATTGCTTTATGAAACCAAAATTCCGTGTCTACAAGCACTCTTTATATTGCAAGTTTGTGGGCTTTTATTTTTCTTTACTAAGACTTTTTTTTTTTTTTTCTTCAATGATGAGACTCTTTGAACTTAATTTTCAGGGCTGTCACTGTATTCTCGAATGACTGGGTATTGAGTCAAACTCCTACTACCCATACTCCATGAAACGTAATTCAAATTAAGAAACCATGCCGTGGGTGGTGGAGGTGAGTGCTCTAGCAGCACACAGGAAGCTTTGCCGGAAGGTAGCAACCGAAAGGAAACACGCACGGAGATATTCTGTCACCTGTACTGAAACCTCCCGCAGCAGACAGAGGCCTTTCATGGGATCTCCCAAGCATGACCACCCACAGCTGCCGTCACATCACTGAGCTTCTCTTCTCTCGTTAAAAAAAACACTAAACGTAGACTTCTATAACACGTACTTTGCTGATGATGTATTTCCCAAACGTTGTTAAATGACTGGCTTTTCTTACAAGCCTTTAATGTTTGTTTGTTTTTTTACCTAAAACTTTCTACATAGTTCATTCTTCATAGTATTTGAAATGTTGTGATCTTTGATGAAATTGAAGGAAAAGAAAATTTTTGTAATCTCTGTTATGAGAATTATTTTTTGATAGTAACTCTATTTCCCATCTCTAAAAAAAAAAAAAAAAAAAAATTTGCCTGACATATATAGCTTATTAAATTATAGAAAACAG
Organism: Trichechus manatus latirostris; assembly: GCF_000243295.1. NCBI lineage: Eukaryota > Metazoa > Chordata > Mammalia > Sirenia > Trichechidae > Trichechus > Trichechus manatus. Next base: position 4,046,911 of record NW_004443968.1, read on the forward strand.
CAGAAAACTTTTACTAATTGGCAGTTCTTTTAAAATAATCTCATCTCTTGCCAAAAATATTTATTTAGTACCGGCTCCTTTATTTGTATTGTTTTCATGGAATAAACGATATTCACAGGTATAACATTCATTAACTGGACTATAGTACCATTACAGATTAACTGTGACCAAATTTTAACAATATTCTCTTATTCAAAACAGCCATTTTACCATTCAAAGCTTTATTCTCTTAATGCAGATATGTACAGCCATGCAAACAAAATTAGTTACCCATTTTTCATGCAAACGTGGAGGTATTTTCAGAACAGAAGGATACAGCTGCCCATCTCATGTCATTCTACTGAAAAAATTTATTCAGAAAACTAAAAGCTATTTCCTTCTATTAGAAATATTATAATTAATTTAATTAATCAATTATGAGAAATAACTCCAAGTATTAGAATTTTTCTTAGCTGTAACTTAATTATTTTACATTTATTCAAAAGATGTTTGTTGAGACTTAATATACATTATTTGAACTATTTGAACATTTTTATGGAACCAGACAATTTATTTGGTGGTCAGGATGGAGGGGGGAAATATAAAAAATATCTGGTTCTGTATGCAAAGTTGTTATGTTATGTGCATCCCTTCCTTGCTATTACTACTGTTAGAGTAGTAAGGAAGGGATGCAGGTAACATCGCACAAGGCAGAGTATAGCAAGTATTTTAAGTTAAAAAATAAAATGTGTGTGTGTGTGTATGTGTAACTACAAAAGTTCTGGCAGAGAGGAACAAGGAAGATTTCAACTGAGGTTGACATCTGCATTGTCCTTTTTGTAAATTTTATTGTGCTTTTGGTGAAAGTTTACAGCTCAAGTTAGTTTCTCACTCAAAAATTTATACACATACTGTTTTGTGACATTGGTTACAATATCCACAACGTGACAACACTCTCCCCCTTTCCACCCCAGGTTTCCTGTGTCCATTCATCCAGTTCTTGTCCCTTTCTGCCTTCTCATTTTGCTTTTGGGCAGGAGTTGCCCATTTGCTCTTGTATGTTTAACTGAACTAAGAAGCATGTTCCTCAGGTGTGTTACTGTTTGTTTTATAGGCTTGTCTAATCTTTGTCTGAAAAGTGGACTTTGGGAGTCATTTCAGTTCTGAGTTAGCAGAATGTACAGGACCAAAGTCTCGGGAGTTTCTCTAGTCTCTGTCAGACCAGGAAATTCGGTCTTTTTTCATGAACTGATTTTTGTTCTACCTTTTTCTCCCACTCTGTCAGGACCCTCTCGTGAGAGCCCTGTCAGAGTAGTCTGTGGTGATAGCTAAGCAAGGTCTAGTTCTTCTGGGCTCAGGCTGGTGGAGGCTCTGGTTCATGTGGTCTTTTCATCTTTCATGCTAATATTTTTCTTGTGGCTTTGGTTTTCTTCGTTCTCCTTTGTTCTGGATGGGTTGGGACTAATAGATGTATTTTAGATGCTGCTTGCAAGCTTTTAAGATGCCAGATGCTACTCACCAAAGTAGGATGTAGAACATTGTCTTTATGAACTATGCTATTTATGTCAATTGACCTAGATGTCCCCTGAGACTATGGTCCCCAACCCTCAGCCCCAACAACTCGGTCCCTCAAGGTGTTTGAATATGTCTAGGAAACTTCTATGACTTTGCCTTGTTCAGGTTGTGCTGACTTCCCCTATATTGTGTGTTATGTTTCCCTTCACCAAAATTGACACTTGTCTACTATCTAGTTAGTGATTTCCCCTCTCCATCCCTCCCCACCCTCTTAACCCTCCAAGAAATTTTTTTTTTTTTCTGTGTACAAACCTTTTCTTGAGTTCTTGTGATAGTGGTCTCATATAATATTTGTCCTTTTGTAATTGACTTATTTAACTCAGCATAATGCCCTCCAGATTCATCAATGTTGTGAGATATTTCACAGATTTATCATTGTTCTTTATCATTGTGTAGTATTCCACCGTGTGTGTACCATAATTTGTTTATCCATTCATCTATCGATGGATACTTAGGTTGTTTGCTATTGTGAATAGTGCTTATGGAGAGAACATTTCAACAAGTGGGAAAAGTGGGGAAGTGTATTGACCATGTAAAGGCAGAAACATCACCAATATGTCATTGACAGAATTCATTTAAGAAGGGTGAATGTCTTAGTCATCTAGTGCTGCTATAACAGAGATACCACAAGAGGATGGCTTTAACAAAGAGAAATTTATTATCTCACTGTCCAGAAGGCTACAAGTCCAAACTCAGAGTGTCAGCTCCAGGGGAAGGCTTTCTCTGTCGGCTCTGGTGAGGAAGGTTCTTGTCATCAGTTTTTCCTTGGTCTGGGAGCTTCTCCGAGCAGGAACCTCAGGTTCAAAGGATGCACTCTGCTCCCGGCACTGCTTTCTTGGTGGTATAAGGTTCCCATGTGTCTCTGCTAGCTTCTCTCTTTTGTATCTCAAAACAGATTGGCTTAAGACACGTATCTAATCCTGTAGACCTCACCAGTGTAACTGCCACTAATCCACCTTATTATATGATAGTGATAGAGTTGACAATACATAAGGAAATCACATCAGATTACAAAATGGTACACAATCATACAATACTGGGAATCATGACCCAGCCAAACTGATACAAACATTTTTTTGGAGACATAATTCAATCCATGACAGTGAGTAAATACAATTTCTCTGTAATAGTGCAGAGTGTTTAAAGTGGACTTTTAGATGGAGTATTGCAAAAATTAGGCACAATGTGATTTATAGAAAACCTTGTAAGTCAGGATAAAGCCTTAGGTTTTGTATGATAGGCAGTTGAGACCAGCTGATGAAAATAAAAGATACGAGCAAATGGTAGCTTGCAATGATTAGCTTGGAGACAGCCATGAACAAGATAAAACAATCAGAAGTAGGGACATCATTTAGGGAGGGAATGGGTAAAGTAAAATAAAATTTTGAACAAATTAATGTCAATAGAAATGAAATGTAGATATTGAGTGCAAGAGAAATTCTAAATGAGAATTAGAGATCATGATGACTGTTAAATATATGCGCATGCCAGAGAGTATAGGGATACAAAGGAATAACTTAAAGCCTAGTTTACTGGAAGAATGATAGACTACTAGCATAAAACATACATGGGAATGGTAAGAAGAGAAGACAAATATGGTGAAATCCACTTTACACACATATTTAGATGGTATTCAAATGGCAACTGAAAAAGTGAGTCAGCCTCAGTGGTATGATTGTGATATAGGGGAGTATGGGAAGCCTGAATTTTTTTATACTGGAAAAGGCAGTATAAAATTAAAGTGTTAAATAAGATGAACTGGGCAAATCATGAATCAGATAGAGAAGGCTGTCAAAGGTAATCATCTTTATTAAAGTTTTCTCTCTGTCAACAATCAAAACATTCTTCATGCCTTCCCCTAACTCTCACCCCTAGCCATTATATCTGTCTCACTCTCCCAGGTTTGACTCATGTTTGAGCTCCTGATGATGGCCCCTAGTGAGTCTTATGGTCTGGAGTTGGGAAGTTAGAATGGAAAAAAAAAGAGTTGGATACCATCCTTACAGAGGTGAAAACAAAACCTTTGGAAATGGATGGTATCACTAAAAGCAGAAGAAATTGGAAGGACAGGGAAGAGGACCTTAGGGGAACGCCTAGATTTAGATTTGTAGAAAGAGCAAAAGGAAGTAGAGAAAACACTATGAGAAACATTGGAGGAAAATGTGGGGGAAAAGCATCATAAAAGTTAAGGGAACACGAGTGGAAAGGAGAATTAGTCAAGGAATCCCCAGTGCTTCAGAGAAATTAATGCAGACAGTTCTGGGAAAAAGCAACCAGAGAAAAATAATATAAGAGTTTTGGATCAAAGGCAAGAATTTCAAAATTAAATACAATATTCTTCTAAGTGTAATTTTGACAGCTTAGATGTGTTGCCACTTAATAGAGCAAGTAACAAGCTCCTACTTTATCTATCCTAGGCACTTTTACATTTAGCTCTTTTTTTATTATTATTATTAACAGCAGTTCATTCAATCACCCCAGCATCCTCTCTAGAGTCGTGATTAAGCTAGGTGACCTCTTCTTTATTTAGATTAGTACATTGTGTGACCATAAGACAAGGACACACACTTCCTTGGGGTTTGGAGTGGTGGAGACAAGTAAATTTTTACTAGGTGTCCTTTTGGAAAACTTGTGGTTTTAGGCTTTTTCCAGGCGATAAAGAGCCATAGGGAGTGACTGGATCCTGCTGGAGACCTTGCACAGTGGTTGGTAAACAGGAGTGTGTGTCCAGGGCAGAGCCAGCCATCTCTGCCAGAGGCCAATGGGCATTCATGTGGTTTATCAAGATCATCCTTATGGATGTCACTGAAGAACAGCACTTGACTTCTTAAAATATCCCCTACAAAACTAAAAGGAAATTGTACCAAGTATGGCATCAAGGAGTGAGCTACACAGCTGCTAACGACAGGAAATTTAAATTAAAGTGCCTTTTTTTCCCCCTGATTACATTCTTTTTTTTAAATTTTTTTTTTCAGGTCCCATGATAATCTAAGATGAATGCAGGGTGTCAGAGAGATTTCTGGATTTCTCTGTTTTCTAAGCAGTCTAATCCAACACGTCTCAAATTTTCCATTGGCGGTTGGTCTGATGATGCAAACAGAAGAAACAGGTTGGTGGCTTGAAGAAAAAAGATGAGGAGGTAGAAGAACTTCCAGTTGCTTACAGTTTACAGTTGGACAAGCAGTAAACAACTTTTAGACTTGCCAGCTCTCTCAAACTGGCCATTTTAATATCCCTTTCTCCACCAGCAGCTCAAAACCAGACCCAAAATTGCCCTGACACAAAACCACTGAAGGGTGTGGTCTCCTCTTCTACGGCGTTGAACAGGGAAGCTATTTATTTCTAGGGCATCTCTGTGCAGTGACTCATGTTTGGACTGGAAAATTGGCCACAGCTTTCTAGCAGCTCTTTCCTGCCAGCTCTCCTGGCATTCTACCCAGTGCTTCCACTGCCCCTCCCCCTTCTCCTCGCCCAGTCGGCTTTTATATTCCTAAAGCCACCACTTAATAATAGTCATTGTTCCACGTTAACCTTGAGGATCTGGGAGCAAGGACAGTGAAGGGCGTAGCTGTATGCTATAATGAGCATTTGGTGCTATAGCAGGTGGAAAAGGCTTTGGGGATCTGGGCAGATTAGGAGGAGAGGGGGCTCTAGCAGATGTTGAAGCAAGATGATGTATTGCTGCTCACTCTGGGATTCAGACAATACCAGAGCAAAAGTGGAACAGGGAAAAAGGAAAAAAAAAATGATCCCTTCTGATACAAAGTGGGCTAGAAACCAGACACACCTGAAAGTGAGCGTTTAAGAAACACAGAATGGTTTCCGGGCCCTGGGTTTTCTCCTGTCTGCTCTTTTGTGGATGGCAGATCAATTGTCAAATTGTTTTCTGTTTGTTTTTTTTTATTTGAATATTAACTACACGCAAGGTTTGATTCCCATCAGCTTAAGGCTCTGATTAATCTGACTTCTTTGTGGTAAAAGAAATATAGAAATAGATGCATCCAGAGTTTCGTTTTAGCATGCTATCAGAACCAAGAAGCCGTAAAATGCAAAGGTGACTGGCATTTAATGAATAACTGGGTTTACCATTTGAAGGGATATACATTGAAATTATTTTGGTTTAACCTAGGTGGGAAATAATAAAGAGACAATTCTGATATAAGTAAATATTTCATTCACTTTATAAAGGAGAATGGAACTTTAATCTTAACAATAAAGCTGACTACTCCCAGCTCTGATTTTTAGTATCTATTTCAATGTGTTATGAAATTCTAGAAATAAAGATAACTTAAATCACCTACTGTACTATTTGGTTTGCATAAACTATTCACACATATATACACACATACGTACATGTATATGTTTATATATATATATATACACACACACATACAGATATATATCCCATGTACACACATATATGCATGTAAGTCTATAACCATTATGACCAAGCATACTTTAGGGACTATTATATATGAGGAGCTGAATTTTCAAACATTTTCCTAACAGTTTTAGCCTCTTCTCTTTCCCAGCACTCAATACGTGTATTCTATTAAATCAGTTTGGGTAAGAAAAAGGTAATACAATCTATGTTTCACTATATTCAAGGAGGGCATTAAAAGCTAGAGATTATAACCTCTAAACTGTGCCTGCTTGGGCTACATTGTTCATAATTAGAGTTATTTAGCGACCATCTACATGATAGGAAAAAATGACACAGCAAATAAAGAAATTATGAGAAAAGTTTTCTACTCTCTTAAAAAAAAAAAAATTGCCGTCGAGTTGATTCCGACTCATAGCAACCTATAAGACAGAGTAGAACTGCCTCATAGGGTTTTCCAAGGAGCACCTGGTGGATTCAAACCACTGACCTTTTGGTCAGCAGCTAGCTATAGCTCTTAATCACTACGCCAGCAGGATTTCCTTCTACTCTACAGTAAAAGTTAATTGACTGTATTACCTCTTTGAGCTCTTAGGAAGTTTCTCAGGTCTTTAAACTTAAACTGTAGCAATTAAGCTTAGTGAAACTATTTACATTATCATAAATCTGATTTAAATCAGGTCCCATAGAGTTTGTGTCACTATTGTCATATCTATACAGCCGTAACAGTCACAAGCCAGTTACAGTTATCAGGAACAACCAGTAAAACTTTTCATTATAAAGTTATTAAATCTTCCATTTTGAGAGACTGGGGTGGAAAATGGAGGAATTGTACATTATTGTCAACATAATGTAGAGTAATTTGAGTTATATTATCACTGAGTCCTTAGAAGGGAGGATAGCGAGATTTTGGCTGGCTTACTTTGGACACATCACCAGGAAAGACCAATCACTAGAAAAGGACATCATGGTTGGTAAAGTGGAGGGTCAAGGAAGGTGACGGAGGCCCTCAGTGAGATGGATTGACACAGTGGTTGAAACAGTGGACTCAAACATAGCAATGATCATTAAGATGGTGTAAGACTGGGCAACATTTCACTCAGTTATACAGAAAGATGTTATGAGTTGGGGCTGACTCCATGGCAACTAACAATAACAATAATTGAGTCATCATTTTTATTGCTAATTTTGTAAATTTTGGAATTTATATATTTATGAATCAGATCTGTAGGATACAAAGTATGTATTAGGAAATAATTAGTATTCTATGGAATATTTCAGAGCTGTTAACTTTTACCAGTTGATCTTTGGCAAGTAGAATCAGGCAGATCACTAAAACTTGAGTAATAGGTGATGAAGCCACTAGTGCTAAGATGACTGATAGCTGTTGTGTAAGAAATCACCCCAATTTTAATAGCATAAAACTATAGCCGTTTTATTGAGCTCAAAAAATCTATGGATCATCACAGAGCAGAGCACAGATGGCTTATCTATTCTCAAATACATCTAGATCTTAACTGGCAAGACTCAAACGGCTGGACATGACTAGTGTGGCTATGGTCTGGAATAATCTGGAGGCTGCTTCACTCACTTACCTGTTGCCTGGGTGAAATAACTCAATGTCTGGGTTCAGTTGTGACTGCCCACAGAGTGCCTCATGTGACCTTTCCATGAAGTTTAAACCCAAAACCCATTGTTATCGAGTCGATTCAGACTCATAATGACCCTATAGGACTGACTGGATCTGCCCCACAGGGTTTCCAAGGCTGTAAATCTTTACAGAAGCAGACTGCCACATCTGCCACATCTTTCTCCTGTGGAGCGGCTGGTGGGTTCTGCCAACCTTCCAGTAAGCAGCTGAGCGCTTTAACCATTGCACCACCGGGGCTCCTTCCATGGCATTTGAACCTTTCAAAAAATGATGTCTGAGTTCCTAAAGAGAGCGTCCTGAGAGGGAATATCTAGAGAACATGTTGTTAAAGAATCCAAGGAAGGCGCTGCAATGGCTTCTTCCTATTTAGTCTCACAAAAGTCATGCCTGTCCTTTCAGCCGCATTTTACTGATTTCAAGAGAGTCACAAAGGCCCACCTATATTCAAAAGGAAGTGACTAAGAGTCCACAACTCAATGGGCAAGTAACGAAGTCACATTGCAGAAAATCGTGGGATAGGAAACTACTGTTGTGGCCATGTCTTTGTTACAACACATAGCTACCAGTTCTTTTGTTTGTTAAGCCATGCTTCACTCTTGAAATTATTGAAGATATGAAATATGTGCATATCAATATAATAAGCATGTTACACATATCTTTAAATTTCTAAAGTACTGGTGATTGAGTGTTAGCAAAGCATAATTTTTGAAATCTGACAAATCAGTTTGAATCTGAGTTTTGCCATTCATTAGATGTAGGCATGGGATAATTTTATAAAACCCCTGAGGCCTTGATTTTTTTAATCTGGAAAATGGAGATGAAAATAATATATGATTCATATAATTATTAGGATTAAATGACATGTTATACTTAAACCACACAAATTTCAGGCTATCAAAAAATTTTTGTTGTCTATATAGGTGTAGGCATTGTCTATAACCACGGACATAGGGATCCAGAAGTTTCTACATGTAAATCAACAAAAGTATATTGTATTGGTACAATTCGTGACAAGTGTTCTAAAATTCTAAAAAGCTTTATTTAATACTTAACAGTATTAAAACTTTGGTATCGATTTTTCTGAGATTTACTGAAGTCTCCAACAGTACAATGAATTTTCAAGTCACAGAGTTCCTGTATACAAACTACATCATTGTCACCTCCAGAGCTATTCCATTCATCCATTCAACAACTATTTATTAAACTCTTTTGAGTCAGGCCCTAGTGATACACTGGCAATCAAGACTGAGTTTTTTTTGTTTTTGTTTTAAACAGAGTTATAGCGTTGTGCAAATGGTTGAAACGTTCAGCTGCTAATTGAAAAGTTGAAGTTTGGAGTCCACCTAGAGGCACATCAGAAGAAAGGCCCTGGTGATCTACTTCTGAAAAATCAGCCATTGAAAACTCTGTGGAGTACAGTTCTAATCTAACTCACATGGGGTTGCCATGAGTCAGAATCAAATTGATGGCAATTTGTACTGGCACAAGTTGTGTGAGAGAGAACAACTTGAATTAATTCTGATGCGCACTAAGTGGTCGGAAGGGTTTAGGATGATGGGGCTAATAGACACAAGAAAAATTAATTAATTCTTTCAACAAATATTTAAGCAACTACTAAGATGCAGATCTTGTGATAGTAAAGACATAAAGATAATCTAGACACATTCTCCACTCTCAGTGGGCTCGCCTTCTGTGAGGGAAACTGACAGACTAAAAAACATCTCTAAAATAAAATTTAAAAGTAATAATATGCACAAGTCTGGTTGGATTGTGAAGGCTTCCTGGAGGAAATGATGCAGAAGCTTGGTCTTGGACAATTTTGAATTAACAACATGAAATCAAGTGGAAGAAAGGAGTGGGAATAAAAGAGTTTACACTTCCACAAAACTTCCCTTGAAGGTTTACTCGGAAATTACACCACTTGTCTAAACAAATATGATGGAGACTGTATAATGGATCTTTCCCCCAGATCATAAAGTTTTGCACAGACCGTCATTCAAGGAAGGGCCTGTTGTCCAGATACTGGGCATGCTGATGGCCGACTACCTTTAGCTATGGGCCCCTTCAAGGAGTGCAGAGCCAGCTTATCCAAGGTCACATCCTTTCTAGGGAGGTCAACATCCAATGACTGATAGGGTGTGGGTATAAAGACTTGGCCATTTTTAACCCAACACGAGGGAACATTAAGGGCCATTTTAGCTTGGGGTCAGTCAAGGCTGACACTGGGCCTGTGACGCAGTTCAGCGTCTTCCAGGACTTCCTTCCTTTCCCTTCCACGGGTGTTGATCCTCAAATACCTTCTTAATAAATAGCTTGTCCCTCTGTTTCAGACTCTGCACCCTAGGAAACTCAGCCTGTGATAGTAGATTAAGCAGAGGAAATTTCAAGAAATTTTGTTGCAAATTTTCTCTTTGTCCACTGGGTCCCTGCAATATGAGCATTTCCCCACTTCATGTTTTTTAATGGGCTGCTCAAATATCAGCACATCAGTCTACAGTGTAAAAATAGTTACTCAGATTTGGTTGAATATTATTTAGGAAGCACAGCACAAAGCTGGGTTTTAGTCATGAATCTCTCATCCATTTATCATTTGATCATATTTTTGGATAACTTCTTGCCAAAGCTAAAAATTTTAATCAGAGCCATTTTTGAGTAGAAAAGGAGAAAGGATGCCTTTCAAAGCAATAATTCTTTATTCTTGTTTCATTTTACTCTTAAATAATTTAAAAATAATTAACTGGATTTTTAATTTTAAATTGATAAATAAAATTGCATTTGATCCTTGCCAAGTTGACTCATATATTTCATGGATGAAATTAGATTAATTAAGACACTACAAATTTCATAAGTTATTGTACTCTTCAGCTGAAGAGCAAATACAAGCTTTGGTTATACAATGAACCTGAGAAGTAATTATCTAGAGAGGTTTCACAATATTTATGATGATAATTTGTTATGTTACATTTACGTAATATTTTAAAATATTGTCTAGTGTTAGAGCCCAATTCTTCCGTGCATACTGATAAAGAGGGCTTATTTCTCATTGCTCATATGTAATTTCTCCTCTTACCATGATCACAGTACAGTGGAAGAAACATAGGTCTTTTGTTTTGCTGCCTTTGCTTTGGCTGGTATTGATGTGGCCCTCATTTAACTCTTTTCTTTGCCCCATTCATTTCTATAAAACTACAGGGATCACAAAACAATAACAGCAACAATAATAATAGCTCGTATTTGTTCAACTCTTACTATATGCCTGGCATTGTTCTAATTATTCCACGCATATTTATTCATTGAATTCCCATAACAAAACTTTGGAGGTAGGTGCTATTGTTTTCTCTATTTTAAGGGTGAGATAACAGATGTCCCTTATTCAGAATGGGGCAGAGCCGCTGAAAAGACGTTTACATTCTGATCACTTCCATTTGGGGGGTTAAATACAGCTTCTACTTGCTAATCAAATGAGATGTGTAGCTTGTGTATTTATGAGGAGAGGTAAAAACAGAACCAGACGGTTAATATAAATGTTTCAAACTCTTCTGAATTTGGTATACAGAATTCATAGACAAAGAAATTGAGGCATCGAGATACAGGCAGGTTTTTAAGATTTTTGTAACATGAAGAACAGCTATAGTTTGTGAAGGGATGGTTACTTAACAAACGGAGAGGGATTTCGCCAAATCGTCCGAGGAACTGCCCACAGGTGCTAGAATATGTGATAGTTTCTCTTTTCTTTAATTTCCATATTTTCCATAATAAACATGTATTACATATATATTTAAATATTTAATCTGGAAGAGTTTTAAATGCTCAAATTCTACTTTCATAAGTATTATTCTACCACTGTGACAAATAACTATATTTGTACTCTTCTTTACTACCAAAGAGTAACTCACTTTTCCACAGTATGTAACTATAGGACTGTGTGTATCGTACACACACAGACTAGGACTGACTACATGAAAACTCCAAAATCCTCTTTTTGAAATCCTTAATGTCTCAGGGAATGCAGGCCACTTATGTTTCCATAAACCTTTATAAGAAGTTCATGAGAAGTTAATATTGCTAATATTACTAAGTTCTATATTAGAGCTTCATTATAATGCCATCTTCTCATTCTTGGCTTTAGTATCATCTAAAACAAATCCAGTATGTGCCAGGCATACAGGGAATAGCATGTTGAACAAAACTAGTACATTCCTGCCCTCATCAGGATTGCAAGTGGGAAGATTCAATTTTGTTTCAGAGAATCATTCAGATTTTTAATTTGACTCGGCTTTTTATTTTATTTTGAGAGTGGGAAAATTGCATGTCATATTAAATTACATTTTATAAACGACTTTCTGGGAAGACCTTGGTCAGTAACTAGAAGAATTGAAGTAATACTTTCTAGAAATCAGCTAGTTTGGGAGCCCTGGTGGCACAATGGTTAAGCTTTCAGTTATTAACAGCAAGGTGGCAGTTTGAACCCACCAGCTGCTCTGCAGGAGAAAAAACCTGGCGATCTGCTACCGTAGCAATGACAGAGTTCTACTTTGTCCTGTAGGGCCGCTAAGAGTCACAATCAATGAGACGGCACACAACCATCAACTAGTTAGCACACTCCACCACACTTTACAAGCAAAGCCGAGTGAAGAAGAGAAGTTTGGTAACACAGACAGAAGGGGTGATTCTTCTCATTTTTTGGGGAAATACTAACTGCTAATGGTTTACACATTGACAACAAGTAGACCCTCTGACTCTGCCCAATGTGTACACTTCTGAACTCCACAGCTGAAACTACACAGTAACTTGAAAGCTTGGAATTTTTTTTTTTTTAATGGCGAATATGTTAGTCTGTTAACACTAGTAAATGTTAAATTTTAATGAATTTCATCTATATATACCAATAGGCATGCAAATCTACCCTGAAATATTTACTGTCATTTTGAATTTATTCAAAAGTCACCATGAACATGGGAACATTTCTTATACCTTAGAGGGTGTTGTTGGTGAGTTGATCTCACGTATGTCAATACCTTGAGGATATGGACTTACTCAGGCTCGCCTCTAGCAAGTGCTAAGTGCCTGGGAACATATAATAAATATTTGATGACAGGGAGATGTTAGAATAAGGGGAAAAAATCAAATTCTTAACCAAAGAATTATGCCTATGCTGTTCTTATTTGTTTATCTTTGTCACTGTAAAACATTTTTTTCTTAGAGATTTACTCGTTTCATTAATACAAATATTTGTTTTCTATATATGAATAGCACATATATACTACAGAAAACTAAGACATATCCATGTATATATATATAAAAGAATAAAATTCATATTCTATCACACAGAAATGACTTCTACCTTCTGATGTTATTTACCTTGTAAATGTATAGTTTTACATAGTTAGGGTTATACCATAGATTCATTTATGAATCTTTTTTTTTTAAACTAAACTTTATATCCGTTAGAATTTTCATGACAAATTCTTTATATCTTTCTTTAAAATATTCTATAAAAAACCCATATATGATCCTTCCTATCTATACAATTATTTAGATTATCTAAAATTTTGAGCTATGATTAACCACAGCAATTGCAATTATTTTTTGAGATTTTCCTCTATACCAGCCACTGCGTACACCTTATAACAAATCTATTATCTTTAATTTCAGATGAGAAAGTTCTGTTAAATTGGTTAGAAATTTGTTCATGGTGGACTCAGGACTTGAAACTTGATCTTATCTGACTCTCAAACTCGGCCTCTTAGACATTTTGCTATTTTGACTCCATACTATGTATGCCATCTTGATGAAAATTTTGTGACTTTGTGCACATTTTGGATTATATCTTGGGTTAAATTCTCAGAAACATAATTACAGAATCAAAGGAGTAATACCTTTTTGAGGGTCTTAATATATTTGTCCAAATTATGTTCCAAATATGCTAATCATATTTGAAGAGGAATGATGTTGCATTCATCATCAAAAAGAACATTTCAAGATCTATCCTGAAGTACAACACTGTCAGTAATAGGATAATATCCATATGCCTACAAGGAAGACCAGTTAATACAACTATTTTTCAAATTCATGCACCAACCACTAAGGCCAAAGGTGAAGAAAGTGAAGATTTTTAACCAACTTCTGCAGTCTGAAATTGATCGAACATGCAATCAGGATGCTGATATGTTTATTAACAAACTTCTACATAAGTTTTCCTAGAAGTCAGGCACAATTGGGGCCACTGTAATTTTCTCTTCACAATGATCTTTAGAGACGATGTACTAGTTTCCTTGGGCTACCATAAGAAAATACCACAAACTGGGTAGCTTAAAACAATAGAAATTTGTTCTATCACAGTTCTGAAAGGCTATATGTCATGGCATCATCAGAACCATGCTACTCCCCACCACCACCAGGTTCTAGGGGAAGATCCTTCTTATCTCTTCCAGGTTCTGGTAGTCCCAGGGGTTCCTTAGCTTGCCTTTGCTTCATTACTCTATTTATGCCTCCTTCTTTACATGGCTGCTTTCCCTCTGTGTCTGTCTCTGTGTCTCTTCTCTTTTATAAGGACATTATTCATATTGGAAGAAGTCCTCATGGTACAGTGATTAAAGTGCTTGGCTGCTAACCAAAAGGTTGGCAGTTCAAACAAGCTGCTCTGCAGAATGGAAAGAGTATCCTTCCATACAGATTTACAGCCTTCGAAACCCTGTGTGGCAGTTCTAACATGTTCTATAGCGTCACTATAGGTCAGAATTGACTTGACCGCAATGGGTTTTGTTTTTACTTTTTTTATCTGTTGACCGTAAAGGTAATGGGTGATTTTTATTTACATTCTAAAATAAGCGTGGGTTATTGGGGAAAAAAAAAAAGTTTCTTTTTTTTCTTCAAAAAAATCAAGATCCTATTTGTGATGGTTAAGATTGTGTGTCACCTTGGCTGGGCCATGATTCTCAGTGTTTATATGTGATCACTCCCAGGATTGAATCTGCTGTGAGCAGTCAATCAGTTGAAAGGGAGTTTCCTTGGGGGTGTGGCCTGCATCCAAACATAAGCAGATTTCTGGCTTTTTGCTTGCTCTGGATCCTGTGGCTGCCTACTGTTTGTCTGACCTCTGGTTCTTGGGACTTGAGCTATCAGCTTATCTGCCGATCTTGGGACTCGTCAATCTTCACAGCCTGTGAACAGACCCCTGCTCTCTGACCAGCCAGTCTTGGGTTCACCAGCTCCTGTGGCTACATGAATCAGGAGAAGCCTCCATCTTAATCCATGGACTTGGGACTTTCCAGCCTCTACAATCATGTGAGCTGTTTCTTTAACGTAAATCTCTCTGTATATATTTAATTTATATGCTTTACTGGTTTTTCTTCTCTAGAGAACCCGGTCTAAGATGCTGTTCCTAAGCCTAACTTTCAACATGGTTCATTGATAGATCAAGAATCCATTTTTCCTGAAAAAAAGACTTTCCTTATCAAAATTGTTGTTGTTGCTGTTAGTTGCCATCTAGTCAGTTCCAGCTCACAGTGACCCTATGTACAACAGAACTAAACACTGCCCAGTCCAGCACCATCCTCACAATTGTTGCTATGTTTGAGCTCATTGTTACAACCACTATGTCAATCCATATTGTCCAGGGTATTCCTCTTTTTTGTCGACCCTCTAACTTGTTGTTGCTATTATGTGCCATTGAGTGGGTTCCAACTCATAGCAACCCTATGTACAGCAGGACTAAACACTGCCCAGTCCTGCACCATCCTCACAGTCATTTTTATGTTAGAGTCCATTGTTGCAGCCACTGTGTCAGTCCATCTCATTGAGGGTCTTCCTCTTTTATGCTGACCCTCTACTTTACTAAACATGATGTCCTTCTCCAGGGATTGGTCCTTCCTGATAACGTGTCCAAATTACATGAGAAGAAGTCTCGCCATCCTCCCTTCTAAGGAGCACTCTGGCTGTACTTCCTCCAAGACAGACTTGTTCATTCTTCTGGCAGTCCATGGTATATTCAATACTCTTTGCCAACACCATGGTTCAAAGACATCAATTCTTCTTTGGTCTTCCTTATTCATTCTACAACTTTCGTATGCATATGAGGCAACTGAAATATCATGGCTTGGATATGGTGCCCCTTAGTCTTCAAAGAGACATCTTTGCTCTTCAACACTTTAAACAGGTCATTTGCAGCAGATTTGCCCAATGCAATGCAGCTTTTGATTTCTTTACTCTTGCTTCCATGGGTGTTGATTGTGGATCCAAGTAAAATGAAATCTTTGACAACTTCAAACTTTTCTCTGTTTATCATGATGTTCCTTATTGGTCCAGTTGTGAGGATTTTGTTTTCTTTATGTTGAGGTGTAATCCATAGATCTTCATCAGTATGTGCTTCAATTCCCCTTCACTTTCAGCAAGCAAAACTGTGTTATCTGCATATCACAGATTGTTAATGAGGCTTCCTCCAGTCCTGATGCTGAGTTCTTCTTCATATAGTCCAGCTTCTTGAATTGTTTTTTCAGCATACAGATTGAATAAGTATGGTGAAAGGATATAACCTATAACACTGACTCACATGTTTCCTGATTTTAAACTGTGCTGTATCCCTTGTTCTGTTTGAATGACTGACTCTTGCTCTGTGTATATGTTCTGTATGAGTGTAATTAAGTATTCTGGAACTCCCATTCCTTGCAATGTTATCCATAGTTTGTTATGATTCACAAAGTTGAATGCCATTGCATAGTCAATAAAACACAGGTAAACATCTTTCTGGAATTCTCTGTTTTCAGCCAAGATCCATCTAACATCAACTGTGATACCCCTTGTTCCATGTCCTCTTCGGAATCTAGCTTGAATTACTGGCAGTTCCCTGTTGATGTTTTACTGCAACCATTTTTTTAATTATCTTTGGCACAATTTTACTTGCTTGTGATACTAATGATACTATTAGATAATTTCTGCATTTTTTTGTATACCTATCTTTGGAATGGGCACAAACATGTATCACTTCCAGTCGGTTGGTAGCTGTCTTCCAAATTTCTTGGCACAGATAAGTGACTACTTCCAGAGCTGCATCTGTTTGTTGAAACATCTCAACTGGTATTCCATCAACCCCTGGAGCCTTGTCTTTTGCCATTGTCTTCAGTGCAACTTGGACTTCTTCCTTCAGTACCATCGGTTCTTGATCATATGCTACCTCCTTAAATGAGTGAATGTCAACCAATTCTTTTTGGTACAGTGACTCTGTGTACTCGTTCCATCCTCTTTTGATGCTTCCTGCATAGTTCAATATTCTGCCCATAGAACCCTTCAAAATCCCAACTCAAGGCTTAAATTTTTTCTTCAGTTCTTTCAGCTTGGGAAATGCCAAGCATGTTCTTCCCTTTTGGTTTTCTAACTCCACATACAGTGGGAAAACAATAAAATTAAGCTCTGATTACCAAGCAGAAACCATGCAGGCAAGAAGTCAATGGGATGACATATATAAAACCTCAAAAGAAAAAAAAATTGCCATCCAAGAATAATATATCCTGCAAAACTCTCATTCAAATATGATGCTGAAATTAGGACATTTCTGGATAAACAGAAATTAGGGGAATACAAAAA
The DNA here is from genome assembly GCF_000243295.1 of Trichechus manatus latirostris. Taxonomy (NCBI): domain Eukaryota; kingdom Metazoa; phylum Chordata; class Mammalia; order Sirenia; family Trichechidae; genus Trichechus; species Trichechus manatus. The sequence goes on from NW_004443968.1 coordinate 4,064,079, forward strand.
AAACCAAACCAAACTTACAAGACTTATTAAAGGGAGTCCTTCAATTTGAGAACAAACACTAGACAACAGACTGAATCTAGGATATAGGATTATACCAGCAAAATACCTACTTAGGAAACAAACTCTCAAGGACTATTCAAAACCAACAGATTTACAACAGGGAACCAGAGAGGTTAATCTGTAAATGGCAAAAATGTCAGAACAATAAAAGAGGAAACAAACAGTATAGGTATACAACTTTCTAAAGGAGAAGACGGCAAAGCGATACCAAGTAATAATAGACTGGTTCAAAAATAAGAAGATAAGGATAAATTTCAAGGTAACCACAAAGAAAGTTGACAAACATACTCATCAAAATAAAGAAGAAAAACATAAAGTCTCACTAAAAACAAAATCTATAAAAACAAAAGAAATGAAAAAATTCCACAAACAAAAAGAATTCAGCACAGGAGAGTAACAGAAACAAAGAAAATGTCAGCACCACAAAAAAAAGCACTACAAAATGACAACAATAAACTAACACCTATCAATAATTACGCTGAACGTAAATGGCCTAAATGCACCCATAAAGAGACTGAGAGTGACAGAATGGATAAAAAATCAGGATCCATCAATATGCTGTCTACAAGAGACACACCTTAGAAACAAAGATGTAAAGTTATTAAAAATCAAAAGATGGAAAAAATATTTCAAGGACACAGTTACCAAGAAATAGCAGGAGCAGCAATACTCAGATAAAATCTCAGATAAATAGACTTTAAAACAAAATCCACCATAAAAGACGAATAAGGGCACTATATAATTATTAAAGGGATGATCCATCATGAAGACATAACCATAATAAATATCTATGCACCCAATGACAGGGCTCAAAAATACATAAAATAAACTCTACCTGCACTGAAAAGAGAAATTGACAGTTCCATAATAATAGTAGGAGACTTCAACACATCACATTTGGTAAAGGACAGAACATCTAGAAAGAAACTCAACAAAGATACAGAAGATCTAAAGGATACAATCAGCCATCTTGAACTCATAGACATATATAGAACACTCCACTCAAAGCTGCAAAGTACACATTGTTTTCCAAAGCACATGAAACTTTCTCGAGAATAGGCCACATCTTAGGCCACAGAGCAACCCTCAACAAAGTCCAAAATACTGAGATAATACATAGTATCTTCTCTGACCACAACACCATCAAAGTAGAAATTAACAACAGGAAGAGAAGTAAAAAAAAAAAAAAAAAAAAAAAATTACATGGAAACTGAATAACACCCTGCTTAAAAACCACTGGGTAATAAAAGAAATCAAAGATGGAATAAAAAATTTCTAGAATCAAATGAGAATGAAAACCCATCATACCAAATCCTTTGGGACACAGCAAAGGCAGTGCTTAGAGTCAATTTATAGCAATAGATGCATATACCAAAAAAGAAGAAAGGGAAAAAATCAAAACATTAGCAACACAACTCGAACAAAGAGAAAGAGAACAGCAAAAGAAGCCCACAAACTACCAGAAGAAAAGAAATGATAAAGAGCAGAGCAGAAATAAATGAAAAAGAGAACAGAAAAACAATGGAGAGAAGCAACAAAACCAAAAGTTGGTTCTTTGAAAGGATCAAACAAATCAACAAACCACTGGCCAAAATGACAAAAGAGAATGCAAATAGCCCAAATAAGAAATGAAATGAGCGACATTACAACAGACCCAACTGAAATAAAAAGGATCATAATACAGTATTATGAAAAACTATACTCCAACAGATTTGAAAACCTAGAGGAAATGGACAAATTTCTAGAAAAACACTACCTACACAAACTAACACAAAATGATGTTGAAAATCTGAACAGACCCATAACAAGTGAAGAGATTGAAAAGATAAAAAAAACTCACAACAAAAAATAGCCCTGGCCCAGATGACTTCACTGGATAATTCTACAAAACTTTCAGAGAAGGGCTTCACAAGTACTACTCAAACTATTTCAGAACATAGAAAATGCAGCAATATTTCTGAATTCATTCTATGAAGTCAGCATAACCCTGATTCTAAAAGCAGGCAAAGACACCACAAAAAAGAAAAGTATAGACCAATATATCTCATGAATATACATGCAAAAATTCTCAACAAAATTTTAGTCAATAGAATTCAGCATTATATCAAAAAAATAATACACCACCACTAAGTAAGAGTCATATCAGGTATGCAAGGATGGTTCAACATTTGAAAATCAATCAGTGTAATCCACCACATAAATAAAAGAAAAGAAAAGAATCACATGATCATCTTAATTGACACAGAAAAGGCATTCAACAAAGTCCAAGACCCATTCTTGATAAAAATTCTCAATAAAATAGGTATACAAGGGAAAGTCTTCAACATAATAAAGGGCATCTATACAAAACCAACAGCTGACATCATTCTTAATGAAGACAGGCTGAAAACATTCCCCTGAGAACAGGAACAAGACAAGGATTCCCTTTATCACCACTCCTATTTAACATTCTGCTGGAAGTCATCATTAGAGCAATAAGGCAAGAAAAAGAAATAAAGAAGATTGGATAAAAAAAACAAAATCTGTCTATATGCTACCTACAAGAGACACAGCTTAGACTTAAAAGACACAAACAAACTAAAACTGAAAGGATGGAAAAAAATATTCAAGCAAACAACACTCAAAAAAAGCAGGAATGGCAATATTAATCTCTGACAAAATAGACTTTAAAGTAAAATCCACCATAAAGGATAAGGAAGGACACTATATAATGATTAAAGGGCCAATACACCAGGAGGACATAAATATAATAAATATTTACACACCCAACGACAGGGGTCTGGAATACATAAGACAAACTCTAACAGTGCTGAAAAGAGAGATAGACAGCTCCACAATAGT
>NW_004443968.1:4068385-4069583 GCF_000243295.1 Trichechus manatus latirostris
ATAGGAATACAAGGGAAATTCCTCAATATAATTAAGAGCATTTATACAAAGCCAACAGCCAACATCATCCTAAATGGAGATAATTTGAAAGCATTCCCCTTGAGAATGGGAATCAGACAAGGATGCCCTTTATCACCACTCTTATTCAACATTGTGCTGGAAGTCCTAGCCAAGCAATTAGGCTAGAAAAAGAAATAAAGGGCATCCAAATTGGTAGAGAAGAAGTCAAAGTATCTCTATTTGCAGATGATATGATCTTATACACAAAAAACCACAAAGAATCCACAAGAAAACTACTGGAACTAATAGAAGATTTCAGGAAATCTTCAGGATACAAAACAAACATAAAAAAATCAGTTGAATTTTTTTACACCAACAAAGAGAACCTTGAAAAGAAAATCACCAAGTCAATACAATTTACAATAGCCCCCAAGAGGATAAAATACTTAGGAATAAATCTAACCAGAGACATAACATCTCTATGCAATGAAAACTACAAGACACTACTGCAAGAAACCAAGAGACCTGCATAAGTGGAAAAACATAACTTGCTGATGGATAGAAAGACTCAACATTGTGAAAATGTCAATTCTACCCAAAGCAATCTACTTATACAATGCAATCCTGATCCAAATTCCACCGGCATTTTTTAATGAGAAGGAGAAACAATCACCAACTTTATATGGAAAGGGAAGAGGCCTTGATTAAGTAAAGCATTACTCAAGAAGAAGAACAAAGTGGGAGGCCTCACACTACCTGATTTTAAACCTATTATACCGTCACAGTAGTCAAAACAGCCTGGTACTGGTACAACAACAGATACATAGACCAATGGAACAGAATTGAGAATACAGACAGAAGTTCATCCACCTATGAGCAGCTGATATTTGACAAAGGCCCAAAGCCTATTAATAAGGGAAAAGACAGTCTCTTTAACAAATGGTGCTGGCATAACTGGACATCCATGTGCAAAAAACTGAAACAAGACCCATACCTCACACCATGTACAAAAACTAACTCAAAATGGATCAAAGTCTCAAATATAAAATCAAAAATGGTAACGATCATGGAAGAAAAGTTAGGGACAACGCTAGGAGCCCTAATACATGACATAAACACAATATGAACCGTAAGTAACAATGCACAAGCACCAGAAGAGAGACTAGATAACTGGGAGCTCCTAAAAATCAAACACTTA
>NW_004443968.1:4070686-4073150 GCF_000243295.1 Trichechus manatus latirostris
GAATGAAGAACACCAAAGACACAAGGAAAGTATTAGCCCAAGAGACAGAAAGGGCCACATAAACCAGAGACTTCATCAGCCTGAGACCAGAAGAACGAGATGGGGCCCAGGTACCACCAATGACCACCCTGACAGGAACACAACAAACAGTCCCAGATGGAGCAGGAGAAATATAGGGTGCACAACTTAAATTCTAGTAAGAAGACCAGGCTTAGTGGTCTGACTGAGACTGGAGGAATTGTGGAAATCATGGCCCCTGGGTTCTCTACCAGCCCAAAACTGAAACAATTTCTGAGGCCAACTCTTCAGACAGGGATTAGACTGGACTGTGGGACATGAAGTGATACTTGTGAGGAGTGTGCCTCTTAGCTCAAGTAGATACAAGAGACTAAATGGGCAGCTTCTGTCTGGAGATGAGACGGGAAGGCAGAGAGGGTTAGGAGCTGGTTGAATGTACATAGGGTATCAAGGGTGGAAAGGAGGAGTGTGCTGTCACAGTAAAGGGAGAGCAATTAGGAAAACATAACAATGTATGTATAAATTTTTGTATGGGAGACTAACCTGAAATGTAAACTTCATTTAAACTATAACAATTTAAAAAAAAAGAAATAAAGGGCTTCCAAATTGGTAATGAAGAAATTAAACTGTTCCTATTTGGGGGTAATATGATCCTATACATAGAAAACACAAAAGACTCCAGGAGAAAACTATTGGAACTAATAGAAATATTCAGTAAAGTAGCAGGACACAAGATAAAAATAGAAAAATCAGTTGAATTCCTATACACCAATAAGAAGAACAATGAGAAGGAAATCAGGAAAACAATACCATTTATAATAGCCCCTAAAAAAGCAAAATAGTTAGGAATGAATCTAACCAGGGATGTAAAAGAAAACAAAACACTACTGCAAGAAACCATCAAAGATCTACACAAATGGAAAAAATATACCATGCTCATGGATAGGTAGACTCAACATTATGAAAATGACAATTCTAGCCAAAGCAATTTACAAATACAATGCAATCCTGATCCAAATACCAACAACATTCTTTAAAGAGATGGAAAAACTAATTATTAACTTTATATGGAAAGTGAAGAAGCCCTGGATAAGTAAAGCACTATTGAAGACGAATAAAGTAGGAGGACTCACACTACCTGACCTCAGAACCTACTATACAGCTACGGTAGTCAAAAAGGCCTGGTACTGGTACAACAGCAGATACATTGACCAATGAAACAGAATTGAGAACACAGATGTAAATCCATCTACCTGATCTTTGACAAGGGCCAAAGTCCATCAAATGAGGGAAAAGACAGTCTTTTTAACAAATGGTCCTGGCAAAACTGGATGTCCATCTGCAAAAAAATGAAACAGGACCCATACCTCACTTCATACACAAAAACTAATTCAAAATGGATCAAAGATCTAAATACAAAGCACTAAGCTGCAGAGATCATAGAATAAAAAATAGAATCAACACTAAAGGCCCTAATACATGGAATTAACAAGATAGAAACCATAACTAACATCACACAAACTCCAGAAAATAAGCTAGATAACTGGGATCTTCTAAAAATTGAACACTTATGCTCATCAAAAGACTTTACCAAAAGAGTAAAAAGAGAAACTACAGACTGGGGGAAAAATTTTGGCTATTTCAAATCCGACAAATGTCTAATCTCTATAATCTACAGAAAAATCCAGCACGTCTACAGCAAAAAGACAAATAATCCAATTAAAAAATGGGCAAAAGAAATGAACAGACACTTCACCAAAGAAGACATTCAAGTGGCCAACAGACCACATGAGGAAATGCTCACGATCACCCGTCATTAGAGAAATACAAATCAAAACCACAATGAGATTTCATCTCACCCCGGCATTCCTGGCACAAATCAAAAAAAAAAAAAACAGAAAGTAACAAATTTTGGAGAGGCTGCAGGGAGATCAGAACTCTTATGCACTGCTGGTGAGAATGCAAAATGATATAACCATTTTGGAAAACAATATGGCACTTCCTTAAAAAGCTAGAAATAGAAATACCATATGATCAGCAATCCCACTCCTAGGAATATATCCTAGAGAAATAAAAGTCGTCACATGGGCCCTTGTCAAAGATCAGGTGACTGCACACCCATGTTCATTACAACATTGTTCACAATAGCAAAAAGATGGAAATGACCTAGATGTCCTTCAACAGATGAATGGATAAAAACTAAGATAACTCCACACAATGGAGTATTACACAACGATAACGAACAATGATGAATCTGGAGGGCATTATGCTGAGTAAAATAAGTCAATCACAAAAGGACAAACATTGTATGAGACCACTACTATAAAAACTCATGAAAAGGTTTACACACCGACAATGCTCTACATTCTACCTTGGTGAGTAGTGTCTGGGGTCTTAAAAGCCTGTGAGCGGCCATCTAAGATACTCCACTGGTCTCATCCCTTCG
>NW_004443968.1:4074793-4101455 GCF_000243295.1 Trichechus manatus latirostris
AAAAAAAAAAAAAAAAAAAAAAGAAAAATCAGGTGAGGTCCCCTGTCACATAATTCTTAACTTCTAATGGGGGGGAAGGAGAGAAACAGCCTATGTGCAAACTAGAAATAAATAAGATACATTTAGAGACTGATAAGTACTCAGAGGAGAGAGACTCAGGAGTGAGGAAGATTTATATAGGTGGATCAAGGATGGCTCCTTCTCCACTGGAAGATTTGGGTTGGGCTGTTAACAGGCACAGGGTCAAATAGCAAATGCAAAAGCTTTGAACAGGGAATAAGCTTGGCATATTGAGGACTATGGAATGGCCAGTGTGCCTGAAGCATAGGGAACGAGGGGGAAAGCGATAGCTAGATGAGTTATTCCAAGTCATTTTTATTTCTTTGGAATCCCAAAAGCTGCCATAAAGTAGGTGTTCCATTAACGCATTTTAAACTCAATAATCAATATAATATCTCGTTAAACAACAATTAAATATTGTTAATTTCTCTATCCATACATGAGTTATTCCAATTTTCAGCAACATTTTTTAAAATCAATAGTCAAAATATAAATAGTATTAAACTAGCATTATGAACCTGGTGAAAGGTGAATTTAAAATAAATCATCAGGAATGTTAGACTGGCTAACAAAAAGTTTGCTTAATACTGGAATTGGTTTTCAAGAGAAATCATGGAATCTGCCTTCTGGAGATGGTTTAAAATAGGATTAGATACATTCACCCAGTGCAGACTTGTGTGAAAGCCCCCAATGACCTCTCAAGGTTTTGCCAGTCCTGTGATTCTGTGATAAAATTAGACTCTTTCATTGGGTGAAAACAACCCAGGGTTCACCATGCCAGCTGCAACCTGGAATAATTGGAAGGGACTGATTTTGGAGTAGTGTACCTCCTACAGCTGAGACAAGATGCAATTAACAGATCCCCAGACTGCTCTTATTTCATGCTGTACTGAGTTCTCTGCTGTTTCTCAGCCAGTAATGGCTGGTATCAGTGATATAAGCAAAGTCAAGTGGTCTGATCCATGATTAAATTGGAGATGTCTTTATTAGCCGCTGACCTTGCATTGAACAGCATGGCTTCAAGGATTGTGTACCTATTAGCTGATTCTTTGATTCTTGAAAACAGGAACCAGATGAATTCAATAATGCATTTTTACTTGGCCTCTTTTCCACTATTCTCAAGACGAGATAACTCAAGTTCCGATGTTATGAGCTGTGTCAAGCAGGTCAGCTTAACTTTTCAGATGCTTAATCCTTAGCATTTACCCATTGTATTTTCTCATTTAAAAATCGCCACTCAAGCAAATATTTTTCTTGCAGCCTCACTTAGAGTTAATCGGGCATAGTGACTAGAGAATATCTCTAGAGTGAAGCTGACTTGGGCTTAGAGCTGGCCCCTCTTCACCTAAGATGTGTGAACTTGAAGTAATTGACTAACCCTTCTGAGCTTCAGTTTCTTTACTCATGTATTAGGGTTAATATAGTACCTATTTTATAGACTTGGTTAGGATTAAATAATGTAAAGTAGCTCTCTTCCCTCATCTTCCGCATTCCTGTCTATTCTATTTCTGATGTTATTTAACAAAAACACTATCCAATATAACCTTATGAATATGTTTACTTTCATATCGTTCTTCTTTCACTCCCCACCATCACCCCTGCCAACACACACACACACACACACGTGAGCTCCATTGAGGACAGAGACTCTTTTTGGCTTGTCCACAGTGTCTAAAACAAAGGCTGGACATAAAAATGCCCCTCAGTAAATAACCACTGAGTAAATGAAAGCACGACGACGTCTAGCACAGTGGTGTCTCGTATGTCATCAGAAACCCATAAAATGTTAGCTGTTTTTTTTTTGAAGAAATTGAGTGTTTACTTGTATCAATCAGGTTCACCATCTGAAGCAGCCTGAGGCCAAGAACAGCAGCAAAGTGAGGGGGGGCCCCGACAATGGACAATGAGCTTGGATCTGGCTTTGCTGACAATAAAGTAACTTTGAATAACTATTTTATCTCTTTATTTCTTATTAATGTTGTTGCTGATTTTTTGTATATATAGATCATGTTCCTTTGTAAAAGATGTGTATCAAAAAGATCAAGGAAAACGTGTAGATATGCTGGTAGTCATCTGCTCTTAGCACCTGCCCTCCACTTTCCTGGCATTCCAAATTAACCTTATTGTAAAATGAGAAAAGTAGGAAGTAGATTGAACACTTTGTGACTACATGAAGCATCCCCAAAGAACATCTTCTTTGCTTCCCTATATACCTGTCATACTCCACAAAACGTGAAGAGGAGAACAAAAAAAAAGAAAATGAAGCTTGGATCAGCTGAAGAACCTGAGTAGCTTGGTGTTCCTGGACCATATCCGTCTGCTCACATGCCAATATATCTACATATTTTTGTTCCAGAACAAGTGTTTCTTTGGTCTCTTTCATAGAGTTTCTTTTTCTTTTTACTTACTGTCTTAGGCTGGGTTCTCTAGAGAAGCAAAACCAGTAAAGTGCATAAATATATATATAGAGAGAGATTATATCAAGGAAACAGCTCCTGCGATTGTAGAAGCTAGAACGTCCCAAGTCCGTGGATCAGGGTAGAGGCCTCTCCTGAGTCACACAGCTGCAGAAGCTGGCAAGCCTAAGATCGGAAGTTCGGAGAGCAGGGCTCCCACTCACAGGCTGTGCAGATCAACGAATCCCAGGTTCGGCAGATAAGCTGACAGCTCAAGTCCCAAGAACGGGAGATGAGACAACAGGAAGCAGCCGCAGGATCCAGAGAGAGCAAAAAGCCAGAACGTCTGCTTATATACAGATGCGGACCACACCCCCAAGGAGACACCCTTTCATCTGATTGGCTACTCACAGTATATTCAATCATGAGAGTGATTACATTAAAACACGGAGAATCATGGTCCAGCCAAGTTGACACACAATCTTAACCATCACACTTACGTTTTTAACTTATTGTACATGTTCACAACATACAGTGTGGCCTTGTGATGGTTAAGGTTGTGTGTCAGCTTGGCTGGGCCATGATTCTCCGTAGTTTGATAGTCGTATGATGTTGCAATCACTTCGATGATGAGATTTGATATTATGTGATCACTTCCATGATGAGATCTGCTATGAGTAGCCAGCCAGTTGAAAGGGAGTTTCCTTGGGGGTGTGGCCTGCATTGAATATAAGTGGATACTTTGGCAAGGCTTGTGAGCTTTGCTCATTCTGAATCCTGCAGCTGGATCCTGTTCATCTGACCGCCAGTTCTTTGGACTTGAGCTAGCAGCTTACCTACAGTCTTGCCTGTCAATCTTGGGATTTGTCAATCTTCACAGTGTGTGAGCAAGAGCCCTTCTCTCAGACCTGCTGATCCTGGGTTTGCCAGCCCCTCTGACTACTTGAATTAGGAGAAGCCTCTATCCTGACCCACAGACTTGGGATGTTCCAGCCTCTGCAACCGTGTGAACCATTTTCTTGACATAGATCTCTCTCTATACATATATTTGTGTGCTTTACTGGTTTTGCTTCTCTAGAGAACCCGGACTAAGACAGGCCTCAGGAGTTGGACAGGGCAAGGTTGGAAAGAAGAGCAGTTCATGGCACAAGGCTCAATTTGGGAAAAAGGGAGAAGAATTCCTGCAATTTGGACTCTAACACAGTCCCTTTCCATTTTAAATCTTGAATACTATGTAAATTCAGTTAAAAATATCATGCTTGTTTGTGTTCAAAAAACTAAACATCTAAAAATGTAAGAAGATAGGATGGAAGATCATTAAAGAAGGAAAAGGCACAGAAGGGTAGAAGAAAAAAATGTATCAAAGACAAGGAAAGATTAAAAAAAAAAAACTCTCAATATCATTAGTCTTTGTTTTTGTTAGCTGCCTTTGAGCAGGCCTTCAATTCATGGTGACCCCACGCACAATGGAACAAAATGCTGCCTGGTCCTGCACCATTCCCATGATAGGTTGTGGAAAGAACCATTGTGCTTCACAAGGTTTTCATTGGCTTATTTTCTGAAGTAGATCGCAGGCATTTCTTCCTAGTCCATCTTAGTCAGGAAGTTCTGCTGAAACCTGCTCAGCATCATAACAATGCATAAGCTTCCATTGACAGAGTGGGTGGCTGTGCTTGAAGAGCACTGGCAGGGAATTGAACCCAGGTCAACCCAGGTAGCCCTCATAAATGGTGGCAATTCTACCACTGAATCACCATTGCCCTGCATTAGTCATTAGGGAAATACAAACCAAAACCACAATGAGGTACTACTTCACACCGACTAGGATGGCTATAATTAAAAAAAAAAAAAAGGAAAATAACAAGCGTTGATGAGGATGTGAAGAAATTGGAACCCTTGCCCAGTGGTGGTGGGAATGCAAAATGATTCCTCCTCTTTAGAAAACAATTTGCAGTTTCCCAAGAAGTTAAACATAAAATTACCATATGACTCCACAATTCCACTCCTAGTCATATACCCAAAAGGACTGAAAACGCATACTCAAACAAGTATATGTATACACATGTTCATAGCAGCATTATCCCCAATAGCCAAAAGATGAAAATAGCTCTGAAGTCCATCAACAGATAAATGGATAAACAAATTGTGTATATGCATACAATGGGATATTATTCAGTCATAAAAGGAATGAAATTCTGATACTTGCTATAACCTGGGCAAACATCGAAAACTTACTAAGTGGAGAAAGCAAGACATAAAAGGCCACACATTTTATAATTCCATTTATATGAAATATCTAGAATAGATAAATCCTTAGAGACAGACAGTAGATTGGTGATTGCAGGGGTTGGAGGGGTAGAGAATAAGGAGAAAATACTTAATGGGTATGGGATTTTACTTTGAAGTAATGGAAGTGTTCTGAAACTAGATAGAAGTGATGGTTACACAACATTATGAATTTACTAAATGCCACAGAATTGTTCACTTCAAAATGGTTAATTTTATGTTCTGTGAACTTCACCTAAATAAATTACTAAAAAGGAAAAAATAAAAATTATCCTCAAACTAAAAATTGAAAGAAACACTGCCAACAGGTGAGGCTAATAAGTAGGAAGAGTGGTTTATGGACAAAGTTTCAATTTTATTTTTTTACTTATTTTTTTTCCAGAATTTAAAAATTAGATGGTGATTTGATTGAGGAGATGCTTTGAACAGAGAGAAAAATGAATAGTAGAAATGTCTAAAGATGCTGATTGGGAATAACAACAAAGCCAGATGGCATAAATGGGATCTTTAGGGATTTTGTAGCATAAAAAGCTATGTTAAAAAGTGCCCCCTCTGTCCTGAATATGCTGCAGTCAGACACTGAGCATGCTCTGTGTCCTCAGCTACCCACATTAACTCGCTCATGTGCTTGATTCTAAAACCTCTGCCTTTTTCTCAGCCTTTGAGACTCTTAGTTTTTAGCTGTCTTCAGTACTTTGTCAAGATGATTTTTCTACCCTTTTGGAAATACTTAATCAGTAAGAGTTGTCTTATTAGTGAAATAGTTATGGCAAATTTATACTCTAGAATATTAAGCAGCTATTAAAAAATGGCTACATCTATACGTATTGAACTAATATTAAGTTAAAAAATCAAGTTGCAGAATATGATTCCCTTTCCATTACTAAGAATAATATGTATTTGTTTGTATAAGCCTAAAGAGAATGGGAAAACGATATACTTAAACTGCTAGCTGTTTGTATTTCTGAGAAGTAGTAGGTGAGGACGCAAGAATGTCAAAGAGGAATGGGGGAGATTATTAACATTTTTCTTTATATTTCTAGCTTGTATATTTGTTATAATAGCCTTGCATTGCTTTTGTTATTAAAAATAATAATGTAAAGCAAGTACTTAAAGTTGTTGTGTAGGATTATTCATTTATATGGACTAATATTTTATGTGAATTATTTGGAAGTTCGTTCATAGCTAGTTCCTAAATAATTCCCATGTTTGACATTTACCTCATGCATAGTTTAATGACTGACAAAAACGACAGCACAACAAAAACCAAACCAGTTGCTGTCGAGTCGATTCTGACTTGTGGCAACCACAAGTATGTCAGAGTAGAACCGCATTCCATAGGGTTTTCAATGGCTGATATTTTGGAAGCAGATCTTCAGGTCTTTCTTTTGAGGCACCTCTCAGTGACCTTGAACCACCAAAACTTTTGGTTAGGAGCTGAGCATATTAACCGCTGCACCACCCTGGGACTCCCAAAGACTGTGACAGGTAGGGCTGTCTATTCAATAACCGTTCTCCCTTTTTCCTTACAACATGAAGCTCTATAATAATAGGGCAAACAGCGTAGCCAGCTTAAAAGTAAAACAGAATTGAACAAACAAAACAAAACAACCAAACAAATCGAAACTCTAATCTCCACACAGGAGTCCCTTGGTTGTGCAAACAGTTAATGGAGTCCACTACTTACCAAAAGGTTGGAGGTTTGAGTCTACTCAGAGGTACCTCAGAAGAAAGCCCTGGTGATCTACTTCTGGAAAAATTAGACATTGAAAACCCTATGGAGCACAGTTCGGTTGTGATATACACGAGGTTATCATGAGTCATCATCAACTAGACAGCAAATGGTTTTTTAAATCACCACTCAACTAGGTGTAGTCATGAGAACAAGACCTTGCCAAAGTGATATAAAAAGCAAACATTGTGTGGGACTTCCAGGAGGACTCCTTCAAAAGAAAGTCAGATAGTTTGTGTACACCCTCTGCTCTTTCCATCTCACTCCTTCCTGTGGCCTGGAATATTGACACCAGGATGGGAGCTCCAACAGCCACCTTGGACTCTGAGGTGACATTGAGGTGGAAGATATACACTGAGGATGATGGAGAGAGAGAACAGGGTTTTCTGATGACTCCATGGTGCCACTTATCAACCCTGGACTGCCTACTTCTGAACCACTTTTATCTAAAAAAGTAAAATTTTTTATGTGTATTTAATCACTATTATTTTTGGATTTTTTTGTTATGTGCAGATGAACTTACTCCTAATTGATATAGGCCAACAGGGCAAATATAGGAAATAAAATTCCTTTTTGGAAAAACACAGAACTGAGGAATCAAATTTTATATTTTTGCTTTGACAGCACAGGAATATTCTTTCCAAGCCCGGATCTAGAACAGCTCTCCCATTAAATCATGATAATCTTAGTTGTGACTATTTTGCTTTCATAAAACACTTCTGATAAATATCTGTTTAAAGCTCTCGTGAAAGTGCATGGTGTCTGTCTTTCTCCTGCTGACAACAGACACTCTTGAGGAATTGATTAAACAAAAATAAAAGTGCACTGACGAAAGAGCACTACAATCACTTAACCCTGTTTTTAAGGGTTCAATGTGATAATCTGTGAAATTTCAGACCACAAAACATCACTGTAAATAAGAAATCTGAGCTGAAATGGAGCATAAGCTTTGCTCAGTGACTTGAGAATAGACCTGGAAGTAAAGCCATCTAATGGGTTCTAATTCTGGCTCTGCCATATAATTGTCATTTGTACCTGAGTGATATCATTTATCTTATCCATACCTCATTAGTGAAATGGGATAACTGACCCATAATGAAAGAAAATATTTGATAGTGGAGTGAAGCAAGGTTGAGGAAAATTTAGGAACACCCTCCCTTAATGAAAGATTTTTTTTCTGAATGCATATGTGTCCAGATATGACACAAACACCTAAGGCATGACTTGATAACTAGAAAAGAATAAATGGTGTTTTGAACAAATGATCAATGGCAAAGAATGAGATACATGGTATCACTGTTAGTGTGTGTAGGGGTTGTGAGTAGGAGATACTCTTTCTTCCTCACTCTTCTTGATTGTCAGTGGGCATGTTAGTGAAAAGTAACTGTAGTACTAGCTCTTTCTATTAAGTGGAAACTTGCTCATGTTACACAATGAAAATAATTGCCTTGAATTCCCTGTGCAATCCAATTTTCTTTTTTTAAAATTTTAGTAAGCAGACAATGAGAATTATCCCAATTAACAGATTAGATCATTCAAGATCAGTGACAAGAAATAAGCTGACCTAGATCTCCCAACTATCAAATGGCAGAACTGGAATCCAAACTCAAGGCTTCTAACTCTAATACCAGTAGTCTCAATATACCATATACTGCTTTGCATGGGATATGGGGAGCAGGTTGTAAATAATATGCAACTTTAATAGGACATTTTTAAAGATACAAGAATTACTCTCTCATTCTCTCATGCTTACAGTTTTCAAGGGAAGGAAAAACAAGATTCTGGCCTCCTGAGAGGATGATATATATGAGCATGGTCATTTATATGCAGATTAAATTTGTGCTGTTAATAGCTAATTGTTGCCCAGGCTCTTAGCCATTAAACAGAATTTTCAGAGCAGAACCTAAGATATTAATGGGGAAAACACTCTAGAGGATAAGAAGCACATTTGTCTCATTCACTCCTGAGTCCTTGGCATTTAGACCAATGCAGTTAAGTCATAGGAAGTCAAAAATATTTGTAGAAAGATGGTGTTATGGATTGAAGCGTGTTCGCCAAAAATATGTGTTGTCAATCCTAATCCCTACTCCTGTAAATGTAATCCCATCTGGGAATAGGGTTTTCTTTGTTATGTTAATGAGGTCATATAAGAGTAATGTGTGTCTTAAACCAATCATTGAGACATAAAGAGAGCAGATGAAGCACAGAAGCAAGGAGGCACAGATGGGGGGAAGATATATGCCATGCCACATGAAGATTGCCAAGGAACCTAGGAGCAGAAGCTGAAAAGAGACAAAGACCTTCTCCCAGAGCCCACAGAGAGAGAGAAAACCTTCCCTTAGAGCCAAGGCCCTGAATTTGGACTTCTAGCCTCTTAAACTGTGAGAAAATAAATTTTCTGTTTGCTAAACCCACCCACTTGTGGTATTTCTGTTATAGCAGCACTAGATAACTAAAACAGAGGAGGTACTTGATACTGATTCTTCTACCTATAGGTCAAGGGACCTTTTGAAACTGCAATGACTTTTGAAACTATGAATATTCCATTAAGTCACATAGCTCAGTTTCTTATTGTACAGGATTTGAAATTTGAGAACTTTGCACAATGACACCCACAAGATTCTAAACCCCAGGAGGACAGAGAAAGATGACTTTTCTTTTCTTTGTTTTTACTGTTACTCTCAAGAGTACCACGGTGCCTGACCTAGGTGTTTAATGTTTGCTACATTCATAAATTAATGACATTGTGATAAGTAATAAACTTCAAAAAAGCCAAAACAAAACAAAAAAATGATAAACTACTAATATCATGTCCTATCATGATGTAGGATTTTTATCTCATTCCTAGGCTGACAAGCTTATAAATATCAAGGACAAGTAATGTAAATCAAGAAGCCCAGTCTTCTGTAAACCAATATCCAATTGCCACGTTCATCTTTCTCTGAAATGCACTGTGTTGTCACAATGTAAATGATGATTTCACCTTACTAACTAGAAATCTAATGACTTTGAAAAGTTAATGCAGCTTTCACAAGTGGCTAACTATAAACATGGTAGTCATTTTGGCACTACAAAGTACAGTTTCCAATGGAATCATATATTTATGTAGAATTAAGGAAATCTTAACAGAAAAAAAAGAAAAGGTGGCATAGGCCATCAATCACCATTGGTCTGAATTTAGACAAAAAGGAAAAAGAATAGCCCTCTTTCTAGCTCTAATTCAAATACAGGCAACAGTAAAGACCCTAGCACTGACTTTGATCACAATTGCCCTACCTACATGTAACAAAGGAATTATTTTTGTTACTGTGACTACATGATGTTTTCCAACACTCCTGAGCTGTGGAATTTCCCTGAAGCAGATGGGAAGCCGTTTACTGTAGTGAGGGCATAACCCTTTTTAAGATTTAGATCTGACAGGAGAGCTATGTCAGCACAAATGAGAGAAAGCTGGTGGCCCTGAAGCAATGTCTCTTTGCCAAAAGGGCCAAGAAGGCGTTTCTTTGGGAATCTGACAGGAAAAAAACCTGCAAAAGATGAATAATAACTCAGATCAATAGACCCTTCCAACTTCTGCTAAGGAAAAGGATTAAACATCTAAAAGAATCAAAGGAAATTGGAAATCTGGAAGAAATGAGCTAGAATAAAATTCTTCTTTTTTCTAAATGAGACTTTCTCTCCACTGAGTACAGAGACAAGGCCCTTTCCTGGCCAGAGACTCAGACTAGGTCAGAGACTAAGAGTTTAAACCATATAATGTTCGAAATGGAAGGAAATGTATAACAACACAAGCCAACCCTTAATTTACAGGTGAGGAACCCAAGAGTCAGACAAGAAAAATGAAGAGTCCAAGATCACACTATTACTTGCTGGCAAAACTAGAATTAAAATCCAGTTTTTAAGTCCCGACCAACTCAGTGTAGTAAAATTTTGGTATTATTTTATAAATAAATGTACCGTAACTCCCAAGAAAGCTAGTAACCTAGTCTATAGAAACACAAAATTTCGATTTTTGAATTCAATATTATAAATCATGAGTATGTACATTAAAACCATAAGAATATACAACACTACTCACCTATCAGAATAACTACAATAAAAACTACTGGTTTTGGAAAGGATTTGCACCAACTGGCATTCTTATACTCTGGGAGGAATGTAAATAACTTCAACCACTATGTAAAACGATTTCTCAAAATCAAACAAAGCTATACTTTCATCACTCTACAATGAAGAATTTCACTCTAAGGCATAGATATGAGAGAAACAAAAACGTGCTTACATAAAGATTTGAATGTGAATGCTTATACCAGCTTCGTTTATAATAGCCAGAAACTAGAAACAGCCCAAATGCCCATAAATAGTACACTGGATCAATATATTTTGTTGTATTCATACACTGTAATACTACACATCCATGAAAAAATCCCCACAAACTGCTGCTTCATACAATGATTTGAGTGACTCTTACAGATTTAATGATGATTGAACAAAGCGAGACAAAAGATAACTTACTGTATGATTCCATTTATGTGAAGATCAAGAACAGGAAAAGGTAATCAATGATGATAGAAATAAGAATCATGGTTCCTTTTTTGTGGTGATTGGAGGATACTAGTAATAATTCAAAGGGATATAAGGGGAGCTTCTAGGGTGATAGAAATGTTTTTGTCTTCATCTGGATAAGGGTAACATGACTATATCTATCTATCTATCTATCTATCTATCATCTCTGTCTATCTATCTCTCTATTAATTGACCTCTACATTTATGGGCTCATTTTCTGTCCCTCGCTGTATGTGTTCTGCACATCAATTTAAAAATATATGTCTAGGGAATTTACTCTGGATAAAATTTTAAAAAATATATATGAATTGCTCATATTCTCATTGAATATTAGGGGTACAGTTATCTTTTCAAGCAAAGTATATAACGTTTGAAAAATTAGGGCTACTTAACGATAGATTAAATGGAAAGCTATTTATTGGTGCTTCAGCAGCAAAAAAATGCCCGTAATTCTGAAACTATGAGGTGTTGTAATAACCCACTGAAGGACTATGAAGCTAATCCTTCAAATATTCAAAAATCTTTCACTATTGCTCCTTCTGTTCAGAGAAGGTAAATTTTGAGATACGTAAGAATAGTTGAGATGAATAAGAACAGGCAAGGAAAGATCAGGTGACTCAAGGAATTGAGGGAAAATGCAGTAGGATAGTTGATGTATTTTTAGTCAACACATTTTTGTTGGGAGTCACAGCTGCAGAATGGAGAGAGCATACTGAGATGGCTCAAAGAGTAAAAGGAAAGGAAAAATTAAAGGAAACAGGACAAGTCTAGGGACTTTAAGGGCTGGGATAAGAGACTTTATTACTAATGATTTCTGCTAGCAAGTCTCATAATTCACTCAGGAATCTTTACATGGAAAAGAAAACATCCACATGTCTAAGGTCACTGTTTAGAGGTCATTCATAAAGCTTAAGTTCTCAAACTGATTTAAAAAATTAAAAAAAAAGCCAACCATACTTATTCTCACTCCACTTTTATCAAGGGCTTACTCTGCCTGTCAGAATAATAAAGTAGTACTGTAAGGATGAATACAAATTGAAAACACCAAAAAACAAAACAAACAAACCAGTTGCCATCGAGTTGATTCCGACTCCTAGCGACCCTATAGGACAGAGCAGAACCGCCCCATAGGGTTTCCAAGGAGGGCTGGTGGATTCAAACTGCCGAGCGTTTTGGTTAGCAGCCAAACGTTTAACCACTTGCGCCACCAGAGCTCCAAATAGAAAATAAGAAGTTTTAATTCTCCCTTTTGAAAATAAGGGAAGGGACGTCCCTCCTTCCCTGTTCTTTCCAGAATTCACTTTAGATAACTTGTAATTGTAAATTCTATCTCTGTCTCTTTAAACAGTATGTCAGTCAAAGATGTTTCCTCAAGGACCTGGGAACCATCTCTTTTGAAATGTAATCATCAAGGAAGATCACACCCCTACTTCCCAGTTTCCTGGAAGGACGTTAGCATAACTTTAGGTATTCTGCCATTAAGATATTAGAAAATCAGCAATTTTATCTTGAAAACATGAATGTAATGGGTTGCATCCATTAAGCTCTAAAGGGTGAGGTTGCTTTCTGTATTTGCAATCTCTTTAGCAGGTTGCCTGTGATTCATCATATTCTGGTTTAATGCTTATTCAATAATAAAACTTTCCTTTTCTTTTATATTTTTGGAGAGGTTTTCTGGGTTGGGAGTAGATTTTGTTTTTAATTATATTTCGCCAACAGTACCAAAACAAGAAAATAGTTACTATAAGCCAGAAAGCTTTGGCAATTGTCAAAGCCAACAGCTGTGACTATACTATGCCTCACCTTATTGCATCTCAAGCTCCCCCCGTTCAAAAAACCTAGAATTAGTTGGCACTACTTTCCAATTTCCACTGAACTCCATTTACTTAATGATTGTCTGGATACCTGATCTTACCAAGCTTAACTTTTGCTCTTCTATAACGTTTTGAGAGTTCTTAGGTCAAATAACCTCAGTAAACCATGTTCACTGATTGACAAACCATTTCCTGTCTTTATCAAAATATCTCAAAAGACTTCCTCTTAAAGAGTTCTGACGTCCCAAGCCTCTTGATATAACTGGTATTACTGACCACAAAGGGGATTCTGCTGATAATGTTACTACCCCAGGGTTTTGCAGAGCTTTCTGAGTAATCTGTTCCATGATTAGCCAATGTTTGGCAGTCATTCTTGCTATTTAGCTTCCACCGTTTTTCTTCTTAAGGTCTATAATAATCCTTAAACTCTGAGTCCTCATTTCTGACTGCTGTCCAGCAGACCATCTCAGTAACTTTCTAGTAACCAGTCTCAACAACTCAAAAGTATTTTCTCTTCAACGTTTTACAGTATTTGTACAACCTGTGCTTAAATAACTTTGAGTAATCTTAAAGACGTTGTCAGAATATATTGCCATCAGAATTCCTCCGGTATATCCTCATGTATTCAAACAACTTGAAAATTGAAAAGGGTTTAGAAGTCATCTAACTCAAATATCTCATCTTGAATATGGGGCACTTAAGACCTAGAGAAGTCAAGTGATTTGCCGGAAGCATGTGGCAATAACACAGCAGTAAAACTTGAGTAAGAGACAACATCTGTTGGATGCTTACCATGTGCTAAGCCCTATGTTAAATGCTGTAGACGGTTATCTCATTTAATCCTCACAACAAACCTATGAGGTAGTTTCCATTATATCCTCTGTCTCAGTCCCAGTCTAAGTCCTCTTTCCACTGATATGTAAACTTGTCTGTTAATGTTGGGGAATGATGATATCCTTTGTGTTATCTTTTCACAGAAATGAAATGATAAAATGCTAAGAATAAAAAATGTTGCTTGTTTATTTTTGTTTTTCATTTTAAAAGTCAGCTATGTGATAGCCATATTATAATTTGGATATAGATTTTTCAAAATTTTAGCCTAATGGTATTTTGCTACCACCTCTGAGCATTGTGCTTTATTTTTCTATGCTATTTATAAGTCAGTAGTTCAGCCTTGGAAGTAAAAGCCAATGGCTTTCATTGGGTAATTCTGAGATAATTATTGGTTGCATTTTTATTTTCTGAAATCTAGCTGGTATATGCTAATCCAGAGGTCTTTGAAGAATATGCAAAATGACCTGTTTCATGAGCTTGTGATATAAGTGAGTTCATTTCTATTTTTAGTATTCAAATTCATCTCTAGAGCCTTCATATGACCATTAGCAGAAACTCAAGTATCTCTCTTGGGATTCCTCCAACTCCCTGAATATTTCAAGAACCCTGGGGACCTTCTCGTTCCAATTCTGCTTCATACTCTTTGGAGGGAAATACTAGAAAATCTGATCAACTAAATCATAGGTAGCTCCCCATTTTCTGCTGCAGTAACCTTCTCAAGCACATGTAGTCACTGTCGAACACGTGGACACGCACATTTGGATGCTAAATTCTTCTGCTTCTCTCATGATGTTATTCCTGCTCTGGCAATTGTTCCTCAGGATATAAAGTGCAGAAACTGTATTTCCTGAATCTTTCCTTATACAATTCTAAACATAAGCTCCAGTTCTCCTTTTACTCATACCATCCAGAATTTCTGCACTGGGAGTAAGATCTCACTCTGTCAGTGTACTAAAGACAAGGGTGCCCCAAACTTGGGTTCCCAAAATACTGTAGTGCAAAAATAGATAGGCATCAGAGTCAAACTGCCTAAGGAAATTCCTGGATCAACCACTTAGTAACTATGTGTTCTTGGTCAAGTCAAGTATCTTTTCAGGTTCCTCATGGGTAAAATGTCTATCATAAAATATATGCCTTATAGAGTTGTTTTGAGATGACCTATGTAAGACACATAGAAAAATCTCTGACACACAGTAGTACTATTATTATTTTATTACTATTAAATAGTAAATGGTTATTGTCTAAAAGCACACCCAGCATTGGGAGAGGCTACTATCATGCCATCAAACCATGACCATCTATGTCTTGGCATTAAACTTGGTTACCAGTTCAGGCATACCATTGTGGTTCATCCCCACTGAGGTGCCCCTGGGGAATCTAGCCTACCCATGACCCTCTGTTGTCTAACCATCTCTATCCATCAGACACATTGCACTAGTAAATTGAATCTTAAAAGGGAGATGGTGATGATTTTGATCCCTTTTGTTTCCAAAACCTTCCTTTGACCCCTATACAAATTTTTCCAGCTCATCCCCAGTGATCAATGCTATTTTTAAAGGGTATTCAGAGGGACAACACTTACTGTAAAATGACATCTTTCTATACCCTTCTTCCAGGGCAACTTGTACCTACTTACCTTATATTTATATTAGAAAAGTCAACCTCGTCCCCTGAAATCATCTTCAAACTAAATAACAGTTTAGCTGAATTAGTAAATAATGTTCATCTTGAGCATCTTGCTCTTTTAAAGAACTGTCTATATCAGAACAAACTGACAACAGTAACTCTAAATTGATCTCAGAAAGATTACAGCCTAGGAAACCCTATAAGGAAATTCTAGTCTCCCCTACCGAGTCGCTAAGAGTCAAAATTGACTCAACAGCATGCAACAACAAGTCTAAGTCAGTGATTCTGAAATAAAATGGGGAGAAATAGCAAGAATGGTGACATATTGTGAAGAATGTAACCAAAGTCACTGAACTGTACATGTAGAAACTGTTCAATAGATGTATGGTCTGCTGTGCATATTTTCACTAAAAACAAAACAAATATGTAAAAAAAGTCAGCCTCAGAGAGTTTGCCAAAGAGAGGTTGCCTACAGTCGAAAAAGAAACTACTCCCAAAGAAATTTTCTCTTTGCACCAAGAAAAAGAAGTGGTTGGTGACTTTTATAACATAGCCACATACTTAAAAAAAATAATAATAAAGTTCTATATAACCATGTGCCATGGCCTCTATCTATTACATTCTAATTGCATTGGCTTGCTTTCTGACATGGGAACTCAGAGATGTGCCTAAAGGATATCAGACTGAGAACAAATTAGGATTTTAATCACAACATAAATAAAATCCATAAAAATACTTCACAGTTGTGCTCCCTGAAATCACATATATCTTCACTATGCTTTGCTAAATCAGAGAAAAATTGATCAAAATTTTCCAGACAGACAAAATGGTCTGTAGTAGATTGGTCCTAAAAAGCTGTTTACAAAGTTACATTATTAGTAACCTCACCCCATCCTATGGAAACTCCTTCATCATCACACCATTCCCTCTACCTGCATCTTCCAATAATGCACAAAGCACTGGGTCTGTGCATCTAGGAAATATTTCATCCACTCTATTTATTCTACTTTTAAATCTATCTTTATATTGTATCCATTCATTGACAGTGAGTTCTCTGTTTATATTGTCTCTCTTAAAGAAAAGGGGCCAAGGTTATGAAAAACTCTTTGTGTAAACTTCACTCAATTCATCATACTCATACTAAGGAGTAGACAGTAGTGATTTGTACTTCATACCAATCTTAAAAAATCACAAACTGTAGCGTAAAGAACATTTATAAAAAGTATTCTCCATTTTTTGAAGGACTAAGGGGAAAGACTGTATTATACCCATTTTAAAAAGAGAAGAAAAATAGTCAAATTATAAAAAACTGTTGAATTTATAAAGAGGGTGCATAAACGAGACATTCTACTTCCAGAATCTATGGCTATTGCTTTCTGAGCTAATAGTACTCCCACAAACGTGGTGAATGTTCCTAAAAGCCACCAGCCCCTCAAGTGACACAGTACAAGAAGGGCGAGGATTCTCTGTATGCCTAAGAAAAATGGTGTTATGACAGGAAGCAGAGTGGATATGGTGGGCAGACTAAGCCAATTTTCTGGAAGAAGGCTTAAACTACAAAGAAGATTGTGCTGAGGCTTCAATACATTGAGCTCAACTGCAGATCTAAGATAATGATAACTGTTAAGAGATGCAAGCATACTGAACTGGGAGGAGAGAAGAAAAGGAAGGGCCAAGTGATCTAAGCTTCATCTTTTGTTTTATTATGAAGAAAATGAAATCTTGAAGTTATATTCATTTGAAAAAAGTAATCTATGGTTCTCACATACGGTTATTTGAGAAGAGATCATTGTTGGTTTATAAAGTATATTGCGGTCAGGACATTACTTTTAAAGAAAAAACCACATGATACTTAAGTGTGAAAAGTAGATGTGCATTACTTACAGTCTTTGCTTATGACTTAACAGACTTAGCATCAGCATTACTTTAGCTGTCTTTGCAACAGTGTTGCTATGATGCCATCAATAGAACGAAATTTTGGTAGCCCAAGTTCATGGATACCCTATTATAATGTCATTATGGTAGGAAAATGATTTTAGTGCAAGTTAATGGAAACCACATTACACTGGTAAGCAATTTTATTGCAAGTCTATGAAGACCACATTATGATGGTCAGACAATTTCCCTGTAAGTCTATGGAGACTGCATTAATAATGCTATTATAAGAGCAAAACAATTTCAAATAAACTCTATTGGGACTCATTTCACTGTCATGATGGTGGCAAAATGATTTCAGTGTATGTTTATGGAGAACCCCTTACAATGCCATTATGACAGCACTACAATAGTAAAAAGAAATTATAGGGAGCCCATTAAAATGTTATTATAATTCCGTTATGTTGGTTAAAAGATTTCAGAGTAGTTCTATAGCAGAACCACTACAATGGTAACAATTAGGTCATAGATAATCTCAGAATGTATTACACTTTAAAAGAAAAAAATAAGTCTAGGTTTGGAAAGATGACATTAATGTCCAGGAAAGAGTCAAGTCTATTGAGAAAGTCTACCATACTGGGTTTTATATAATTTTATGAAAACTTTGACTCTCGATTTTTATGTGGTTATCATAGCTGGAGGTATTTATGATTTAAATTAAAAATTCAACCTCTCCTTCAAAATTTGAATTATTTTAATTGCTCCTAATATGTTATCGATTAGACTATCATGCCCTTGGGGAATCTATCCTACCTGTGGACTTCTTGTTTGTAACCACCTCAATCCATCAAAGATGTTGTACTGGCATTGAGCTTCAAAAGGGAAGTGGTGTAGGTCTTGATCCCTTTGCTTCCAAAAGGTTCCTTGACTCCTGTAAAAATTTTCCCACCTCTTCCCCAGTGATCAAAACTACCTATTAAGTGGGTACTCATTAACCTAGTCATAGTTGACTATTACTGAAGATTTTGCTACTGCATCAGTCGTTTAGTTTCTTGAAGATGAATCCATTGTATCATAATTATAGAGTATATTCTTATCTTAATCCAGCTGATTGACAATCACGGGCTATAGACAAGAATATAAACTATATGAGAAAGATTTCAGATAACTCAGCATGGTAGGCTGAGTAATGGTCCCAAAGATTACACATCCTAATTCCTGGAATCTGTAAATATACATTACGTAGTAAAAAGGACTTTGTAGATGTAGTTAAATTAAGGACTTTGAGATTGGTGAGATTATCCTGGATTATCGTAATGGAATCAATATAATCACAAGGTCCTAATAAGAAGGAGAAAGGAGGGTCTAAGACAGAGAAGGCAAAGTGAATAAGGAAGCAGAGATTAGAGTGATGTGGTCATGAGCCAAGGAATGCCGGCTGAATAAGATAAATTTGAGATGGCTATCCTCCAAGACGTGTTTCCAGAAAAGGAAGAATAATACAGCTTAATGTAACTGTATGAGCTGAATAAGGCAAAGCAACAAGTATTCTGTTATGGATTGAATTGTGAACCCCAAAAATATGTATTGTAAAGTTGGAAAGAAGAAGATTGGTAGTTGGAAAATACTGTCTTGTTAATAGCGTGAGAGAATTTTGCAAGACCAACTTATTCATCGCAAATACATTTTTTCAACAACATAAGTAGTAACTATACACGTGGGTCTCACCAAATAGAATACACAGAAATCAAATTGACTATGTCTGTGGGAAGAGATGATGGAGAAGCTCAATATTATCAGTCAAAACAAGATCAGGGGCTGACTGTGGAACAGACCATCAATTGCTCATATGCAAGTTCAAGTTGAAGCTGAAGAAAATTGCAGCAAGTCCACAAGAACCAAAAAATAACCTTGAGTATGTCCCACCTGAATTTAGAGACCATCTCAAGAATAGATGGAATGCACTGAACACTAATGACTGAAGACCAGACGAGTTGTGGAATGACATCAAGTACATCACACACGAAGAAAACAAAAGATCATTAAAAAGGCAGGAAAGAAAGAAAAGACCAAAATGAATGTCAGAAGAGACTCTAAAACTCACCCTTGAACATAGAGTAGCTATAGTGAATGGAAGAAATGATGAAGTAAAAGAGCTGAACAGAAGATTTTAAAGGGCAGCTCAAGAAGACAAAGTAAAGTATTACAATGAAATGTGCAAAGACCTGGAGTTAGAAAATCAAAAGGGAAGAACATCTTTGGCATTTCTTAAACTGAAAGAACTGAAGAAAAAATTCAGGCCTCCAGTTGCAAATATCTATGCCAAGATATTTGGAGGACAGCTACATGGCCAACTGACTGAAAGAGATCCATATTTGTGCACATTCCAAAAAAAAGGTAATCTAACTGAATCCAGAAATTATCGAACAATATCACTAATATCACACGTAAGTAAAATTTTGCTCAAGATAATTCAAAAGTAGTTGCAGCAATACATTGACAGGGAACTGCCAGAAATTCAAGTTGGATTCAGAAGAGGATGTGGAACAGGGGATATCATTGCTGATATCAGATGGATCATGGCTGAAAGTAGAGAATACCAGGAAGATGTTTACCTGTGTTTTATTTGCTATGAAAAAGCATTCGACTTTGTGGATCATAACAAATTACGGATAACATTGTGAAGAATGGAAATTCCAGAACACTTAATTGTGCTCATGAGAAACCTGTACAAAGACCAAGGAGATTCTGTGTGGTTTAAAGTTAAAAAATGTGTGCATCAGTGTTATATCCTTTCACTGTACTTATTCAATCTGTATGCTGAGCAAATAATCTGAGAAGCTGGGCTATATGAAGAAAAACAAGGCCACAGGATTAGAGGAAGACTCATTTATAAGCTGCAATATACAGATGACACAATCTTACTTACTGAAAGTGAAGAGGACTCAAAGCACTTATTGATGAAGATCAAAGGCTACAGCCTTCAGTAAGTACTGCACCTCAACATAAAAAAAAAAACAAAAATCCTCACAACTGGACCAATAAACAACATCATGATAAACGGAGAAAAGATTGAAATTGCCAGTGATTTCATTTTACTTGGATCCACAGTCAACACTCATGTAAATCTCAGTCAAGAAATGAAAGGATGCATTGCATTGGGCAAATCTGCTGCAAAAACTTCTTCAAAGTGTGAAAAAGCAAAAATGTTACTTTGAGGACTAATGTGCAACTGACCCAAGCCATGGTATTTTCAATCGCTTCATATGCATACAAAAGCTGGACAACGAATAAAGAAGACTAAAGAAGAACTGATGCCTTTAAATTATGGTGTTGGTGAAGAATGTTGAGTATACCATGGAATATGAGTCTGAATCAACTGTATGGCAATAGGCAATAGGTAGAAGAAAGAACATATTTGTCTTGGAAGAAGTATAGCCAGAATACTCCTTGGAAGTAAGAATGGTGAGACTTTGTCTCAAGCACTTTGGACATGTTATCAGGAAGGACGAGTCCCTGGGGAAGGACATCATGCTTGGTAAAGTAGAGGGTCATCAAAAAAAGAGGAAAAGCCTCAATGAGATGGATCGATACAGTGATACAGTGGCTGCAACAATGGGCTCAAACATAGCAACGACTGTGAGGACAGCACAGAACCAGGCACAGGTACATTCTGTTGCACACAAGGTCGCTATGAGTTAGAATTGAATTGATGACACTTAAAAATAATTCTTTTTTTCTCCTTATCTTTTCACAAATGTCAGACTTGCATTGTGCCTGAAGGTTCTCCTTGCCTTATTATGCTCATCACCCCCTTAAATTTCCCAACATTTTTCACTCTTGTCATCTAATGCTTCTGGAAAGACCTGAGCTGACACAGGTAATATTGGAATTTAGGTTTCGGAATTGACTCAATCAGACTGCAGTGGTGAAACCTATCCTGAGTAGAATGTGGAGAATGCTTAGCCCTTGGCACAAGGTGGTTGCCAAATTGCCAAAAACTCACAGGTGGTAGCCTTGGAAAATGTACTGCTAGAGGTAAACCCTCTCGCTGATGTGATTGTAAACACATTTTAGTGATGCAGAAGAGTAGAATTGGCTAGTTATGACTATATATTATTAATGTATTGCATAGGAATAGCAAGAAATAGTTAACAGAGTCTAGTTGTGAGATCCTGAGGTCCTTTAGGATAGCTTAATAGAAGTCACAGAGGTGTTTAAATTATCAAAGCTATATTCAGGGCCCTTTTTAGAAAAACCTGAGACCCTAAACAATTATTTGGGGACTTCCAGATGGATACCTGCCAAGAATTTTGGCTCTGCAAATCAACTTGAATTCACAGAGCTTACAGAAGCAACCTTTCCTCCCTCTTATGAGCTAGCCTTTCTCCCATAAGGGAAGACCTTGTTTAGGCTTTTCCCTCACAGAGCAATAGTTGGCTCCTTTAGGAGCAGCCCCCACTTCTTCTCCTCACTGTCATGCTGATAAACAAGACGAAATGCCAGCATAACCTGGCTGAGGATATGCTGGACCTTTTAAGGGAGTGTCTTAGTCTGGGTTGTCTAGAGGAGCAAAACCAGTGAAGCATACACAGCTATACATATATATATATATATAGAGAGAGAGAGAGAGAGAGAGAAATTCACTTCAAGGAAATGGTTTACACAATTGTGAGGAAAAGTCTCACACAATTGTGGGGGCTGGCAATTCCCAAATCCATGGGTCATACAACAGGCAGATGACCTCCTCTGTCTCATGTGGTTTCATGGGCTAATGAACCCAAAACTTGCAAGTCAGGTGACAGGTTGGAGGCCTCTTCTGGTTCACAGGGTCACAAGGGGTCATTGAATCCAAAATCTTCAGGTCAGGTGACAGGCTGGAGGCCCCTGCTGACTTATATCCCTAGAACTGGAGGTCAGATGCCTAGAAGATTACAAGGTCAAGAAAGAAAGTGAGCTTTGCCAGAACATCCGTTTATATACTGGATGCAGGCCACGCCTCTAAGGAAACTCCTCTTCCAAATGATTGGCTGGTTACATTAGATCACAGAATGGGAGATGATTACATAGTGTCTGCCAAACCACTGAGAATCAGCCTAGCCAAGTTGACAGATACCATTAACAATCACAGGGAGTAAGCTATTATATCCCAAAGAGCTGCAAGAATTAGCAAGTGTATAGAGGCAAAAGCCAGACGAGTATGCTTGGGATTGCATTTTAAGAGTGATTAATGAAAGGGCCCAATATATAAGACTGGATAAATAAGAATTCAGTGACTTATGGGCAATATGGGTCTTAAGATTCAACACCCTGGTGAGGATTCCAGAAGATAAAGCAAATTTGCTCCTATGTTAGCTTAGAGAAGACTGCAAGAGAGGTGGCCTTACTGAGCAAACTACTGCCTGAGTTTGCCCTGGAAGATGGTAAGGAAATCATAAAGAGGTTAAGGGAAGTAGGTGTGCTGGAATGGGTGTATTTTGTGAAGTCTGAAGACCTAATAGATGGTTATATTTCAGGAGACTCAGAGGACATACCATTCACCAAGGCCATCAGTGCTAGCTAGAGGGACACCAAAATAATTAAGGAAGTCAGTGGTGCTCTCCTCTGCAGGCCAGGGATGATGGTAGGAGAAGCTCTCACAGAGCTGGGCTTAATAGCAGGGGGTAATAGATCCCTGGAGTAATAGAGGCCAAATGGTGCACTTACATGCTGGAAGCAAGAGAACTTCAATTACCATAAAAATCAGCATTTTCAGAGGGGCAGTAAAGGGGCTCAGCATGCAAGCAGTTGTAGACATGGTTAACAAAGCATGGTGTCTCTAAAGGCAAAAGAGATGGGCCGACAATAAAAATCAGAATAAGGCAAGAGAAACAAGAGATTGAGGACAGTCAGCTTATGAACGGTCACAATTACTTGCTTAGTTCCTAAATCTAAGTCAAATTTCAGATCTGGAACTCATTGACTAAAGAGTTACCAGTTCGCCAATACAATAGGCCTGCAACCCCATAGCAAGAAAATACTGAAATGATTCCCCCTAGTCCTTCCCCAAAGGGATCTGTGGCCATTAACTCAGGTGACTGTATACAAGGGAAATATAAGTACACAGGATTATTGGTCATTGAGACTCAGAGATCCAAAACATCATCATAGCCACCCAGTTTATAAATAGAGTCCTGACTAAGGTCTGGCTTAAAGTGAGTCCACTAGGTTTATAAATGCATATGGTGGTAATTTCTCTCGTTTCCAGGTTTATCATTGCAGTTGACATATTTAGCAGTTGGAGTAATCCCTATTGAGTCGTGACTTGTTGGGTATGACCTATTGTAGTGCGGAACACTGAGTAAAGCCTCAGAAACTGTCCTCCACCCTCCTCCCCTCACCCCCAATACAAGACAGTAAATCAAAAACAATATCCTTCCTGGGTTAGATGGTAAAAATTATGGCTACCTTTAAAGATTTAAGGATGCAGGGATAGTGGTACCTAATATACTATATTTAATTTGCCTATTTGGTCCCTACAGAAACTAGATGGATCCCAAAGAATGACTGTAGACTACCATAAGCTCTACCAGTTAGTATCTCTGATCACAGCTGCTCTGCAGGACATGCTATCTGCCATAGATTGAATTGTGTCCCCAAAAAATATGTGTCTCAATTAGGCTAAGCCATGATTCCCAGTATTGTGTGATTGTCCACCATTTTGTCATCTGATGTGATTTTCCAATGTGTTGTAAATCCTATCTCTATGATGTTAACGCGTTGGGATTAGTGGAAGTTATGTTAATGAGGCAGTACTTAATCTATAAGATTAGATTATGCCTTAAACCAATCTCTTTTGGAATATAAAAGAGAACGGAGCAGAGAGACATGGGGACTTCACATCTCCAAGAAAGCAGCTCTGGGAGCACAGCACACCCTATGGACCCAGGGTTCTTGCATGGAGAAGCTCCTAGACCAAAGGAAGATTGATGACAAGAACCTTTACTCCAGAGCCAACAGAGAGAGAAAGACTTCCCCTGGAGCTGGTGCCCTTAACTTGCACTTCTAGACTACTAAACTGTGAGTGAATAAACTTCTGTTTATTCTGTTTGTTAAAGCCATCCACTTGTGATATTTCTGCTGTAGCAGCACTAGATAACTAAGACAGTATCATTATAGAATAAATTAATAAGCATTAGATATATGGTAAACTATCATAAATTTGAAAAATTCATTCTTTTCACTTCTGATCAGAACAGAGGTTCAGAAATAGTTCACATTCACATGGAATGAACATAGATATCGATTTATAATTTTGCTCCAGTGTGAACTCCCACACTGTGTCAGAATATGAAGAGGTTTGAACTGGATACCACATTAGTCTGCTACATGAATGATACAGGCTGATTGGGTATGGTCAGGTGACTAATATGCTGGAGGCCTTACCTTATGTATATTACCCAAGGTGGAAGATAGCCCTACAGTGATTCAGGAATCTTCCACTTCAGTGGTATTCTTATGGATCTCAAGGGAATGCCAGGATATCTCCTCAAAAATAAAAGACAAATTGCTGCTTCTTACATCCCCTACCACAAAGGGCCACCACATGATCTGTCAGTTTGTCTTACTGTGTGGGCTTGAATGTTACTATGATGCTAGAAGCTATTCCACTGGTATTCCAAATACCAACAGGGTCATTCATGGTGGACAGGTTTTAGTGGAGCTTCTGGACTAAGACAGACTAGGAAAAAAGGCATTAGTCAATGAAACTCTACAAATTTTAACAGAATATTGTCCAATATAGTGCTAGAAAATGAGCCCCTAGTTTTCAAGGCTCAAAACACACAGTGGCTACAACAATGGACTAGAGCATACCAATGATAGTGAAGATGGTGCAGAACTAGGCAATGTTTTGTTCTGTCATACGTTGAGTCACCATGAGTCATAGCTGTCATGAAGGCAGTTAACAACAATCACCACAAAGAAGTAATCATGACACCGGTTAGGCCTTTTCTAGGTTCTCAAGACCATATATTGCATACCTAGTAACACATCTCTGGCCTATATGCTGGATGATATAGAAAGTAGTCGGTATAAAAGGGCTCTACAGCAGATCCAAACTATGATGCAAGCTGTTTCACCAATTAAACATTGCAATCTTGCAGATCTACACTGTTAGAAGTGTCTGCAGTAGGGAAAGATGAAGTTTAAGGATTATGGACAGCTGCAGTAGGTGAATCATAATGCACACTCTTGGAATTCTGGAGCAAGGCTATCCCATCTGCAGTGGAGAATTATAGGCTTTTTGAGAAACATCTTCTGATGTTTGGTATTATTGGTCTGTAGAATAGATTGATTGGTTAATCATGAGGTATCAAGTGACCTTGCATCTCAAACTGCCCATTATGAACAGGATTCTGTTGGATCTCCCAAGCTTAAATTTAGAAAGGTCAAGCAGAAGCTCACTGTAAGATGGAAATTGTATATCTAGGATCAAACCCAAGCAGGACCAGATGACACAAGTAAGTTGTATGAAAAGCTAGGCTTGAACCCATGACACTCATTACAGTTGCACCAGTACCCTTCTCCAGCTCATGCTTATGGCTATAAGGGGTCCTGTTTGATACCAGAAAAGGGGGGAGGGGACTTGAGTTGGGTATATGGATGGGAAAGCTTGGTATAAGGATGCAAGCCAAACATGAATGTTGACTGCTTTATAGCCACGATCAGGGGTGGTCTTACAGGCAGCAGAAAGGAAAAATCTTCCCAATGAGTGTCTTGTAGTCAGCTGTCAAAGATAAGATGGACATCACACTCAAAATTTGGCTCAAATATCGAGACTGATCGTTTCACACACACATGAAGAGGGCATGAAAAATGTATTTTTCACATAATGAGGCTACGTGGAGAGAAGGGCAGATCGACAAACAAGTCCAAAAATGACTTGAGAGAGCAGGGAACACTGGAGTGAGTAGTCCCACACATGGACCAGAGTTCGTGTAATTTGAACTTCCTGCCAGGGCCAAAGGCAGCATGAAGGCCTTGTTAGCAATTTGCCCAGATTTGGGGCAGAAGAGAAAGGGGAAGTGGTGGATCTTGAAAGTTTGCAGCAATGAAATATAAAAAAGGAGTCAGACTCTTTATTATAGGGTGAAATACAAGTGGTGGCCTGATAATCCATTTAGTGTGGAAACAGGAATGTTCTGAAGGGGAAAAATATATATATTTATATATATTATATATACATGTGATATATAAATTATAAAAAAGTATATATAATTTATATGTATTATAGACACACACACACACGTATATATACAACATGGTGTTTTCAATCACCTCATATGAACATGAAAGCTGGACAATGAATAAGGAAGACCAAAGAGTTGATGCCTTTGAATTATATATATGTATATATATTATGGTGTTCACAAAGAATGTTGACTATACCATGAATTGCCAGAAAAACAAACAAATTTGTCTTGGAAGAAGTA
>NW_004443968.1:4101555-4118043 GCF_000243295.1 Trichechus manatus latirostris
ATAGATTTGTTTGTTTCATCCTGCTTTTTTGTTTTATTTGGTTATGTCTGAGCTGGTGGTCTGTGCATTCTTTGTTGTTTGCTCATCTGTGGGCGCAATACTTTTCACCTCCTTCTCCAACAGGTGGGGTCAGTCACTCAGGTATGGTACAGCAGGGCAGTTCCAGCTGAAAGGGAGTTGCCGAGATGGGTTGTTTGTGGCACGTATCATGGCTGACAGTGTGGACTGGGAATCAGTGCAGGGCAGGTTCTAGTAGGCCATGCCTGTGCTGCTTGAGAGTGTGATGTTCAGTGCACGGTGCAGGTAGGCAGGAAGGAGGGAGTAGATTGTGAGGTGTGGAGCTAAAATTGGTACGGGAGAGATAAGAGAGAGGAGAGAGGAACAGGAGCCAAAAACATACACACAAACAAAAAAGAGTGCTAAAGGAGCTTGCTATTGGAGGGGAGAGATGAGAGACTGAGAAATGGGGAAAAACAAAAATTAAAAAAAAAGAAAAAGAGTAAAAAAAAATGAATAAATCAAAGAAAGACAAAAAGGGAGTAAGAGAGAGAAGAAAACAAAACAAAGAAACAAAAAAAGCAAAAAAAGAAACAAGAGAAAAAGAAATGCCCCTAGGGATGTCTCTGTGCTTCTGCACAGAGTAAGGGAGTAGCTTCCAAGCCATGTGGTACTGCCCGGCTAGAAGGTACTCCCAAGCCGAGAAAAGAAAAGAAAACAAACAAACAAATCAAAACAGAACAAATCAGAGCAACCAAACAAACAAAAAAACCCCAGTGATCCCACCAGCATGGCGGCACAGGCCCGGAACTACAGTTTCACAGTCCAGTGGTGTTTTGCAGCCTTTCAGGAAAAAGCAAAGATGGCACACGGAGCCAGGTATTTGAGAGAAAGGACAGGGAGGTGGTGAGAGGTAAGGAAGAATTCTAAACAAGCAGAGAAAAGCAACACCAGCAGCCAGCAAAAGACACTCAGGGAGCAGGCCACTGCAGGTAGGTGGAATCCAAGTGATATTGGGGTGAAGCTAGCCAAGAGACTGTGGCTGCAGGAAGCAGAGGAGGCTAAGTGGGAGCAAAGATGCGTGGGAGGTGGGAAAGCCTATATTGCTGGTTACCGGTTGTTCTGACTCCTGCTGGAAGCTCCGTGAAGCTGCTTTCTCATACCGCCTGTTCGCTGATCTCCAATAGAAGTCCAAGATGGCAAATCCTTGCTGTGGTAGCTGATAGGGGATCTCTGCATGTATCTCTCCTCGTTCTCTGTTCTCGATCAGTTTCTTATACCATTTGGTGCTTGGCTGAGTTCTTTACCTCTTTATTTGATGCTTAGGGTTTCAGGATTGATGTGTGACTCTGTTTGACTTAGTTTTTCTGATCTTTGCTGTGGAGGGACGGTGTGGTACTTCTGACTACAGTGCCGTGTTGCCTGGAAGTATACTGATTTGCAGGACATTTTGCAGAGAATGGCAGGGTGATGGCTACAGACCAGAGAAGACACGAGAAGTAATAAAAGGTATAGAATATTTGCCTTTGGACTAAATTTATGATTTCATGTAGAAGTCTGCATGAAAAGCCCCTTTATGCCACTGGTCAACAGATGTAAGTCTGTTATGTATGTGGTGTGGAGTAAGCACTCAGTAAATGTTGATTGTTCCTTCCTTAGCAAAATTAATAAAAGCAACATTTATTTACAATGCTAACAGTGTGCTAAAAATGTTCCTTAAAAAATTCCATAAAGGAACTGCTAGGAGAAAAAACAAAATGCAAAATAAATACAATTAAATAAGGGTAGGAAATAATTACTAAAAGCTAGATGAAAGGGTCTTACTGAGGCTGTCACGTAGATCAATCTGTATGAAATCATCATGAGGAAATAGTATAATTGCTATAAGACCACTGAGAGTAACATCGTAATGGCTCAGGATTGTCTAGCCTCCTGACCAAACTTAATCCAACGAAGACTGTAAGCAAACCATGTTAAAAACCACAGGCTCATCCTCCAGAATTATGTAGGACCAAAACTGTGTTTCCTATTGGTATTTATTAATGGTTTTCTTACTTAATACATCTAGTTAGAAGAATAAAAGTGTATTAGCATAAATCAGAATAGAAAATAAACCTGAAACACCCCTCGGGAAATAGAATAAGATTTATTTGAGACTGTGATCACAAATACTCAAGACAAGTTTCCCCTCAGCTCTCCTATTTTATATATTAAAAAACAAGACATCTTACAGCATTTATATTCCACTACCACCAAAAAAAATTTCCAAAAGCATATTTTGGATATTTATGGTTAGACTAAGTCTAAAAGAAATTGTTTTAATCTTTTTCCTTTTAGTATTAGCAACTATGTGCAAATTCAGAGATACTTTATCCATATGTTTCTAATTCATTTGCAATTAAAATGATTTAAAAAGTAACTTTTGAAGCTTTTAGAATTTTTCCCCAGGAAGAAAGGCAGGTCATGCTTTGCCAAGAAGGTATGAACTTGAATATTTAAAAGTAGAAGTTAAGTTAAACAATTCAACCACAAGCATATTCACGGGGCTCTCAACTCCAAGGACTACGTTTTTACATTTTCTGTTTCTTACCTACTAAGCTTTCCAGAGTCAGAATGTGAGTTTTAACCAATAAATCCAAGCCTCTCTAAAGGTGCAAAATGACTGGATTTTTTGAAGACTGGGAAGCTATGCTCTAGCCAAGTCCTTCTCTAATCTTGGAGATTTGGGAGAGGGCAGGGATTTTCCTTGTGAGGACAGAGCCCACCAGGGCTCTGAGAACAGAGCAGGGCACAAAAATGTAGCCAGTTGGGACCCACTGGCACCCCCTGTACTCTCTCCTAAGTGTCAACAGATATTAAGATACAAGTTCAGATGAATTCCCAAGCCATGTGCGCTTCCAGCGGTGCATCCTGGGGAGCCAACTCTCTCTCAAATGTTTGAGATTCCACAGAAAGTTATCAAGAGCTAGACCCAGGCACACTTGCCCAACATATACTCTTGATTCTATTGCAGCCAACATTAGGTATATCTTAAGCTCAAGTTTACCCCCCAGGCAGTTCTTCACTCTTTTTTTTTTTTTTATTTTATTAGAAAAACTGTTAGAACATTTCTGAATATACTAGCTTAATGGTTAGGTGGATTTGTGACTTTAAGTTTTGGTCTAGAGTGGGTTCACACTAGGAGGGTTCTCAGGCATTTGCACAGAGCCCTTCTGCATGGCTGATACTTCCCTGATTTTTCCAGGACAGCAGAAGGGGCAGCGATGGCCTGTTGCCCTGGAAACTCTGCACAGTGGCCTGCCAAAAGAGTTTCCCGGACTGTGGTGGGAAGGTGGATGAACTCTACTTGACTGCTGTCATTATTAAATACAAGAGGGAAAAACAGTAACAGTTAAGTGCTGCACAAAATGTCTCACTGTTTATGTTCACTTCTGCCCTCCTTGTCGCCTTCAAGTCCTAAGGTTGGGACAAAGTCTATATTTCATGCATACTAACAAACATTACTGACCAAGTAAATACAGGGCAAGGAGTGGAAAGGACCCTGGATTCAAAGTCGTAAGATTTGGTTTCAAACCAGCCGCAAACCAGTTCTGTGACCTTCAGCAAGTCACATAAATTAACCAGTTACCAATGTTCTCATTTGACAAAAATGTTCTGGTGATCCTTTGACTTCCTTATGTCTGAACAAAAGTATGACTCCATGTTTCTAAGTAGTGACACAGGGTTTGAAGGAGTTACAGAACCTCCCTTGCTAAGACACGGATTACTTTCCGGTGTAAGGGCAGGCTGTGTTCAGGTCACGCTGAAATAAAAATTTCATCAAATTTCCTGGTGTTTTCATTCCATGAGAGGGTGGAACTGGTGATCCTGGGTATAAAGATAAATGAGCTGGGGTAGGTCAATCTGGACAAATATCTTAGTTGCATTTGACAGTAGTTATAAGCAAAGGTGAAACAGCATCCAGTCGGTTCATCTCATGTCATACTTGAAAGACCATTTGTGTAACTAATGCATATTATGCCTAAAAGAGCTGACTCAGGAGTGTTGTGACAGTCTTTAACTTAGAATTCTCTTATTTTTCTGGATTTCTGTCTCCTTCTTAATGGTATTTTAATGCAGTTTTTTGTGTTCAATTATAATAGTGTTGCTAAATACAGTAGGTCTGATTCCACAGAAGAAGAATAGTTTTTTCAAAATCAGCATTTTCCTGCTGATTTGCCAGCTGTTTCAATAAATACTCATCTCCCAACTTGAAACGAGTATATTGCACTCTTACTAAATATAAATGCCATCCACAGCTACTGTACTCTGGCTTTTGAGTTCCCCTTAAAATCAAACACAAAATCTGCATTATGAAGGGCCCCTCTCTCAACCATGTGCCATGATTTTGCTGACTCAGGTGTCCTGAAGTGTAATCAATGCTTTTTTACCCCCCAGTCATTTCTTAGCAAATACAATTGTCTTAGTGAGTAAATTAGTACCTCCTCTTATGGTTGTGCCATTTCCACTACACTTTCTGTATCTAAACTACAGAAAATGATTAGTCAGGCCAATTTAAATTATTAATAATAATATCTTTGTATTTCATATTTGTTTTCCTGCAAAAAGATTTTTGGACGTACCCTGTTAGATAGAATCAAATATGCATTAGGTTTTAAGCATAAATTTTTACTTTGAGATATAGTAGAAGAATAAGTTATTTGGATTCTATACCATTGTTAAAATAAATTAAAATGATAGCATGTAGTACCCTTGATGTAAATTTTGTATTATTATACACTAATATAGTAATAACCCCAGCTAAGGACCAGCAGGAACATAAGACTAAATTTTCAGCTGTACATTGTTTTTCTCATAGTCCTCACTGAATTGTATGTGTGCATTTTCTTATTTTTAATCAGCATTACAAGAAATACAAGCAATTAAGCCTTTCAATATCTCCTAACAATAGTAAAAAGGCAGCTATAGTAATTGCAGTAAGACTACTTGTTGGTGTTTGTATTTAGGAAAATACTAGTTGGTCTTTTATTTGATGGAAACTAAAGCTGGGGAATTGTTACAGAAACAAACACAATTCAAAAGCAAAGTTGCTTCACTCAAATTTTTTTTTTTTTTTTTTTTGCAACTCTATGCATTTGAGTAAACATTTCTGTCCACTAGACCACTTAGGTTAATTAAAGGAAAGTATGAATTGCTGGGTTCTTAGGCATTAGTCACCCCCCTGGCTTATACTCAGATAGATAACAAGTTACTATGACTCCACAACCACCAGGTTGACTATTTTCCATTCAAACTATTTTTCCCACACTCTCAGAAGATGAGAAAAATGTGAGACTCTAAGATACTGAGCCCAACCTACTGTACTCTCAGACACGTGGGTGGCCAGAAAACACTCTTATTTGGTAACGTGTTGTTTTCACAAAATGACACTAGTGGCCCACCCAGACTTCTTGATACACAGACTATCTACACATAAAAACTAATTTGAGAGGGCAAGTAGGCTGAATACAAACAACCAGGTATTGACTGGATTTGGCCTCTTTTGGTTGTTGGTTTTTGTGAAAATAACCGACTGTTGAAATGAATTCAATCATTTTTAAAATCAGTTTGTGGATGCAGACACAGCCACAGTCTAACATAGTTGACATTCTTTTTCTTGCAGCTGGAATTAGAAATTAGACACTTTTTTAGACTCTCATCCATTCATAGCCCATTTTCTTTGCATACTTTATGGTTTGAGAGTTCTGAAATAAATCTTATATGCAAAGTTTGATTTAAAATGTTTTAAGTCAATGTAATTGGAATTGTTTACAGTATTTTCTACCACTTTTATCAGATGATCATCATACTTACATTAAAACATACACATTTGGAGACATTCTGAAGTTTCATATGAGGTTTGTAGATAAAACTTCCAGTTTACTGTAATTTTTATACTTTATCTGGAAATTGTGGCACTACATATGCAATCTATATTTGGAGGAAGAGCTGTCTTTCTGATTGTTAAGAGAAATAATTGATTGCAAATCCATTGCCGTCAAGTCAAATTCCAACTCATAGCGGCCCTATAGGACAGAGCAGAACTTACCCCATAGAGTTTCCATGGAGCAATGGTTGATTTGAACTGCTGACATTTTCCTTAGCAACCTAAGCTCTTAACCACTATGCCATGATCAAAAAGATTTAAAATACTCTACTTTTTAGCCATGCAGAATGCAAGCGTGTTTGTTTACTTAGTCTCCTCACAGGAATGTAAGCCCTCTGAGCACAGGGACTTTGTCTATGTTCTTCATAATTCATGTTCACTGCCTAGAACAGTGCTTGTCGTGCAGCTTGCTTCCATTAAATAAATATTATGTTTAGATATTTCATAGATTTTCATTATATGTTGAGTGCATTCCAAATAATACAGCAGATTCTGAGACCACCAAGCAAAATACTACAAGCTCTCTGTCATAAAGAACCTGACAGTCCAGTGAAGAGAGAGATAGAGAGATGCTTACATCTTATGTGATAGATACAGGACAAGGAGTTAGGTGTATACATGAAAAGTGTGGGAGCACAGAGGAGAAGCCCCTAACCTAAAATGGGGAAATCAGGGTAAACTACCCAGGATAAGTGATATCTCAGCTAAGATATGAAGGATGAGCAAGACTTGGCCAAATGAAGAATCAATAGACTGATGACTGGCAAAGTATTTAGACAACTAAATCTTAAAGGGTCATGTGAACTCAGTTAACAAAAGTGGACATTATTTTGAAGGGGACAACAGTCAGTCTAAGTTTTTACATAGGAACATGGCATAAAATTTTTAGTAAGATTATTGACCTTAGTGTAGGGAATGGTTTGGAAGAACCATTGAAATAATCCAGATCTGAAATAATGCAGATCTGAAAGAAGGCAGTGGCTTTGGATCTGGAGATACTTAAATGGATTTGAGAGATATTTAAGCAGAATAGAAAGAATAAAGAGATATGGGTTTAGGGAATGGGGATGAAAGAATAGGTAGAGCTAAACGTGATCCCTAGGGTATAACATGGAAGACTGGAAGGATGGTGGTGCAATGCAACAATATAGAAAATACAGGACAAGAAGTTCACAGGGGATAGATGCTTGGAGAGAATCATAAAATTAATCTGGAACACATTCAAGTTAAGATCCCAGTGTTGCACAAAAGTGGAAGTGCCCAGTAGAAAGTAAGATACACATATGGTGTTGAGCAGAGTGATAAGGGATGAGAGAAGGGACTTGGAAGTAATTAACATATAAATGGAAATAAAGTCATCAGAGAAGAAAAGATCATAAGAAGAAAGCTGAGGGTGGAACCCTGAAGAGCACCAACACATAAAGAACACACAGCAGAAGAGGAAAAATCTAAACATTTATCAAAAATATAAGAAAAGAGAACTTTAGGGAAGAAGTAAGAAGGTGAATTTTAAAGCAGATATCATGGCTGTCAAAAGTGACATTATAATCAGGTAAGATGAGAACAGAGCACAAGTTTACTGAAAACAAGAAGAGCCTATTAGACTTGGCAGTCAGGTGGTTATTGGCCAACTATGTTGAATCATAACAGAGATGTCAGATCTTTAGCAGCTTGGAGAATAAATGGAGGTGAGGAAATGAAAGACAGACGGTTCTATTTTTATAGACTTGGCTAGAACATTAAAGAATTTCAGGACCTTGTAAACCATAAAAGATTTACAAAATAGCATATTCATTTTATATGTGATTATTTGTTTTCCCATTTATTTGTTTTTCAATGTTGGATACTTAAGGGAGTACAATTAAAGGCATAAGTTTTCTGAATAGGTGGAAATGTATAGGATCCAGTCCCTGAGGGTTGTTATCAGCACTGAATGGAGGAGAAGCACCTAGTGAGACTCTGGTGGCATAGTGATTAAGAGCTGGGCTGCTAACCAAAAGGTTAGCAGTTCAAATCCACCAGCTACTCCTTGGAAACCCTTTGGGGCAGTTCTACCCTGTTCTATAGGGTTGCTATGAGTCTGAAAAGACTCAACGGCAATGAGGGGTTTGGTTTGGTTTTTGGAAGGACCTCGTGGCTTCCATTTTGTCTTTGCAGTTGGGCTGATGGTAGGGTAAAAGGCTTTAGAAGCTAATGATATTTTGAAATCATTCTTGCAGAGAATGTGAAACAGTCATTCTGGGATGCACTTTGTGATATAGCAGCATAAGTTTAATCCTATACAACATTAGATGCTCTTGCATTTTACATGTTTAGTAATTCTTTGTTAACAACTGCACTCAATACTCCCTTTTTCCCAGACATCATCTCTGCTGAAGTTCATTCCTAGTGACCACCTGTGCAGGACCCCAAGCAGTACATGCAAAGTCAAACTGGAGAGGAGATGGACAAAGCAGTAGCAAGAATAGGGAAAAGACAGTGGAGTAGTAGTCAGATGTCCCTGGCTTTGAGTCCTGCTCTTTCACTCTTTGCTGGGTGAATCTGAGTCTGAAACTTCTTATCAATATCACAGAGATGATAATCCCTGACCTTTCAGTTTCACAGGTGTTTAGAAGGATCAAGAGAGATCACACATTAAAATCCCTATACAAACATGAGCTATTATCCTTCAGAGTGCAGAGTATTTCATGGGAAAAACATCTACATCCTGAAGCAGAAGTTTCAACTCTAGCCCACGCAATTGATTTTTGAATTTATCAGAGCCAAATCAATTTTAATCACAATGGACAATCTTGCATTTTGTGCAAAATATATAAAGTTTATTTTTATTAAAAGAATATTTCACTAAGGTGCTTTAAAACACAAAATACTAAAACACAAACACACAAACAGTTGTTGTGGAGTCAATTCCAACTTATGGCGACTTCATGGGTGTCAGAATAGAACTCTGCTCCACAGGGTTTTTAATAGCTGATTTTTCGGAAGTAGATTGCCAGCCTTAGTGCCTCTGGGTGGACTTTAATTGCCAAACATTCGGTTAGCAGTGATCTCATTAACTGTTTGCACCAACTAGGGACTCCAAGTAAATTACATAGCAGGTTAAAACATAATAAAAGCTTACTTAACAACAAAAAAACAAACAACCCAATCAAAAATGGGCAAAGAATGTGAACAGTCAGTTCACCAAAGAGGATATCCATACGGTCCACAAGCATATGAAAAGATGTTCACATCATTAGCCATTAGGGAGATGCAAATTAAAACCACATTGAGATATCACCCCACCCCCATTAGAATAGAAATGATTTGGAAAAAAAAAACAAAACAGAAAACAAATGTTGACGAGACAGTGGAAAAACTGTAACTTTCATCCACTGCTGGAGGGAATGTAAAATGGTGTAGCCATTGTAGAAAAACAGTTTGGTAGTTCTTCAAAAAATTGAACATACAATTCCCGTTTGACTGAGTAATCCCAGTCCTAGGTATATACCCAGAAGAAGTGAAGGCCAGAATGCAGACAGAAGCGTGTACACCAATGTTCGTTGTCACACTTTTTACAATAGCCAAAAAGTGGAAACAATTGAAATGTTCATCAACAGATGAATGGATAAATAAAATGTGGTATATACATACAATGGAATATTTTGCAGCCATAAGGAGAAATAAAGTTCCCATGCACGCCACAACGTGGATGAACATTGAAAACATTATGCTGAGCAAAATAAATTAGTCAAAAAAAGGCAAATACTGTATAATCTCACTTATATAAAATAAGCAAATAGGGGATTGGAGGGAGGGGAAAAAGGAGAGCTTTGTTTGGGAAGCATTGAATTTATGTTAATGGTGGTAGAATATCTAGAAAAACAGCAATGATGGTGGCACAAGAAGAAAAATGCAATCAATATCATTGAATTAAAAATGTGGAAGTTGTGCTGGCAAATGTTTTGGTGTGTATATTTTGATCACAATAAAAAAAAGA
The DNA here is from genome assembly GCF_000243295.1 of Trichechus manatus latirostris. NCBI lineage: Eukaryota > Metazoa > Chordata > Mammalia > Sirenia > Trichechidae > Trichechus > Trichechus manatus. The sequence continues at coordinate 4,111,458 of NW_004443968.1, forward strand.
AAGATGATAAATGCTAAACAGTAACCATTATTTTGATCTATCAATCTCTATGTCACCGGATGCAACCTTCTAAAATAAATCCCACCATAAGATGTCCCTACTCTCTCCAATTTCAGATTTCTTAGGCCTATATTGTTACGTTGTACTGTCTTCTCCACGTAAATACCCATTATATTTATGCATAGATGTTCCAAAAAATTAAAAGTGGTTTCAGAATTTTTTAAATCACTGATTTATCATGTTGATGCAGATCTGCTATTGGATGTTGGCTGCTTCCAATCTTCATCTGAGCCTCACCTCAAATCTGCTTTGAGAGTTAAAACTGTCATGTCTTCAGTTCCTTTTATTAAAACTCATATGTTTATCCATCATTTAAATATGGCTTATCTAGAGCTATTTATTCTTTCTAAATCAGGTTAGGTATGTATTTGGACATAAGATAATTTTATATAGTCCCAAATTCTTGAGTAAGTACATTTCTTATTACACAGAAACGTTGTCTAGTAGACACGAAGTTATTACAGAATAAGGTCATAGGCATCGTATGCATGCATCTAAATATGAAAGTACTTAACTGCATAGTTTTAAATATGTAGAACACTCCTCTTTAAATAGAATTAAATATTGTACATAAATGCAAACTTGCTACGTTATATTCATACTTCTAATTGCAGAAACTGGAAGCAGACCTATTAACTTTTTAAATCAAAATATATTCATAAAAAAATATCATTTTTTACATGCATTAAACCTTGCATAGACTTCAGCTAGGTATAATGCTGGCCATAAGAGGGAGAGAAAAAAATAAATCCCTCTTTGCTTTTTATTTTTCTCAACCATGTAGAGCCCTGAGCAAAACTGCAAAAAAGGTAAAGATAATCTTTGTCATCCCCAGACTGCTCATACTGTTCTCTTCCTGGGGACAATAGGTGAGAATTAATGAGGGGATTTTAAGGACCAGTAAACTGTTGATGAGCATGCTATGAAAATGCCTTCTGAGGGCATTGAAATCTAATCTGAAACCCAAGGTCTTTCATTAAAATTAAATTGACAGGTAAGAAACAGAAAGAGGCAGGAAACACACAGTGTATGAACACAGAGGCCAAGAGGCAATAGTTGCTATGCTTGTTTTAAATATGCTTCCTAGGACAGTTCTGGTCACACAGAATTTAGAAGAATATGAATATATAGAATTTTTTTTTAAACTCATCTTAAACCTAAATCCACTGTTTATCACTTAATATCTTTAATATTTCTTATTACTGAAGGTTTTGATGGTTTATTAATTTCAATACACGCACGTGTTGCCCCTTTCAGTAAACCATAAATTCTTAAAATTTAGGGTGGTATCTTACTGATCTTCATATCCTAATCATATAGCACAGCATCTGGTTCATAATAGTGTTTAATTAATGTGTAAATCAATTAACTAACGGATTAAAGAATGAGTATTTTTAGCAGTGAGATCACTGGCGTTACTATACTCATTTGTTTGTTAATTTACAGACTGAGCATGACAGTTTTGAATATGGACTCTAAACATATGGATGTTGTTGTAGTCATCTTTAAATGATGACTATGCCACCATGCTTGCCCCTGCTCTGGGAACTGTTTCCCATACAGAGGGGTGTTGTCCCCCTCAGTGGTTTTATTTATCCTTCCTGAACCTGGGAATCAGTCATAGATGATTAATCTTGGAATGAACACTTGTTTTAAATTGATCCAATCAGAATCCTCTCTTGGGATATTTGGTAGATAAAAATTCCAAGGCTGAGAGTCATTGTATTAAATGCTCATTAATAATAGTATTCTAGAAAGGCAAACCTATAAACTTCTGCTATTGTAGATCAGTTCCTTTCTTCTCAAGTCCTGGTAATTTAGTTATTTTCTTAAATTTCCTAAGATATTTTTCTGTCATTCCACTAAGCTTTCTCTTAAACTACCCATAGGGTTTCTGTTCCTTATGAAATAAAAGAACGTAATTGTTAAAATTAGGTGAGAAATGAGTTCCAGCCCTTTCTTTCTCTCTTCCAACTCTCTATAGAAAGCTGACTTTGTGTTTCATATTCTGTCTCTTTGAGACGCTCTGTTTCAATTTTCAGGCTGGTCCATGAAATGTTGCTGGTCCATGAATGGCACAGGTGGAGTCTTTCTAGAAATTCTAATATACTGAGAAGGGGGATAAGGTCAAAAGTCTAAAAATAGTATTGAGCGTTGTCATTTACCAAGAGAAATTCTTTGACAAGGAAACCTAAGTTTTATTGTTATTTCTATGGTTACCATTGTCATCCCAGAGATTAAAAAAAGAGACCAGTTTTTCTTTTTTTTGCAATTTTTTTTCTTTTTTCCCTCAGGGAGAATAATCTGTTTCTTTCTGAATGTCTGTTACCCCATTCTTGACACTTTTTTGTACTATTCTTTGAAGTTATAAGATCCTGTTTCTCTTACATAAAACCATTTAGATATAGGTGATATGGTACAGACCTTTAACTTCAAATACTGACACCAGAAGAACAAAAAGAGGTAGGTCATAGGCAAAAAATTCCAATATTCTGCTTGAATTAAAAAAACAAAAACGCCTGTTAGAGACTTTAAAATAAAGAAATGTTCTTGCTTAACAAAATGGCCAAAAAGTGTTGTATACTACTATTAAGATGGTAGAGCCAAGATCAGTAAATAGTGCATAATACAAAAATGTTAAATTAATTGTGCATTTTGTAATGTTTAGTGAAGAAATAATCCATCTATAAATTCAGACTCCACATATACTGAGATAAATTAACTAATCTTTAAATTTTCTGTGAATGGCACATTTAATTTGGACAGGGTGATAGTAATTAAAAAAAAAAAAACAGAAAAAGAAAAATCTTGACTGTTGATACACATTGGTAAAACAGTGAGGACTGTATTTTTCCCCAATTTACTCTATTTACCCTCCTCAAATTACTACCAAGCCTTAGAAATTAAAAGAGCAATAGGTAACACATGCTTTGAAATTAAAATCATATTAATGACCTACTTTATAATTAGTGCTATGAAGGCCGTATTGCCTAAGTCAAAATCTCAAACTCAAAAGCTCCTTTCATTTATCACTCAGAATAGTACAAAGGTTGTAGCTAAATCCTTTATATTTGTTGAAATCAAACATCTGTTTTAAAATGGCATATTCAGATAGCGGGGCTCATCTATTCAGTCCTGAGCAGGACATACTTGAAATGCAACAGTGACTATAAAGGTAAATGCCTCATGGACCCTCCCCTCACAAAACATACAACCTAGCAGGTATATGATCATACTGTAATATCTGACAGTTTATGGTAAATGTCACAACAGCAGTACAAGCACCATGCTCTTAGAGCTCAGGGAAAGGAAATATTTAAAAAATGATTTTTAAAGTCCAAATATTTTTAACAGGGATTAAATTCCTCATGTTTACTTTATTATTTAAATCCTTCATTTTTCATTACTTCTGGTTACTTTAAAGCCAAAAGGGATCTTTCAATTAGCTTACGATCAAAAGTGAAATCTGGCTCTTCGGTCACTTCAGTACCCTAAGAGTGCTAACTAACGTTCTGGCAATTATTATCCTACCTGTTATATCTCATTAGCTATTTCTTCTCTAAATACAAAGAAAAGAGTTCAAAGATAAATGTCATCGCGTAGCTCCAGGTTTTTACGAGCTGATTTCCTGGAGACACATTAACAGGATTGTCACCTCCTGAAGAGTATCGTGTTGATTCAGGATCTGCTCCCAGTTACAGTGAGACTCAGGTCAGATTTAAATTCTTCTCCCCTTCCCGTCCCACACACATACACAAGATAAGGCTTTTAAGACTTATTGATATAACTTTGCCACAGCTCAGGCTGTTCCCTGGCTGTAACATTATCAACCTTTGGAAGCTGCCTCTCTTAGGTCACTTGGGAACTGCTCTATTCAGGTCACTCACAAGCAAGATTTATAAAATAGTACATAATACCCTGATTCAGCTTCCTAATGTACTTCAAGTACTTCTAAGATGAAGTTCAGGCACCAAGAAATCCCGATTTTATGTGTGTGCCTTTGAATTTAACAATGTATTGGTTAGCCTTTCTTCATTTTAACTTTGCTTTTACTTTTATTTAAAAAATGCATTTTCTATTCCTCTTACTCTCAATCAGAGGATTATATGATTATGTAATAATCTTAGATAACAGTTACTACTACCTATGAGAGATGAAATATAGATATGTAATATTGCAGGAATGACTAACAATCTACAAATGTGTGTGTGTGTTTGATTGTGAGTGGTAATCAGAATAGTACTCTAAGCTGGTACTTGCTATATGTTCAAGATGTCTTTCGAATGTCCCAACAGAAAGGCTGGACAAACGACATTACATTCATTCACAAAAGAAGCTTTACAAATAGTCACTAAGCAAAGAGAAAATACTCAATCATATTGGTATTCAATATTTTAGATTAAAATGATATATTACTATTATCTGCCATTTTCTAATACTCCGTGTTGACAAGAATACAATGAAACATTTACTCTTGCACATCCCTGATGTAATTGCAAACTGCATCAATTTTTCTAGAAAGTTATTTGCCATTTTGTATCAAGAGCCTCGATAGCCACATAAAAAATGTGGGAAACATAAAAAGTTGCCTTCCCTCTCTTTTTCCTTTGCCATTTATAGTTGTCACTTGGCATTTTAGAATCTTAGTTGAAACACTTAATTGGAGATATTCCACCAGAATATTGAAATAAAACTAGAAGAGAAATGGATGTCATTGATGATGGACCAGGGAGGTGAGCCTCATGACATGTGGGTACAGCAGCAAATACAAATTTGAGTCATCTCTCACTGGAGAGAGCATTAAGGTGTGGAGTTGTTGATTATATCAATAATATATAAAAGAAGGGAGGAGAAGATGTGTTCGGCAACTAAAATTTTATTATAAAACTGTATTTTTTGCAAATAATGCACATCTTCTGTGTTTTTTTGCCTGCTGTGCCCTTCCTTCCACTCTCCCAACCCCCCACCCCCCTTGAGGCACCCTCCCAAGCGCCACCATACCAATTCTCTTTCACATGTTACTGTACAAAAATTAGCATAGCGCTGCTTAAGAAAATAACTAGAGGGGGGAGGGAACAGCAAACAAATGCAGAAGGTATACATTATTTGCATAACAACACTGTACATATAAGTTGTTGAATATAATTGACATCAGCTTTTTTTGTCTGAACAGCATCATTTACTTGGGTGAACTTCCCCTCTTTCTATGATGTAAATTTTAGTAACTGTTCAAAAGAGAGTATGCCCTATTTCACCAATCACCATCATGTGGCGGGAACATGACCAAAGCTAGGCAAAATATATTCTCTTTTCTTTTAAATATGAATCTTAAATGGGAGCATACAGGGATAGAGGAGAGTTGGAACTGAGTTCCCCAATGGCCAATCCATAAGAAACTCTCCATTTTTTTCTGCTGATGAAGGTGCTAGGAGCTTCTCTTGCTGGCAAGTTCTGGATTTTAGATTTATTCTATAAGCTACCAATGTTCATCCAAAAGAAATCTTTTTTTTTTTTCTTAATTAAAAAAGAAGGAAGAAAGAAAGGAAGCAGTAAGGGAGAAAAAAAGTGCCCATAACTGTGATCTCTATGATCCGTAATTCCACTCCTGTGGCTGTTTTCTTTAGAAAATTATGAAACATGGATTTTAAAAAAAATTACATACAAGATAATTACTGCCAGCACTATCTACAATGGTAAAAAATAAAAACAAACGAAGATGGCATTATGTAACACTAAGAAAAAACACTGTCATAAAGTCAGTTCTGACTCATAGTGGTCCTATGAGTGTCAGAATAGAACTGCATTCCACAGGATTTTTAGTGGCTGTAATCTTATGGAAGTCAATTGTCAGATTGCCAGGCTTTTCTTCCATGGTGCTGCAGAGTGGATTCAAACCTCCAACCTTTTGGTTAGTAGTCATGGAATGTTATAATACCATTAAAATGATGCTTTTAAATACTGTGTTATAGCATTAGAAATGATTATGTTAGCCATAACAAAACAAAACAACAACTAGAATAAAAATTCTATATACCATGCAATCCCAATGGAACATATACTCATACACATGAAAAGACAATCATATATTATCCTGGGACAAAATCTACCAAATGTTGGTGGTATTTTTTTTGGGAAGTAGAAATGTATAATTTACCAATTTTAATAAAATGCCATTATCAGTTGAATTCTATGAAGGTTTTTCAACTTTCTCAGTGGTTCTATCTACTTTTTTCATTTCTGCCTATTTCCAATCTATTTACAACTTCCATAGTGACTTGATGTACTTTCCCCAGTTCCATCACTTATCAATTAATTTCAACCAATTGAAAATCAAAAATGATTTTATTGGGAGTTCCGGCAAAATGGCGCTCTAGGCAGAAGCACCAAGCCGTCCCTCCACAGCAAAGATCTGAAAAACTAAGCTGAACAGAGAGTACAACAATCCTGAAACCCTAAAACATCAAATGAAGAGATAAAGAACTCAGCCAAGCACCAAATGGAGTGAGAAGACTGACAGAGAACGGAG
>NW_004443968.1:4118805-4119899 GCF_000243295.1 Trichechus manatus latirostris
TTTCTTTTCCCTCTTTTTCCCTTTTTGACTTTCTTCATTGCTCAGTTTCTCGTCTCTCTATACCTTCCTTCTCTTTCTGTTCCCTGAATACCTGGCATTGTATACCTCTACGTCTTCTAGCCAGACTGTACTGTAACAACTGAGAGCAACTTCCTCAGACCTCATAGCTGCACCGGTGGGATCCCGGGGAACTTTGTGGTTCTTTAACCTTTCTGATTTTTATTTATTCACTCTTTTCTTTTCTTCCTCTTCCTCTTTCTGTATTTCTCCATCTCATATTCTCTCATCTCTCCGCTCCAACGGAAAGCTCCCCTAGCATTATTTTCTGTTTGTATGTTTTGGTTCCTGTTCCTCTCTCCTGTCTCCCATATCCATCTTAGCTCCACACATAACAATCTCCCTGCTGCGTCCTGCCTACCTGCACAGTGCGCTTGACACCACACCACCAAGCAGCACAGTCACAGCCTAGTGGAACCTGCCCTGCACAGATTACCGACCTGCTCTGGTGGCCTTAGTAAGTGCCACAAACAACACATCCCAGTAACTCCTCTTCAGCTAGACCTACCTTGCCGTACCATATCTGAGTGACTGACCCTGCCAGTTGGAGAAGGAGGCAAAAAGTATTCAGTGCACAGACGAGCAAACAACAAAGAACACACGGTCCACCTGCTCAGACATAGTCAAATTTGTTTTTAAAAAAAAGGGACAAAACAAACAAAACTACAATCAATAAACGAGAAAAATAACTACTGAATGCCCTGAAAACAGCAGAAAATATCAAAACATTTACAAAAATAGGGCAGGATGGTTCCAGTAGGCATCCAAAATAAAACACCAGATGACTCTCATGTGGAAGAAAATGCACTAGAACTACCTGATAGGGAATTCAAATCTCTAATATTCGGAATTCTCCAAGAACTGAGGCAAAAAGCTGACAAACATGTGGAAAAAATAGACAAATTCATGGAAAATATACACAAAAAATTAGAAGAATTCAGGAAAATAATGCAGCAACAAAATGCCAAAATAAATTCACAACTAGAAATTATACAAAGACAACAATTAGAAATCCAAAAGATAAACAACAAGATTTC
>NW_004443968.1:4131195-4132059 GCF_000243295.1 Trichechus manatus latirostris
AACATAATAAATGGAGAAAGATTGAAGTTGTCAAGGATTTCATTTTACTTGGATCCACAATCAACACCCATGGAAGCAGCAGTCAAGAAATCAAAAGATGCATTGCATCAGGCAAATCTGCTACAAAAGACCTCTTTAAAGTGTTGGAAAGCAAAGATGTCACCTTGAAGACTAAGGTGTGCCTGACACAAACCATGGTGTTTTCAGTCGCTTCATATGCATGTGAAAGCTAGACAATGAATGAGGAAGACCAAAGAAGAATTAATGCCTTTGAATTATGGTGTTGACAAAGAGTATTGAATATACCATGGGCTGCAAAAAGAATCAACAAATCTATTTGGGAAGAAGTGCAACCAGAATGCTCCTTAGAAGCAAGGATGGCGAGACTTCGTCTCACATACTTTGGACATGTTATCAGGAGGGATCATTCCCTGGAGAAGGACATCATGCTTGGTAAAGTAGAGGGTCATTGAAAAAGAGGAAGACCCTCAACGAGATGGATTGACACAGTGGCTGCAACAACGGGCTCAAGCATAACAGGGATTAGGAGGTTGGCGCAGGCCTGGGCAATGTTTCATTCTGTTGTACACAGGATCGCTATGAGTTGGAACCAGCTCGAGAGCACCTAACAATAACAATAACAACTGTTTCTCTGGAAAAAGTTAGCCATCCTTTAAGAAATCTAATGTTCCTGAAACCACCATGCTGTGAGGTAGCTCAAGCTAGCTTTTTTGAGAATCCATATGGAGTATAACCAAGGAGGCAGACATATGATCCCAATCCCAATCAAAAATCTGAGACAGCCTCCAGTCACATGACCAATACAAACTAGGCTTCAGGCATTATGGAAATGAGACAAGTTGT
>NW_004443968.1:4133851-4135314 GCF_000243295.1 Trichechus manatus latirostris
TACTACAGTATGAAATTCACATTCATTACAAATCTTTTTTTTTTCTTTTCATTCTTTAATTTATAAACACATGGCCTACCTAACTTGGGATTGCAAAGGGTATAGATGAACATGTGGGCTTTTAACTAGGTCTCAATCCTGGCTGCACTACATAGCAGCTGTGTGAACTTGGGGAGGTTAGCTTCTCTCTACCCATTTGCTTCTCTTCAATACGTGGATAATAATAATTTCCTTCTAGCTAGTCAATTTCTCTCTTTTCCGTTAATTCTTACGGTCATTCCGTGCATGTGAACTCCGTGCTAGGCCCTAAGCAGAAAGAAATAGCATACAGGCCATCCCTTGGAGACTCACAGCGATTGTGAGGATGGCACAGGACAGGGTATTTGTCTGTTTTACATAGGGTCACGATGAGTCAGAACAGACTAGACCGAACCCAACAACAACAACAACAACATATAAGAATATTTTATTAGCTATGCTTTTATCGTGCTAGTGAACCTGGAAAAGGAGCACTAGAGAACAAAAAAGAAGTGAAGAGAGATTCCCAAGGTAATACAGAATCTGAATCATAATTCCTGATTCCCTAAAGCCCTGTATATCTTGCTTGGCTATGTGGTTGGGTATTTTAAATTGACCCCCTATCAAACGGCTTCAGTGAAAATGTCTATGCAATGTGCCTGGCCTGGCTTAGCAAACCCCTTGAACATTTAGATTTTCTGAGATAAATGTTCACTAAGTCTTATCACATTACTTTGTTGGACGATCGGGTAGTCTAATTTGTTTTCTGACATTTGTATCTTCAAAATTCTGATTTAATATGAATGGAAGACTATTATCAAAAGATAACAACAAAATCAAAAAGCAAGAAATTGTAGAAATTCTTGAAGCCATTTTTAAGAGTTGTACGTTTTGGTTTTGTCTATGTTGTGTTATTGCCCAATTACGAGATTTGCTTCTAGAATTCCCATAGGATCATGGTTTCCAACAGAAAAACTTCTTTTGGGGATAAATTAATTTCTACTGAATAGTAAATAACCTAGAAAGATAAAGCTGCTAAATATGTAATACCATGATTATTCTCCTCTGGATGGACAAACCAAGGCTTGAGATCATGATTTCTTAAATAATTTTTATTTATTCTGAAGGTTGATTAAAAACATTGTAGATTCACGAAGTGTTCATTTGTAATCACATTGATCTCAAATGTTTGCATACTAATCCATGGAAGTGCATATAAATGTGCACATGAACTGTCAATACATGCCTAGCCTTAGAGAATACATCTGTCTGTCAGAATTCACCCACACATGGCAAACCACCTTAGGCTTATTGTGGATTGAAAAGATCATATCTGGAGTGTGGGCAAAACGGCACTCCAAATTCTTTAATAAAATGATCTTGTTGAACCAATTTCTGAGCTAGTAAAGAAATCATGGCCGAATCCTTTCCAAAGCCCAAATATT